>NW_024962252.1:101542151-101800960 GCF_019238085.1 Lagopus leucura
AAAAAAAATGAACATGAAAGTCAGACCGAAGTGCTTGATTTTCATAATGCTTTTCTTTCCATCTTGCTTTGTTCATCATAAAAATTAACTTACCAAGTTAAAAACCCAATTTCCTACAAGGACAATATTTTTCTGCTGAAACTTTTGAAGCAGCTCTTACATGTCATTAATAAACATGTAGCTTGTAGTTCTGCTCATGGCTTAACATCAGAACCTTTCTGATCTTTGTGAGAAGAGAAGGTTGCCAGGGACTGGTGGAAGGAAATGTTCTTCCCCTTGCTCTCTGCTTTTAGACAACAGAGCTGCATCTGTACCATCTTAAACCCCATGCAGCAGAAGAAGGAGGAAGGAACAAAAAAATATTTTCAGGAATATGAAATGATCCTACTTCAGTGTAATAGAAAGTCACAGGACCCCACAAGTAGGCTGAAATGTTTCCTTTCCAGATTTTTTACTCTTCGTATTTCTGCTCTCAGAAATATTCTGCCATGGACAGGATGGAAGTGCAGTTAATGAGATCTGACTGGAATTTTCATGAGGAGTATCTTTGTCAGGTTTGTTCCAAAATAGCAGGAAAATATATGCTTTATGCTCAAATGAATGAATAGAAACCCATTTTAAAAATCAGGGAGTAAATAAATATTTTGAAGTGTTAAAAATCATTCTTTAAAGCGTAATAGAATAAGTGAAATTTGTGATGCACACATATTCTCCAGGAGAGACCTGGAAAACTTCTGGGATCTTTACTGTCAGAGCTGCTGGAGTTGCAGAACACCTGGATGTTTTCTCAGGTGTGTTTAATGCTGCCGAGGAGTTAAGCTGAATGGTTTGAAAGATTATTTTTAAGATAAGGTTTGTAGTTTTTATTTTAGAATAATGAGACGGAAAAGAAAATGAGTGAAGTGGTATCCCAGCATATTGCACTGCAGACTCAGAGAGAGTATTGTGTTCCCACCCCTCGCAGACCACAGGAGCAGACCGCATATCAGGCGCAGAAAAAACAACAGAAGTCCCCCCGAAGTCCGACGGAGGCTGTTGAATGGAAGCAGAGTAGGGGAGCGCTGCGAGCCTGCGGGGCAGATCTGCGGGCGCTGCACATCACACAGCAGTGCTTCGGTGGGGGCTGCAGGCAGCAGCCGGGTCTGCCCGCATGCCGCTGCTGCGGAGAGGAGTTAGCTCTCTAGCAGACTGGCTGCAGCTCTCCAACAAATAAAAGCCCCTCATTGCAGGTATTGAATGCACGCTGTTCCGAGCATGCTTCCCTTCAGAACTCTTCCTAGGAGCGTGTTGAACTGGATAAACAAGGGAGATGGGCTGTCTGCTGATTTTGTGTTCGTTGAGTTTCTCTTCTCTTGTCAAGGCTTCGGGGAAGGAATGACAATGCAAATATGCTGCAGTCTTTCACGCCAATATTCATTTCTTTCTACTTCTGTCCAGACGGGTCGGTGTACCCAGAGAGGCGAGCTATTAATATTGCCTTTTTACAGCTAAATTATCTGACTCCAGGATTGTTCACAGATTCTATTAGAGACCCCTATGGAGGATTGCTTCTACAAATAGGCATTTTAATTCATCCGGGTACACTAAGGTGTTACCTTCCTTTCATTAATAAAACGGAAACTCATAAAGAAAACCAGATTATCCTGAATTTATGATCAAGTAATTTTGTTTCTCTTAGCTCTGGTAATAATTGTGGAACATTATTTCCCCGTTTCTTTTCCTTACTCCTTTGTACACATAGACAATCTTAATTTCTCATGTTTATTTATCCTTTTTTTTTTTTTTTTCATTTTAATTTGACAGGGAAAGCTATCTAGGACCCCAGGAGGCAAACGCTAAGACTGAAGAATTGGTTCTTCCACCTCTGCTTTAATAAAATAATAAGTAATTGGTTCATATTTACCAATCCTTTACAATTTCTAAGTTATTCTTTTCGTGTTTTATCTTAAAATTTCTTAGAAAGGCAGGTTTAATACATTTGTATTTTTATGGCAATTTGTAATCCACACTATGAAGTGATTAATGGCTCTTTCATCTTGATTTCAAGTACTGAACTTTTTACCAGCATTTTACTAATTTTTCCATGAAATTAAGCTTTTCTTTCTCTTTTTAAACCATTTTTTTAATATTCCCTTCCCAATTACTCAACGTTAATGTTGTTAACAGACTGACTAGACATGAGGTCTTCAATAGGAACAAATCACCACAACTTTACTGATTCTGACCTCTTAATGTCGCTTGACATCAATGGCAAGCCTGCCTCTTTATTGACAGATGTTGTTTTGGGGGGAAAAACCCCAAATTCAGTTCTTCAGAAGGCAGATCATGCAATGGATCACTTCTCAGCTGCAGAGCACTTCTGGAGCACCTCTGCAGAGACCACTTCAGTTGAACAGCTACTTCATGGACTTCAAATGAAGTGTGCATAGCTAAATGATCTCTGTAGGTGCCTTGGCTAAACTTCTGGTAGGAGCCTGCACTTCTGAGATCTCTTAAGAGGCACCTACAGAAATCATCCAGTGCACTTTCTGGCCGGCAAGGTATTTGTGATCCAAGTGTGTTCAGCATAGTAACATACCACAACAGTAAAATTTGGAAGCACTTAGAATACCAGAAACATTTTCAATATATTCATTCATATGGCCTTTTCATTCGGTAGATACTCTTCTCCCTTAAAGAAATGAGATTTTAAAATAAACTTGAAAAGAAGTCACCACTTTAAAAGCTAAATGATTTCACCGTATTTTAATAATGGTCTGCAGAAATGACAAAGAAAGTGAGAGGGATGCATTTCTATCCCTCGCACAGAATGATAATCTTCCCCAAACTACAGTTCTTATTTTTCTGAACTCTATTGTTAGTATCCCTAGTTCCCTACACTATCATCATTTCCCTCTTCAAACATTTTTACATGGTCCCAGGGTGTGTATTTAATCTTTTCTAATGATGTCCTCATCATTTTCTGAGAATCATTGGTGTCCACCGAGGCTGCATCCACAGCATTTTTGGGTACTAGTTTAGAGGAGAGTTCTTTCCAAATTTGCAGTGGTCATATTGTGCATAGAAGTGAGACCTAATGGCCATCGGCTCTAAAGCACATATGTTGGTCAATGCATATTTTAGTAGAAGTGTGAGAATTCATACTTCTTATCATACATTCTTATATCCATAAGCTATTACTGAGTTAAAAATGAATTTTTGTTATTTCAAAAATCATTTCCTTTAATGGGCAATGTTGATTATTTTTGATAATCTAGTAGCTGAAAAGTAGTTTACAAAGATGGCCTAATCTCTCTTAATGTCTCTGCTGGTATCATGGACATTTTACTTCTCTTTCTAAATGAAATCTTTCTTGCTTACACAATCTTAACCTGCTCAAGCATTGAAAGCCAATAAGCTACAGAATCTGTTAATTTAGAGTTGCTGAAGTTGCTGAACAGAAATATTTTCAGTTTGATATTACTTTCATGATAAAGGAAGCAATAGCATGAAGATCCAGACAATGCATTCCTGGAATGTGTACTGAAGATTTCATTTTTTTCTTTCTTCCTTTTTTTTTTTTTTTTTTTTTTTTTTTCTTCTCTAATAGAAGAGCATAGAAAAGAAGACTTAGGGATGTGGTACTCCAGTGTGTGAAATTTTGGGAGAAAATTAAGATTGCATTTCAGTTATATTTTCTCAAGAATAAACATAAAAGCATTTAGGAAAAGATCCCTCTGCCTGTGACAGACCACATGCCCAACTCTTCCGAATGAAATCTCACTTAATGGGGAATTAGAGTAGGTACAGTAGTACCTAAATGTCATTTATCTGTCACATATCTAAATTATTATGTGTGTGTTTGTGTGTATTTATTTATTTATTTGCTACATATATATATCAATCAAATATATATTATCAGTGTCCTTTTGCAAGGCAGGTCAATATATTTCCTCTGTTTTATGGTCAGTATAGTTAAAGTACACTGATGGAAAACTGAGTGAGAGAATCCTCCATAGTAACACCTGACGTAGCATCAGCATCTTCAGTCTCATCTCAATCCAAAAGGATTTTTATTTCCAGAATGGAAATAAAATAATACAAATCTTGATTTGATTCATCTTACACCAGTGGGCTTGGTTTATGCTAGCTGTCTTCTACAATTAAATATTTTACTCTAAGCATATGATATATGATGATAACCTATACGTTTGGCTCGGTATACGTAACAAAAATTGAACTCTTAGTGGCAATTATAAATCACAAGACAGTTCTGAGAAATTTCTTTTTAAATACTACTGCTTTTGGATTGCATTAAGTTCTGAAAAAAAAAAAAAAAAAAATTGTCTGAAAAGAATTAATTGTACCAAATGCAAGTAAAGGATTCTATTAAATTTCCTGTTGTGATCTTCATTTTAAAGATGCATGTAGAGCACATTTTCCACCCCCAGTATGCGTATTGCATAAAGTGCAACTTCCTGCAAAATGACTTAGCGTACACAGAGCATAGAATTTTTGCTGCATATACAATGAACTTCATGGCAGAGAAGCAAAAGTAATTTCCCTAATGACTGGTTGAAAATCTTGAGATCTGCAGAGCATCCACTTTTTATCTCTAGCAAAGCATACATGATCTCTGTCTGCCTATTTATGACACTGCAGTATCTGACAAAGAATACTGCATCATGCAGTGCTGAAACAAAAAGAACATGTCAAAACTCAAGTTGGAATCTTTGAAAGGTCTCCTGAGGAAGAATCATTCTGTTTTGTAACACAGCCCAGTCCTGAAAACATCTCTGTAAAACGTGTCCAAAGGACCTATAATTCCTTGTGTAGTCTAAATGCCCTCGCATTTATCCACAAATTTAAGTGCAGGTTTTTGGATTGCTGGTCTGATTATGTGCAGCTGCTAAAATCTTGCGTTTTAGAGTACAAGACAGCTCAGTTTAAGCACTACAGCTGTGTCACTGTTGTGTTTCCCACTGGGCTTCACCTGTCCTTCTTCCCCTCCTCTCTGTGCCACGTTGATGTGTGTGGGTGAAGCAGTGGTGGGCACACTGCAGTTCTGGGGGAAGGTGATGCTGCAAGCATGCAGCTCTCTGCTTTGGGGAGTGGGGATTCTGCACTGCCACAGTGCATGGAGCTGCATGTGGTTGTGGGGGACAGCCCCTCTGTTGCTGGCCCCTCTCAGCAGTCAGGATCTGGGACAAACTTTGTTCCATTTTCAGCTTGTGTCAACAAATGTGTGCTTTGTTTTACTTGAGATAGGGTTATTCTGTTAATGTTTAGGTCCCTGTGTTTGTTCAGAAAGTGTGCAAATAATACGTAGCTCTAAAGGAGCATCGGTATTTGTCTACAGTTTCCTTTAATATGTCACTGTAATCATCAGACAACTGGTGTGACAAATATTCTTTCTTTGTTGGTAGAACACCAAGATGAAGAGGTGCATCAGCACTGGCACACTGACTCTGCGAGGCCTTTTTTTTCTCTCTGATTTTATATCTGCGTACAACTTGAAACCAGTAATTGTTATTTCTAGGGAGTGTACAAGGCAATAAATAGCTGTGTATCCCCTCGCTGTAGCAAGTTATACTTCTGTGAATCACAGACTAATTGCTGCAAATGTTAAAGTCTTCTCTCCCAGAAACAGTTGATCTTTTGTTCCTGGAAATGTAATATCAAGCCATAGTTTATCAACAGCATCGTCACGAATACCAGGGACATGAAGACCTACCTGTTCTTATTTAGATATTGATGGCCTCCTGAAAGCATGTGGGATTCTGTGTGTACGTGCACACACAGATACCCACACACAGTTTGAGAGTGAGCGGTAAATTTAAATCGGTAGGCAGCACCCTGGGGGATAAAATAAGGAACTGAAGTTCCTATGACCAGGCAGTGCTAATGTGAATAGTTCTAATAGATTTCACATGGGACTTCAGACTGATATCTTTGCTATTTATCTCTGGTCTTGTCAACTGGAAAGCCAGAACTGACGTTTTGAAGGAATACACTTAGCTTCTATGCTTTGGCCGATGTTCTTCCCATGATAAAACTGCAGCTGATGTCCATGTCTGTGTGTGTGTGCTGGCTGAGAGCATGGCTGGCTGCCTACAAAGTTTTACTGTCTCATCAGTATTTAACCTCATTACAGAATGATGCAGAGTTGCTTGTCTATGGAAGGAGCTGAGTAGCAGAAATGTAATTCTGTGTACTGCCTATGTACATACACACAAGTCATCAGTCCCATTTTGTACTTCTCTAAAATATTTGTACACGTTAGTTTAAATAAACATTTAGCTGGTTCGTTATTAAATCTTTATATAAATTTCCTCTTCTATAAGATGTTCAGAATCTTCAGAATTCATCAGCATGTCTTAATACTCATGCTTGACTAATGCTTTACATTTATAGGAGTTTTAAAAGGCAGGTGCAGTGTGACATATCAGAAGAAGCAAATTAAACTCTTGTAAAGCACAGCTGGAATGCTAAAAATGTGTATTTGTAATTTAAATATGTGACACCATCACACTGTAAAATCAGTTCATAATTAGAAAACATCTGTTTTTTTTCCAATAAGATGTTTAATAGTATATTTAAATAATTTAGAATGCAATATGGGGGAAAAAAAATAATTCAAGCTACAATAAGTGGTTCAGGACATTTTTTTTGTTGTTGTTTTTTGTTTAAATGTCCTCCTCCAGATCTTTAAGTAACCCATCATTTTGAAGCTAATTCTTGGTTCACATTATAATCGCCATTGATGAAATACATATGCCAAACATATGTGCTGCTATGACCTTATTGTCAGTCAAGAAACAGGTTTTTGTAGATGCTGTTGTTAAGAAGGATTTACACACTGTCGTGCTGCTGTATTTTTTTCTCTTTCTTTTGATTATCGAAGAACTGCGAGTCAAGTAAAAGTTGATTATTTTAACAGTGAAATTTACATGAATACATATAAATATAGTAAACACAATGATGTCTTAGGGGTTTATGATTTCTGGAAATGTACTTAAGCTAGATTAAATACCGACTACAAATGTACTGGGATCAATTCAAGTTTAACTAATAAAGTTTGAACAAAACCACAACTTCTCAAATGAAGTTAACATGGTAGATTAGCCACACATCTGTCATCAGTGCTCACGTAGGAGAGTATTTATATTTGTGTGATGAAAATCCTAATGGATGTTTTTATCCTTCCTGAAGTGTGCAAGCAGAGCATTCCCCTACTTTATTGGCAGTAAACTATATAACCTTTCTCCTGACATTGCCTAAGCATCTATTTAAGATAAATAGAGGCCAGACATTTCTGAACAGCATTTGTGTTCTTTTTTTTTTTCACAGACATATGTGTATGAAAGCTTGAAAGTCTTCACACATACTTGATAATGCCTAAAAAGCACACTAGGTACAGCAGTACTGTGCAGTTATTTTTCAGCTCAGTAGCTGGGCAATGGTGTTAGTAAATACTGTAAAACCCATCTATCAACTCTTCCCAGGGATGTGAATGTTCTGGAGACAAAAACGTCTTCAGTTTATACCCTTCCCTTTTTATTAAGACTAATTTTTGCCCTAAAATTGAGGAGAAAGGTAAAACTAACTTTTTGAGGGCCAGAGTACATAAAGTTAATGTGCCTCCGTTTGCATGCATCTCCATCTCCATCATCTTTCAGCAACCTCTGCTGCTGCAGCCCACCACAAGCTTTTCATCAGTTTATGCATTGTATGCCAGGGCAAATAATGACAGAATATCTAGCTAAAGAAGGGGTACTTAATCAGCAATCAAGATTCAATTTGTTTTAATTTTAGCAGGTGTTTGTGAGGTACATTGATGGGAGAGATAATATGTACTGCTTTCATTAGCTCTCTTGTTTTTGTGCTTGAACATTTAAGAGCCAGATGTTCGGAGGTGAGCTGATCAGAATATTAAGTCTCCAGAGGTTGGTTTCCATAGTGTTTTACATTCCTTTCTTTATCTCCCTCAGTTCACCCTGAGCTATGAGGTGCAAGTGCTCACAATGACAGACTATATCTCTGCTTCCTATTCAACTAAAGCTTTAAATTAGTTTAATTCTGCTAACTGAGCCTCCCCTCCCCCTCCAAAAAAAAAAAAAGCAAAAAACTCACACAAAAACACAAAACTCAAACCAAACAACCTCTCCACCCCCCACCTTTATTCTCATAATCTGCAATTAATTCTTGGCCTTTGAGTCAGACTCATTTCCCATTTAGACCCAGTTTAGTTGATAAGCCTCTCTAAGGAATTGTTTGTTTAGCAAATAATATTTTGGCTTTTCCTCAGTAAAATCAAAGAAGTGCTAGCAGCCAGTAAACTACTGATTCCATTGCCTTGCTAGTTTAAACATGTAAATCTAGAGCACTTCTTAGCTCTGGGACAAGACACAGCAGCTCCACTGTCCTGTCCTGGTGCTGTGCATGGATGGGGATTGCAGGCTGCCCTTTGCAAGCAACCTCCGTCAATCAGTGCTCTCTAAAAGCAAACGTACAGGCTGTATTTGAGTATGGTGCTGGTTTTGTGGCACAAGGTCACCGAAAGAATGTACTGGAGTAGACAATGGGATTGCAGAAGAAGACAGGCAAACTTAATCTTTTGTTTTATGTTCTCAGCCCAATAGGTAACGTTTTAGCTTTCACTTCATAGCTGCTACAGTAATGTCTGTGTTCTCCTGCATGATATACTCTCCCAGGGCTGTGACTGGAATTTCTTTCAGTAGAGAAACAAACCCAGAAATGAAGAGTTAAATAGAACTGCCATTGGCAAATGCTATAATGTTTTCCCTCACTATTAATTGTTCTCTGTTTACTTTGATGCTCAAAGATTGCCCTGTTTTACAAGCATATTTTCTTAATTGTGTCACCTTGTACTGTAAGTATGTCAGAGGGGAAACATTTGCAAGTGATTAGATATGGACCTCTGTGTCACCAAATGTATGAGGTACATACCCTTATAGGATATAATTTTGATCTTTTAATATGCGGCCATTGACCCAGACTTGTTATTATCTATTATAGTTTATAATAATGTATCTCTTTATGATTAAATGATGATGCCCGGCAGAACACTATGATTAGCATTTCAGTTATTTATAGATTATGTCAGAGCAGTAATAAACATAAAATGCTGTTAATGTGTGGCTAATGAAATCTGGACATGAACAAGTTTATGAATTGATATAATTCATTTGAGTGTTCTAACTGAGCTGCTGGTTCTCGTCATAATTCAAAAGCTTAGCAGGGTTCACCGATTAGGTGGTAGACTAATTTGCTACAAAAAGTCAATGGGTTTTCATCGTCTTGGGCTATCATACACAGCATGGCTGATTGCATAAGGACTATACAAAGTAATTCTCATAAATATATTTATTAAGCTTAATATGTTTTGTGAGGTTAGGATGGAATCTGCTAGTGCACAACATATGTGGAACAAAATCACAGTGTGTTAGATACTAAAAAGATATGTTCAGTAAAATCATTCAAGACCAGATCGATGAGGGAGTTATTTGAATTTTAAAAAGAGAGCAATTCAATATCAAATATAAATGAGAGCCATAAAGAATGATGCAGATGATTGACTGAGTATGCTCGACGTTTATTTTACTTTGGCATCATAATTTCATTTCATGCTACAAATGCAGCTTTAAACTTAGGTTACATAATGCAGAAATAACTAAATGTGTTTGCAGAGCTAATAGGAGTGCTGCTTTCTTGTGGCTAGGAAAAACCGAAGCTCATTTCACACAACAGTGTGTGTTCCAACTTTTTCCTGCAGTGTAGGTTCTTGAACACTACCTGTCCTTTTATGGCACTGTCTCTTGATAACAATATACCCCAAGTCCTGATCTTCAAAAAAAGCGTTTATAGAATGTTATTGTGTTTGGTTTGGTGTGATTTGGTTTGGTTTTGTCATTTCCTCTTTGGTATCTTTAGTGGTTGTTCTTTTTTCACCCTTTCTCTGTGAATCACCCACCAATGGTTTTAATCAGGGTTGAACTCATTAGCAGAGCCCTTTTCGACACCCAGAAATGCTCTGAAAGTGCTAGGCTACCTAATATTCATTGTATAATTACCTTTATGTTTTCCATAATGCACCATTTTGGAAGGCTTTGTTTGAAGGTGTGTGCAAAAGATGACTAGGCTCCTTTGTGAAGAAAGAGAATGAACTCTGAGTCTACAAGACATTAGAAAATCTCTTAGATTAGGTAAATAGCTGAACTTTATTCATTTTTAATACCAACACACGTAATTAACAAACAGCACTAATGCATCTAAAAATAGCCTAAAGAAACAAAACTGAACAATCAGAAATGATTTTGTTCTGCTTCTCATTCAAGAATCTAACAGGATTATTTATGATATGACTGTGGAACGCTGTCTTGTTAACAACATTAGTCACAAAATTGTCAATTTTTTTTTTTTCCTTTTTAAAAATCTGTGTCACAGTTAAAGAAAGAGGGAAGCGCCACTTGAGGAAATGGGCATACAGTTCTGCAATCATCTCTTATTCTAACAAGAGTCCAGAAAACCCTTTTATATTCCCCTCTCGCATTTGTATCTTGACCCAACTTTTGATCCATATGAGGCTCTGCACTCTAATCTTCACTATCAGATTTTTCTCTGTTGCTTCCCAATATCGTTCACATTACATGCATTCCTCCCCTGCATTACATAAATCTTTGTCTTGTCTGCACAAAAAGAGACCTGTGTAGCTATAACCCACACACCCCAATCTCTCTTCTCCCTCTCCCTAGGTGGTTGCTGCAGAGCTGCGTGGAAGATTTGAAGAAATTAAGAAATGCATTCATAGCTTTTTCTGCTTTGCAGAGGTAGTGAGCTGAAAACCATCAGAAAGATTTTAGGTGAAAAAAGTCCTTCCCTTTAGCAATGCCTCCTTCATGTTAGATCTGAAAAGAGAACCTCTTTCACATCTGTTGGCTATCTGCGATATCATATTCCATACATACACTGTTTGCATTTTGTTTTAAATTTATTTTTAGTTAATTAAAAATACAGTTGGCATTTTTTTCCTGCGTCACAAATGAGAATGCTAGCATTTCATTTATAAAGTGATATGTGGTTCAACTTCTGCTCTTGATATTTTCAAGAGGCCAGTGATTAAAAAACCTATGTGGAATATGCTCTATTATTGCCCTCTCTAGGCTTGTCGCATAAAACCTTAAAGGTTCTGGTGCTAAATCCCCAAGGCAGCATTTTGATACATGCCAGATGTTTACTCATGGGAGAGATAAATGTTTAATAATTTTTGCTATTGTTACTGTTTTTACAATGTGTTATACTGCTATGGCTTGCTAAGGGTAAAGCTCTGTTTTGCTGAAGGAACAGGCATATAATAAGTAAGATGTTTACATTGCCATCATCTTGTTTTCACTAGCAACATGGGAGATTTCAACCCAAAGCCCAAGTAGCCTGAGTCCCTCAGAGCTGACAAAGGGCTTTAAATAGGCAACTTGAAATCTGATTGAGGGAAGAAAGCTTGCTAAACCCTCCAGTTGGTTTTGAAAGTCTAAAACTTCGTTTGATTTTAAGGAACAGCTCGGAAGCTATTCACACAGCTTGCAGTGTAAAGCAACAAGAAAAAAGGGCTGGGCCTGCTATGTTTCCCTGTCCAAGAGGAGTAGCGCTAATCCCATTTGTCTGTGGTATTTGCATTTGTACCTCCAGTGTAATAAACCAGTGCTCATCTCCCTGAATCAGAGATGTGCCATATATTTTTTAAAATAATATTATATACTTCAGTGAAATAGATGAAGTTGATCCCTGTTGAAATACTGATAATGTCAACAGAATTACTCTGGCTTTTGGAGCCAGTGGGAGCTGACAAGAAAAGGAAAATGGAAATCATCCGGATAGAGACTATAATGATAAGAGAATGTTGTGCATTCCAAGCACAAAGCATAAGGCATCCAGGAAGAAACTTGAAGGTTGGGTTTCTGTGTGTGTTTTTCATTCTGTCTTTCCAGATAAGCAAGAGGGCTGTAGTTTGTTTTGTTTATTTTTCTTATCATACATAGGGAACCATAATTTCATACTGCCTTTCTTATTATCTTCTTCTCAGTCTCTTTTCTGTTGTGTATCATTGGGGAGAGAGTTTGACAATACAGATATTCTAATCAGAATGCATCTTAAGGCTTTCTCACTGGTGAGAACTGCCTTATGTGGGATAAATATATGCATATATATATGCATACACGTATCTTTAAAAAGTTCTACATATGTAGAAGCCCTAATGTGTCTTACAAATAGGTATACATACACTCCTTTATTGAGAGCAAAAATATTCACTCTTCAGTATTCCGAGGCTATACTCGGTTTTGCTGCTGTTCAGGACAGGCATGTGAGATGGGATGTACCTTTCACATCTCAGTTCCACTCTGGTCCCCTTGAGGAGGAGAAGCATTTGGCTGCTCTTCATCTTTGCCAGCTGAACGACGTTTTCTTTCATGCAATCCATGTGCTCAGGGTGGCAGTTTAGTCATGGTCAATGTCAAGAGCCATACGCCATCATCTGACCAGCAGATCATACCAGGGCTGTGCTTTTGAGCAGTGGTCTTTTTGCTGCTTTTTCTGATGCTGGATGAAAACCAAGCTCAAAATCAAGTTCTAGAGTTATCTTCTAGTTCCACAGGTGTGAGCTTCTCGTTTGTCCAAGTCTATGAGTACAATGCAGTCAGCAAACAGATACCACACAGTTAGCATTCAGATGGGCTGTAAGCTGCTTCCAGACTTCAGGAAGATGCTATGGTGGAGCATCCTAATGTGATTAGAGCTCTGTTGGACCTGAGGCAATGGCTTGTGTCAGACTCAAATAAAGTCTGGATTTCAGGTGCAGCCAAGAGGAACTCTTGCAAATCTGTAAAGTCTGTCCCTTCTGTCATGTTTCAAGAACTACGAAGTAGTTAGTACAATGATGCAGTATTCTTTTCTAGAAAGAACTTTAAAATCTTCCTGGGTAAATTAGTGGTTGGTTTAACTGGAGCTTGAAGAACGCTGCTACTAGGATTTTACCTTCTCATTTCTCCACAAATACCCTGCATTTCCCCATCCACTTTTTCCTCCTACAGAGTTGCATCCTCTGTAGCTGAGTGATACCTGAAGTCATTGACTACAGTTTCTCTTGCATGTCCCATATCAAAAAGGAGGAGGGGAAAGGCAACAGAAAATCTGTGTGACTATATGTGAGTGTATCCCAGTTAGTCGGTGTGATCAGTGCTCATTTCAAAGAACACCTACTGAAAAGTGACCTTCATTTAGTAGCCACGAGCATCCTCAGAAGAATCAGTTCCTTCAAAAAAGAAAAAGAAAAAAAAAAGGCAGAATTTACCTCCCTTGTCTCTCTACTTGTCCTGAAGGGCAAGCAAGGTAACGTGGAACTGAGGATCCATCTAATTTAAGAAGGATGTTTGCTGAGCTCTTTCTCTCATGCACATGCACTCTTTCACTTATTCACCTTTCCCACTGCATTATCTTAATGAAATGAAGTAACGTTCCACCCGTGCCCCCCTGCTCTGTTTTTCCAGTTCACCCATGTCTAGAACTTGTAATTGCTTATTGCAGCATTTTTGGGCTCTAGATCCTCATTGTTTAGACACTGAGGACCTAATTCTGTTGTCCTGAATAAGGATTGCAAAGTTGGATCCCCACCAAAATCAGGAAAGTGTTTTTGATTATAAAACTGTGTCACATATTTCTCTTAGCCAAGTCAAGCTGATAAAATGTCTTGTTCTGTGAAATGACATCATTCTCAAAGGAGGAGGAAAAAATTAGGAATATAGGTCAGGTTGCTTTCAGAATTAGTCTGATTTTTACATGAAGTGATTTTTACATCTTGTGGTAATCTGTAAATTTGTAAGTTTAGCATCCTGTGTAGTGCACAAAGTAGTCTTCGAGAATTCTAAGAAATAAGGTTTGAAGACTTAACTAAACAACAGGGCAGTTTTTAGCAAGCAGTGTGATGGGGATCCATTTGAAAAGGCCATCCAAGCCCAAAGTTTGAGCTAGTTAGTTAAATCTAGTTTTCCATTTTGCATATATCATGAATGAGCAGATCAACTGTTAATAAATGAAAATATAAGAGATGGTGATGTCACTTACAAGCTGGTAAAATTCTGATGAAGTGCTCATTGAAGTAGTTTATCAGTATTTACCTGTCTCCAGAAAATAAAATATCAAGCTTTGTTTGTATGCCATTAGAGAGCCCTGGGCCCATTTCTCATTCATCAATGCAACAAGCTTCAAATTCTTTCTACACATACTGTATGAAAAAAGCATTGCACATGAGAAATTTCCTTTTGAATAGTTTAGCCTGATAATTTTCTGGCATGTTTTGATAGTTGTTTTTTTTTTTTTTTTTGTATCTCACTTCATGCTGTATTTTAGTATTGTTCTTGGCAACACACTTTACCCTGGAAAGCATTTTTAATAGCTTCTAGAACTTGGCTGGCTGTTTTTTTTCCAAAATGTTCATCTTAACTGTAATCACAAGAATTTACTTTAAAAAAAAAAAAAAAAAAAAAAAAGAAAAAGTCTTACTACTTTTAAAAGTTTATTTTATTTCCTTCCATATAAAATACTATGGGTCTTCAAGGCAGTTAATAGTAATGTTTAGACTCCGGGTAAGAAGCAAAGATTCTTTTCTGTAGATTGTTGTAAAGTTGTTGGAGTTAGGGACATTTAGATCATAGCCTTATGTCTCTTACTCGTGATAGTTTGTGTGTAGTGTTGGCAGAGAAGTTTGTACAAAACAAGTAGTTTTCAGAGCATTTTCCACAAGCACAGATTATCCCAGAACAAAAGATAGTTAACATATTCAAAACACTGTCAATGTTCTTCCCAATTCCTGATGTGTAAGCATGATCACCATGCTACACATCTTTTCAAAGTTATCCTTCCAGTCATTGATGCCTTAGTTGCAGAATAGAAGTAGAGGTAGTCATGAATACAGTAGTAGTAACAATTGTGTTTAATTATGGCCCTTGTTGAGTTTTAGCATTATATCACACACGTAATGCAAAGAAAATCCAGGGATTCTGAAAGTTAGATCCAGACTGGCTACAGAGAGGACTCCTATAATATATGCACTGTTATTCCTTTTCAGTGTTCAGCAAAAGTGTTTCAGTGCAAAAGATGAACCATTACTACTGTTCTTTTTTTTTTTTACATATGAAACGTTCGAGATAAAAGTATAGAAAACAGTGCCCAGCTCTATTTCTAAAGAGATAAGTTGAATGTCTACAAAAAAAAACAAAACAGCAGAACTGATTTCTGAACTTCCACATTCTGCTGCAGGGAACGGAGGAATGTCCTGACTTGGACAAAATGCAGTTATGAATTTCTTAACTTTTCTGAACACCTGGCTCCTTGCTCTGAATTGGACATTGAGTCTGTTATCTCATGGAGGGACTTTCTGGGTGAGCTTCTCCTGCAGAGAGGGACTGCATCGTTGCCCAAGAGGAAGGAAGCAAGGCCAGCAGCTGTGGAAGCTGATTGTGTTTGGTTATCTCCAGAGATATCTCCAGAGATCATTTTAAATGTAACACTTCTGAACTTACTCCTGCCATTTAATGTTATATTTCTTTTTTGGCTGACCTCTGCAGTCATTATGAATTGAAATGCAAAAACCAGGTGGCTACTTAGAACCCCCAAATCAAGAGAAGTGATGGTGAGTTCAGTGATCTGGTAGCTCCATCTTCAGATTGATGATTGTCTCTGAGTTTTATATAATTGTTGCACCTTGCCTTCCCATTTATCCTTTATCTTTACACTTATACAGTACAATATATTACATATTGGCTGTGAGGTTGAGTCCCTTGCAGTAGCAAAGAATGATGTAATGGACATCCAAGAGAGAACGCAGAGAGTAAAAGAAACAGGAACTACCTACTGTAGCCCAGGATTTGTAATTCACTTCCAGTGTTTGGATGCAGGAGAGCTGTAGAAATGACTTGCAAAGATTTAGATTGTCAGTTAGTGCTTTACTGTTCTAAAGATTTGCACCTAGCACCCCTTGTTTTGGTCAGCCTAATACAGAAGTGATTTCTATTATATGCAGTGTACCTGTATTTTGGGACCCACAGGACAAAAGGCTGTAGAATCTGACCCCCTTGGTGTTCTGGCTGTAGCCATCAAACCATCAAACATTTAGGAGCTGATACATAACAGAGAGAGTAAAAGGCATGTGTAGATGAATTCACATTTTTAAAGAATAGCATAATAATTGCTTCTTCTATAATTCTTTTCTCGTGTTTCTTTTAGTTGTGGAGAGACAGGATTTTGTATTTGTTAAACATGTTATAGGACAATTACCTCTGTTTCAACCGAGCCTGAGTTGATAACTGCATTGTCATGTATCGTAGCATATGGAGTTCAGAACTAGCATTTCCTTCCTATGTTGAGATCTTTGTAATTATGTTAATTAATAAATAATAACTTTGGATAGGAAGAGAGAACAACAGCAGGAATGCAGTTGGTAGGTACCATGGGGTTATTTCAGCTGGGAGAGCCTATATTTAGAACATTAAATTTATTTTAACATAACATTTTTTTGTGGATATATTTTTTTAATAACTTACATATTTCTTCTGCGTGTGTACAAGTAAGCACGTGCATATAATAAAGAGCTATGCATTTGCACTGTCTCTGTACACAGAATTAGGCAGGGAAGGGAGAGGAGCTACAATAGATTGTGTGCTACAGAGCAACATAAATGGGTTGTGGTCTTAACATAGCTTCTCCTGATTACTGGTAAAAAACTAATTAGGTTTTGTCATTTATTCACTTGCAGTTTTGTCTCATTGAAACCTTGCTACTCTATTTAACCTAGTTCTAGTCTGCAAATATCTTCTGCCATGTTATGTTATGCTTTTTTTGCTTAAATTAACTCCTGAATAATACAGCATAGTACATACAGGAGAATGAAAAGTTTTCACATTTTTAATACAAGACTGATTTTATTATATTACTAGAGAAATAAGTTAGATTGCTCTTGCAGTCTCAATAAATCACACATGAAGTCTTCTTTTTTTCTAAATTAAATTTTTATTTAAATAAAAGTGTTATGTTTGTATTTGAACTGACAGCTAAATCTGATAATTAGAGTGCATGAAGTTGGCTTTGATTGGCATTGTAATTGGATTGTCATTGGGCTGAAAACCTATTATCTTTGGATCATGCCCCATGAAATCTGTTGAAGAAACTTTGCTGCCAGTCATTAAAGCCACCATCTTGGCTTACAAATTAGGTTTGAAAGGCTTTTTACCACTGGGAATGTAATTTAAACCACTGCAATTGCACTCCCATTAATTAAAATTATATTAAAATTATGGTTCATTTTCTAAATATTTTTTCATATTTTATTAGACATACTTATTACTAAATGCTTAACAAATTACATAGCAGAGCTAGTAAAATTATATTTTAAGATAATGCATCATTTCAGCACATGCTACTCAGCATTAGTGGAATTAGCGTGTTCATCATTAAAGGATACACTATTTATGTTTTTCATTAATGTTTTTCATTAAAAATAAAATGTAAAACATTACAAAAAAACCCACATTTCCACTGAAAATTATAATTAATGATAATAACAAAGGCAGATGAAATCCACTGTGAAGTTAGCCTAGTTCATTAGACTGTTTTTCATAGGTATATTTTCTGCATACATCATAGATGAATGTACTACTCTGTGCAGAGGCATTAATTGAACAACATTATTCTTTTCCAAGTAACATGAATTGACAATTAAGCTGTGATCCAAGTTGGTCATTCTCACCATATAGAATATGTGAGACCAAAGTCAACATTCAGACATTGCACCCATAATGATGTCCCCTTCACAAAGACCCTCCCACTCTCTGAGGCTGAGGGAATAAGCAGAGGACTTAAGGAGGAATGTATCCCAAAGCCTTTAGACCCCAGGCCACCATTCAGCCGTGGGCTCACTGCTGCAACTGTTTGCTTATTGTGGGCATGCAGCAGATCTGGGACACCATGCCTTCCTATTTCCTCCTCCCTCCAGAAATTCCACCACTGAGGGCCACTGTCTGTTGCTCAGTATTTAGAGCATAGTATTTCACTTGGAGACAATTTTCACTTCCGCACAATTATTTAATATATATATATATATTAGATTATATATTATTTATATATTATATATTATATTATATATTATTTTATATATATATAATATTTTTATATATTAATTATTTTATAATTTAATATTTTAATTAAATTATGTTTATTTATATTTATATAAATTTATTTTTATATATATTATATATATTTATATATATTTTATATATATTATAAATATAATATTATATTTATTTATATATATTATTTGTATTTATTTATATTTATATTTATTAATTAATTTAATAATTTAATTTCAGAGCAGCCTTTTTTAAAAATGAGGAGTCATATGAGCAGAACCTGCCAGGATGAATTCTAATGTATGGAGCAGGAGGTTGACTCTCTTTACCCTATTGGACTGGAAATGACTTAGCCTACTGAAGAACTTACAGAATCACAGAATGGCCAGGGTTGGAAGGGACCTCAAGGATCACGAATTTCCAACCCCCCTGCCACAGGCAGGGCCACCAACCTCCACATTTCATACCAGCCCAGGCTGCCCAGGGCCCCATCCAACCTGGCCTTGAACACCTCCAGGGATGGACGGGGCATCCACAGCCTCTCTGGGCAGCTGTTCCAGCACCTCACCACTCTCATAGCAAAGAACTTTCCCCTGACATCCAACCTAAATCTTCCCTCCCTCAACTTCAAACCATGTCCTCTTGTCCTGCAGTTATCAACCCTTTCAAAGAGCTGATTCCCCTTCTGTTTGTAGGCTCCCTTTAGGTACTGAAAAACTGCAATGAGGTCACCCCACAGCCTTCTTTTTTCCAGGCTGAACAAACCCAGCTCCCTCAGTCTGTCTTCACAGGGGAGATGCTCCAGCCCCCTGATCATCTTTGCGGCTCCTCTGGACCCTCTCCAACAGTTCCCTGTCTTTCTCGTACTGCGGGCTCCAGACCTGGACACAGTATGGGGCTTCACAAGAGCAGAGTAGAGGGGGACAATCACCTCCCTCTCCCTGCTGGCTCTTTTGATGGATCCCAAGATACCATTTGCCTTCTGAGCCACAAGGGCACACTGCCGCCTCATGTTAAGTTTTTCATCTATCAAGACCCCAGGTCCTTCTCCACAGGGCTGCTCTCAAGGACCGCTCCTTCCAGTCTGTGTGGATGCCTGGGATTGCTCCGTATCAAGTGCAGAACTCTGGAGTTTGCTGTGTTGAACCTCATCAGGTTCATCCAGGCCCACCTTTCTAGCTTCTCAAGGTCCCTCTGAATGGCATCCATCACAGAATGAATGGCCCTCCCTCTGAATGGCTTCCACCATGTCAACTGCACCACTCAGCTTGGTGTCGTCAGCAAACTTGCTGAGGGTGCACTCGATTCCGTCATCAGTGTCACTGATAAAGATGTTACAGAGCACCGGTCGGAAGACAGACTCCAAGGAACTGTAAGGAAAGGGAGTTCAACAGGCAGAGAAGAGCCCTTAATGAGAAGACATTTTTCTTCTGCAGATAATAGATGAGCTTTTTAGAGGTCCTTTTCAACAGAGAGCATTCTATGATTCTGTGATTCTATGCTACCCTGAAATTGCGATAGCTGTCACATAGATGAAAACATAGCAAACAGTGTGAAAAGCAATGTGACAAGGGATGGAAGTGGTTGTTCTAACATCTGTGGAGTACATCCCAAGCATAGACTGCTGAAGAAAGGGAGAGGTCACGCAAAACAGGAGAAAGGGACAGGGTGTAGGTCCAGTAGCCATCCTCTGGTGTACCTCTCTCCCAGTATACTGATTAGTCATAGGCTGAGACAGTGTTTGCTTAGAATACATGTGGTTGTAGGTCATATGTAAAACACCTTTCCCAAAATACATTTAACAAGTTGTTTTGGTGCAACTGATCTGTGTCAGGGCAGTGTGCTGTAGTCACTGTCTTCTTGCTGGGAGAAACAAACCAGGAAACGGGATGGGACAACACTTCCAGCAACATTATCTCTTCTAATCTGATTTATCTAATTAATTGCAGCCTTTATATAAAATATGTATGATATTTCAAACTTTATTTATTAAGCCTAAAGTTGATTCCTTCAGTATAACAACATTTCCAAATATATTCCTGTAGAACTGAACCACAAAGTCAGATGAGAACATACATTCCAATAGGAAAGTACTAAAATATCAGACTAGTGCTACATTTGTTTTAGAATGAGAGAAACATCTAAAATCTGTTTCCAAAAATTTTCTTCTGAATTACTATACTTTACATATAGAATTACTATATACTATATACTATTTACATATAGAATTACATATAGAATTACTATACTTTACATACTAGTATATATACTACTATCCTTTACAATATGGTAGCGTTAGTAATAGATAAAGGTATCCTTTAGGACACCTCATTCTTATTTCTAAGGTGCTATCAGAAAACATGGAGCTCTCATCTAGCTGCAACCCTGCCTTGGCTTTGCAGTACTCTTGCAGTACTACTTGGAGTTCTCTATGTAGATTTTTTTTCTTCCTCCATGAAGTACTTCGTCCGAAGAGCTACCTCATTGCTCAGCAAGTCAAGGCCTAGAAATTCTTTTCTTTTAAGGTTATGATTCCCCACTTGATAAACCACAGTGGGATTCCATCTGAAATCCCTAGAGTGCTTTACACTCCCCATGATACCCCTTTAGTCTGTGAAACCACTGAACTCCTTTAAAAGCAGCATTTTCAAATGAAGCATATATATTTAGACTTCAGCTGTTCCCATGTGTGAATCTGCTTACTCTGCGCTGCTTAAATATTGTTCTATGTGTTAAGAAATTCTGTGTTTTTCTTCTTAGGAGGACCTTAGTTATTTTGATCTATGTGGATCAGAAGTGAACTTCTATTTTACAAAGTGAGCATCAGAGCCGTGGGAACCTAATTAAAAAAAAAGAAAAACTCCAAGCTAGGTTTGGAACATTTCTCTCTGTTGGCTTTTCCATCAGGAAAAATGATGATGATGTCCTGTAAAATGAATAGTTAGTAATTTCAGAGTCATTATATAAATACAGTTGTTCACCCGACCTCCCTGTGCTTTGACTGACCTCTGTCATTAGGTCTTCCTACTTGACACAACCATGCGCACATGGATAATGCAGCTCTGGAGGATATTCCTTTGCATTCAGCTGATACTTTAGAACCAGGAATCTTCTTATAGTTTGTATTTTAATGTCAAAATATTCAATTTTAGAAGGCATTAGATAAAATGAGAGTGCTGCTAAGAAGTGGAACTAGGCTACAGGTCATACTCCTCTTTCAACATCATCCTCATTGCTTGAGAAGAAGGTTCCTTAATGTTCTCTCATTTTTTTGTTTTCATAAGCATTTATCTGCTACTCAAAAGCGTCACCACTTTCATTTCCACAGCCAAGGATGTCCTATGGCTTTGAACCACCTCTGTCTCAAGAATGCACTGAATCCAGATTTTACTTCCTTACTGTTGTCCATGTAGTAATGATTATTACTTAAGAGGTGAGTTACAGAAGTGTTTTTGAATGCACAAAGTGACAGTTGCTTTTCTTTGCACTGAACTCATCAGCATGTTATAGTCAGATTGAGATGAGGTGTCGGCTGAGGGAGACCTTGTGAGAGGCTGCTTCAATTGCAAGTGTTTGATGCAGGAAAGTGGGGAGACTTTTCGTGCTGGAACTGTGTCAAGGGGTAAAAGGCATGGGATACTGGGCTTGGAAGCCTCTGTGTAGCATTCTTGTGTTCTTGTGGTTGTTATAAAATGCAAATTTTGCATTTTATTTTATTTAAATGCAAATTATGCATTTTATTTTATTTAAATGCAAATACCTGGAAATATTTCATTAAGAAGGACTTCACAGTAGAGACCCACAATTGGTAGCCAGAGCACATGAATTTTTGATTGCAGTTGAAACAGTTAAAAGTATTTATTTTTCAGGGTAATTATTTGGGCATAGAAGTCTGTTAAGTAGTAGTAGACTATTCCAGTAGTGAATTAATTAATAAAGGAGAGCTGGCAAGATCAGAATGATTGGCAGATATTCCTGGAATGAAGAGTATAAAATGTAAAAATGGCAGGTTTCTGAATAAAAAGGAAAAAAAAAAAAAAAAGCTTTAAAAATTGGTTTACCAATGTGGGTTTGAATGACAGTGAATCTGGCATTTCTTCTAAATTAAAAGCACTGTTTCTTCCCTACTGTTTAAGATGGGCAGCAGTCATGCTGATTCTGAGCACTGCTGAACCAACTCCTCTGCTTCTGTAGGATAGTGAGAAATAGATCAAACTACTGGAGGTGGCTAAAGTGCATACAAATCCACTGAAGCTACTGATGTTTTCATCTGGTTGTTCAGTAACTGTGTTTAACTCATTGAATCTCAAAATAAAGAAAAATTTGTTATTTCTTTACTTTTTGTTGAGGCCTGCTTTGTCATTTCCAGCAGCGGTTTCATTTTGTTACATCACAGCTAATTACCCCAGCTAACTTTCCAGTGAGATACTAACTTGTCACTTCATTTTTTCCCACATCTTAGTTTTTCTGTTCTGCATCTTGAAGAAATCTTTTCTCCCTAATCCACTGCCATAAACTATTAGTCTGTAGTAAGCTCAGTAGTAGCCTGAAGCAGAATAAAAACTGTTATCTCACAAAAGAGAAACGTATTGGCGTTTGGCAATGCTTTGGAAACCAGTCTCCCTGTTTTATGGGTCAGCTGTTTGGCTTGACTTAAAAAAAACCCAACCCTGAGCCCTGATCTCTTCTTTTTGCCCCAGTCACTGAAGATAAGTGGCTCTTTCAAGGAGAGCTCCCTGTGAGGAGCTGCAGCCACCATGAGGCTCCCCCTCAGCTCCTAAGGGCTGAGCAAACCCAGGGACCTCAGTGTTCCTCACACCTCTTGCCCTCCAGACCCTCCCGCAGCCTTGTAGCTATTAATGCTTTCACCCCATATTTTGTCTCTCTCACGTGGGAGGATTGTTTAATGTCAAATACCAGCAGTATTCCTTCTTAGGACTTCTGGATGGCATCACATAATAAGCAAAAATTATTAATAATCAAATTAAAATACTTAATCTGATTTAAAGGCACATTTTATTACCTCCTCTGCTGCTACATTTTTTTTTTTTTCCATTGAGTGTTACTTTTAGATTCTCTACATTAAGCTAATATTTACTCTTCCTGCCACAGAGAGCGGCCGAGTAAATAGGATTTTGTATAAGGAAGCTGCTGGAGTTAAACAAACAGGAAAGTGGCCAGTTGTAACCTTTGCTGTGAGCCCTAACATCCCCCAAAGACCCAGAGACGGTTTCTGCATCACTGCAGTGATGCTGCCTGTGCAGCACAGAGCCAGGGCAGATCCCTTCCCTGCCATGCTCTGAGCTGTGTCCCTTGTTCAGTAAATTGGCCAGTTTCACTACACTTCTGGGAGCTATGGCTATTTGGGTAAGCTGCATGTCTACCCTACAGATTGCTTCGATGTGTCTGCACCTCCTGAGTGGGGCTTGTTTGGCTCATGGGGATCTGTAAGGTGGTGGACAAAATAGAGGGTCACATTTGTTCATTTGTTTCTGTGCTGAAAATGGCAGAATTATGCAACGTGACTTTGACCCAGAAATCAATACTGGCTGCTTAACTAAAGAAACAAATCGTGGCTCTGATGGCCAATAACAAACTAATGGTTGCTTCTTTGTTCTTTCTCCTTCTGTTAAGCTATCTGCTAAAGGGCAAGGAAAAATGACGGAGTTGTGAGCCATAAAGAACTTCTTGGTCTCCTTTGTAGAAGCTCGTCTTTTCACAGTCCTGTGCCAAAGCATGTGTGTACCTCGCACACTAAATACAAAGAAACAAATACTAGAAAAAGACATGTGCCTCAAGAAAGGAGAATGGAATGAATTTCTGGTAAAAGTCAGACCAAAAGGGATGATACATTGCATCATGTGTTTATTATCTACTTGTATACATTTATAATGAAACCACTGGAAAACAGTTTTGTTTTGTTTTGTTTTGCTGTTTTTAAATAAAATCAAACACATTCCTTGTGTAAATAGTGCTACCTGTAGTTGCCTGTGCTTGAGCAGAACTCAGACATATGTAAGTCAGTTACCTTCCCAGCCACTGCTTCAGTGCACACTGACTGTGACAGCAGGGCCATATGCAGGCAAGGCTATGCACCCATCCTCTGCCTTCTGGAGGAGATGCAAGTCAGATTACATTGTGCAGTATCCTAAGTACTGAAAGCAGGTCTCTGAGAGATGTCTCAGGCGTGCAGAGGAATGAAGAAGCCTGGTCTTTGCTTGACATGAGACTATTAGTGCTGGAAGTCATCAGGAAATGTGTTCTTTGAGCAATTGAACAGTCCCAAATTAGCTGATTACTTGGGAAGTGCACACAGAAGCAGCTTTCCAGATTTCTGCAGTAGTATGCGTACAAAATGTTCAATCTGTGTTAATTTATTTACTTGAAGGTTGGGAGGAAAACATGAGACAGAAGAAGTTTGCAGCCCAATTATAACTTGTCATCAAAAAGTAGCAATAACCCTGTGTGGCATGTATTCATTTGCCCTGGGTTCTGGCAGTACCTGGGCATCCCCTTTTGTTCAGTGCTGAAAGATCAACTGTGGCTTCCTGCAAGATAGCTGGAAATATAAAAATCAGAAAAGAAAATGCTCCATAATTTTCACCTGAGGCGGGAAGAGTACAGCTCAAATATACAAAGAGCTGCAGGTCACGTCTTCCTTTTTTTTTTCCCTCTCAGGCCATTTAAAACAACAGCATTTGGGTTTTCCATCTTTCTGTCTGTATTTCTTTACTCCTGCTGTCAACGATGCAGAATACTCATGAACAATATACATTAATGTGTGTTATTTTTTTCTGGTTTTAAAACTGCACGTGTTCAGTGAGTATCCAGAAGTCAAAGCCTTTTAAAAGTGGCAGAAATATTTCTTGTTACAAACATCACAACAGAATTAAGTAAATACTTTGCCTGAAACTGCGTACATCAAGAAATGGAAGAAGAAGGGGAGAGAGTCCTCAACAATCTCAAGATCTGTAGAGTTAAGCACAGGACTGGGAGCCAGAAGATCTTGAATTACATCCCAGTGTCTGCCGCACACAGGATTAGTAATACTTTGCACTTACATTAGCACTTTGCCACTAAATAAAGTTTGGAAGTGACATTACAAACGGGGAAGGAGCGGCTTGGAGAAATGAAGTGACAAATCCAAATTGGCACAGCTAGTTAGTGTCAGAATCGGGATTACAGCAATTCTTGACAAGCCGTTTAACCTTCACGAGGTTCAATTTTTACACCTTTAAAATGAAGTAGATGATTTCCATAAAAAGCAAAATGTGGAAATGATACCCATGGGTGTAATTAAGTAAATACATTGTTCGGAAATTACTACACCTCTTCTACAACCATAGAGATTAAGCAGGGTGTCTGTACAAGCTCATGCTTCTCCAGGAAAGTGCATCTCCTAAGGCTTCTTGTAAGAGAAACCAGCTCCTGCAGAGCTTCGAGCTCAGAGTCCCAGACTGTCAGTTTTCAGCCACTTCCATCAGCAAAACACGAAGCAAGACCGTTTTGAAGGGAGAGGCAGGCTGCTGAGAAGCAGCCGTTGTGTTGGACATCACCAAACCAGAATTAATCAATTGATTCACCTCAGACAGTGACTTAAAGCTTCAAGAATGTATTCCTGATTACCCAGAAGTTGCAGAATGCCTTGACATTGTCAGTGACTTGTCAGCTTGCCCACAAATCAGCCCAGCGTTCTGGCTAAAATGGAAATATCTGGCCAAGTCATATTGCTCACTTCCAGGAATCAGTTCCTGGAACAGAGACACCAAACTGACTATTTGCATGACCTTTTACCCTTCCATTTTTTTAAATAACAAGCTTGTCTACCTTCATTAATTAAAATCCCATCTTTCTACCTTGCGTTAACACTGCAACTGGATGTATTTGGAGTGTTGGGTAAAAGAGAAATCATGGTCAAATTAATATTTTGTACCCAAGGAATGACGTATAGAATGCATCCTGTTTATACAGGCTATTGCTATGTTTACTAGTCTTAATCTTCTGTAGGTTTTTTTGTTTGTTTGTTTTTTGGCTTTTTTTTTCTGTATTTGACCATGCTGTAAGCTTGTTTAGGAAGTTAACAGTAAGCAACAAGAAGGATCGAACTGAAAATAAGTTTGTATATTTGTAGGCATAAAGGTAAGCTGCGGCCCTAAAATGCATTCAGCCATTCTCTTCAGTGTAAGCCAAAAAGTGTTTATCCATGTTCATCAAAACACTTTGCTGTGTGCTTGAAAGCAAACATCCTCTTAGTATCTAGAGTCATTAAAGGAAATACGTTTGTAGAAATACATGTGAAAGTCTATTTAAACCTAAATTTGTAGTCAACGGGATGTTTGTTTTTGTGTTCAGGAGTAGAGTTTGGTCAATGTCAGACCTCAATTTGAAGTTAAAACCAAAACCTGCTTCTCTTTTAAGAAAGCGGTTCATCCAATTTTGTTTCCTCAGCTATCCTGCTACTTCTGGTTTACAGTTCTATAACAAGTGATTAAAAAAGAGTTAAATAATTAGTATTGTTCAGAGAAGTTGCATTTTAATTCACATATCCTAAAATACACTAAAACTGTCCTGTATTTTTTATACTGGAGGACTCTGTACCTTAGCAAAACAAGCATACGTGCAGCAGGACATTTGTTATATTTACCAGAATGAATGACCAACTTAAGAATGGAAAAAAATGGAGATTGGGCCTGTCACATTTAGGGAGAAATATGTTTAATTAACTTAGATGACTCTGGGAGGGAACATTTCTTCTCTGCTTTTCTGGTCAGTCCACTGCAGCTATGCCCCATGGAGCCCAGCAGGTTGCCCTGCAGCAGTGCTACACACTGATGACCCTGCCAAGAGCCACGACCCGGGCAGGTTCCAGCTTTGCTCTCCCTCTTTGGATGGACATAAGCAGACCTCCACCTCTGATCAGAAGCTTTGGTTGATTGGAAGTAGGTTCGGAAGAAATTAAATATACTAATTAAAGGAACAGGATGATGGCATTGAATTGTCACTTCATGTAGTAGTGACTTTGTAGAGGTGATCACCGGTAAGACTAATTAGAACACTTCCAGGATGGTGTTTTGTATGTAGAGCTGTTAAAATACTTGAGAGATTTGTAACAATGGTTGATATCAGAAACTGAGTATTTGCTGGGAGATTCCATGGTATCTCGGATACTGGAGGAGATCAGCTGGAAGTTCCTTGCCATAGTCTCCTGGAGGCTTTCCAAGCCCAATCTATACCCAGTATTTCAGCTATTATACAGCTCTAATTATCACTTGATTTTAATCCAGACACAAAGCAATGAACATTCAGTAGCTCTATATTTTATTTCTTTATAACGGTGCTCAAGTGCAACATCCAGTAGTTCAGGAAGACTAAGGAATAAGTAGTCTGGCAGGGTTTTTATATAGAATACTGTGTAGTTTTTTAGGATGCTGCATTGTCTTTTGGCAATGTTTGAGCCTTTCGAGGAGCGTCACGCTGTTTTAGCCCAGTTGTCAGGCCAGGTATGCTTTCTACTTTATAAAATAATGCCTTTAAAAACTGTCTCTGTGAGTCTGGTCTACTTTTCTTCTTACAGCTGGAGTAGCAAAATAGGTGTGGGGCACCGTGCACAGCATTCGTAGCACAGGGGAACCACAGCACAACATCTGTGATTGCTTTTTTTCCCCCCCCTTCTTTTGTGAATGGAATATCTTTTGGGCAACTCTGTTTCTAATACCCTGGGTTAAGAATGATTTATACAGGCCACTCTAAATGTAGTATATCTTGAAATCTGAAACTACCTGAGGTGTACTGGCACAGCATAGTTTATTTCTCAGCACTGGAATTTGAGGAAAAAGAAATAGAAATCCTCCCTTACATTTTATCATAGAATGTTCCAGAGTAGGCATTAATTTAAAAACTGCAATAATTGCACCTACTTTCACAGCTAAATGTGAAAAGCACTAGAAAACAATCTGCAGATTTAGTAACAATCTACAAATGCATCCCAATGAAAATCAGCACAGTGACATGCAAGAAAGCACTTTTAATGCTTCAGTTCTGGCTGATCTTGCATTTGTACCTTCTTTTTCAAATATATTCCAAATATGAGCATTTCCTCCTGAGGCCGATGGAGACTTCGATTCCCCACTTGAGCTCTGCTACCAGATAGGGCTGCTCTAAATATCTCTTCTACCAGACAGAGCCGCCTGTGTTTGGGTCAGTGTGACTGTAGGTCCCTAAAGCAATGAGCACTTGGATCCTTCGGATGCCATTCCCCCCTTCGAGATCTCCCATCTCCAGTTGGTAAAATTCTTTCAGGAAAAGCAGCGCCGTACACAGGCAGTGCTGGGCCCCCTCTGTCTGCAGAGGGACTTTGCTTTTGGAAGGGAGATTTCTGGTGACCTACTGCATGTGTTGACACTAGTCGGCTGGGGAGATGCTGATTTGATTAAAAACAAAAGCATATTTGGTTAAAAACAGAAGTTTTGATCTGAGCAAAAGCTATTAAAAAAGGCTAGTCATTCCATTTGCTGTGAAACACCACTGTATAAAATGGGATTTTGGAGTATATTTTGCTGGTAAATTGCTATTGCACTGTACTTGTGAAATAACGATATTAGTGACAATTTCAAATCTATCTCCTGATGTGCGTTCTGAGCATCATGATATCCTCTTTTTTCCCATTTTTTACTGTTCAGGCCCTCCATAGAATATTATTGTCACTGCAGACCTTTTATCCAAGGACTGTTGATCACAGCACAAGAACTGTCATCCTATTTGCATTCTGTGGATGCATCATTATTCACAACATTTGATGTCCATAAAACACATTAAAACTATTTCCTTGAGCAAAAATAATCAGCTCTCTGCTGTACATATCATTTGTATACTCAAATTGTAAAATGTAAATTGATATATAAGAAAATGGCCCATTAACTTTTTCATTAATGACAATAATACATTTTGTGCATCAGCAGTAGGAGGACCCTACATTCATTCTAGGGAACCTGAAGGATAAATGGAGACTTTGTATTTCATAAAAATGAAGGCTGTCACCAAGCACATTCTAGAGTTAAATGGGGAAAAAAAAAAAAAAGAAAGAAAAAAGAGGGAAATTATTTTCTATGGCCTTCTTAGTTTTTTTAGTCTGTTCACATACTTGGAATCATCCTTAAAGTAAAAATACTGTAATGAACCTGATCCCTCTGCTTTTCAGGCAAAAATTGCACTGAAAGTCAACTGGCATTTTGCCTAAATAAGGGCTAGGAGGTATCTGAGGTATATGTTAAATATTCTTTGTTAAAGGAAGTATATGTGTACTGAATATATAAATCGGGCACGGCTCCCATCCAGTGGTAATTAATCGTCTTGAAGCATTCATGATGTTTTTTTTAAGCCCATCCCAATTTACATTTTCCCAATGTTATTTTCAGTCCTGGTGAATTCTGTCAGTGCCCTAATGGGGCTGCATTTCCAGTTGCCAGATAAGTTCTGAAAAAGTAAATCTATTCTTGGAAAAAAAAAAAACACCCAAAACAAAACACAACGAAACAAAAAAAAAAAAAACCCTGTAAATGACAAGGATTATTGTTTTTTTTGTGAAATATAATAGACAGCTGGAGAACTGCTTCTGTAGGATTTATGCTGACTTACCTGGAACTTACTGTGTTTTTTATGTGTGTAATTGAATCATCTTTTTTCTTTCAAGAAAATAACAAGCGATGTTACTGTAATTCATGTGAATTAAGACATCTTAATATGTATATGACTAGCTGTCAAATCACTGTATCTTTGCCATTTGATTAAACCATAGATTAATAATTTTTCTATAACTGATACATCATGCACTAACAGATAAAGAGCATCTGATATTAAGTAAGTGAGAAATAAAATCTGCTTTCAGTAAATTGCTTAGAAAAATTACACAGTACATTTAAATTACCATTTGCTTAGCAACATGCCCTTGTAGACATTCCAGTGGGGCTATAAAATGATCGATTTACTTTAATTTTCTACTGAATCCTGAAAAAATGGCTATCAGTAACCTATCCCTTCATCATGGCATGCTGATTCACTCTGTGTATTAAATTTACTGGCAAGGAGCAAGACGTTAACAAAAAGTAACAGATAATGCGAACATTTCATGCATAATCTGTAATATGAGATATGTATTAATAGGGAAATTATGATGCATTCAATTATTCTGAAATGCCTTCCAGAGATGTTTTGATTTGGCTGCGCTCTGATAGTAGCAGCACAGCAGGGAGCATCTCAAGTGATGAATAACCTAATCTCCTAATCTCAAAATGGGCACTATTCACAGCTAGCCTAGGATAGATTGGTGGAGGAAACCGCGCTTCGCAGACATGGCTACGACAAACAAAAACCAGCAAGAATTCCCGTTTTTTTAATAAAATCCATCTTCCCAATTAATATTTCCTGGCGCCGTGGTTCTACAAGTTCAGGTGCTGCTCTGGAGACAAACCCCCGCTCACCTTTACAATAAACTTGTGAGACAAAAGACTGCAAAAATAACAGTGTGTGCATTTACTCTATTAGCACTAAAGGTTGCTTTGTGACATTATACAAAGGAGCTCTTTCTGACTTACCCATTTTAATATATACCTGAAATGATCTTTACTATGTATACAGTCTTTTTTTTTTTTTCTCCCGAAAGAAACCCAGCAGAACAAGAAACTCCTTTTTGTCTCACAAGCCTGACGTACCAGAACGCTGCCCGCGTGTAATTAAGCAGCCGTGTTTACTACTCCTGCTGAACAATAGTCTGGCTTCTGAGGAGGTCAGGCAGGATTTATTTGGTTGTGCGCACACTTTGAGGAGGGAGGAAGGAGGCTGTCAGCCGCCCACCTGCCATTCCTCGTCCCTCCTTGGGCACTGCTCTCAGCGCTGCGCGGCCGCGCTGCTTCCCTCCATCCACCTTGGGCTTGGTGTCTGCGCCCTGAGCCACAGCAAAACTCGGGAATCAAACCACCGCGGCACAGCAAACAAGGCTATGCAAATACACGGCATTTTTTTACACTTAATTACTTGATTGCAGTGGGCTCACTTTTTGATTAATGCAATTTGGCAAAAGGTAATATTACACTGGTGTATTACAATTTTTAGTAATTACTCAATGTTAATATGACAGTGTTCTTGAAGAAAAATGAGAAGGAAACTGTATCTCTTTTTGTCTTCGACTCTCAGGCCGGCTCAAGAGGAGAGCGCTGCAAACATTTGCGTAAATAAAGGTGTTTTATCTGCGGGAGAAATCCCACTAAAAATTACTGATTGGTCCCCTTCTGACTTTGTGCTCTTAATGCCGTACTTTTAAAATTATTGGCATTACAAGGGTGCAGAAATGATTTTACGTTCTTTTTTTATGCTGTGGTTTATTTGATTTACAAAGTGATTTGTTATAACAAGCACCTTTGCAGTTTAATCATAATGCCACATTATGTGCGCTATTTTACAGGAATTGCACTTTACCTCGCCTAATGCCTTTGACAGCCAGGCTTGCAACCCGTCTCTTGAACATAAAGCAGAGAGATGCAGGAGTGCTCATGCTTCCATTGCCTCAGCAATTAGATTTCCTTGGTGCCCCGCTCTGCACGAGCTGCCGTGCTGCTGTTGGCTTGGCACCGCGTCCTGTGCCCCGCACCGCAGCTCGGCAAACAGGGAGCGGGCCGCGCTTTATGAAACTTTCAGATGAGGGATGTTAGGTTTATTTCAGTCTTTAGTATCCGAGAACGTACAATTGCTCTGAAGATAAATAAAAGATTCAGCTGGATGCCACTGGAGAGCAGAGCAGCATGTCTTTGGCATTGCTTGAGTCTTATCTGATTTGGATTTGTATACCTCATGGGGAATGGCAAAATATTGGAACAGACGGCTTGATATTTCCGAAGAATATAGTGGGCTTTATTAGCACCAGTTTCGCTCCCTGACTGACGGCTTTTTCAAATTTTTTATCTTATTAATCTGTGCTACTGTATGTAAATGTTATTCCTCTCTGCATAAGGGAGGCAACCAGCGATTTGTAATAAATGCTTATGAGTGCCTGAGGCTGCACTTAAACTTTAAAACATCTATTATTAAGTTGCAAAAAAACACTGTAATGGCCAATAGTGACCTCATAGGAATTTTAAACTGTGGTCTGCTCTTCTGCATTAAAAACAAAAAAATTGCCTGAAGTTAGAATTATGAGCAATGCTATTTTAACAGCTGCATTTTGATTATTAAAGTGTGTTTTACAACTGAATTACAATGCTTTTATGGACTCTAGGTATAAGATTTAGAAAGGTCATTAAACATAGTCGGTTTTGTCACAGTAGGTGTCATTGTATACAATGGACACTATACAATCTATTTTATGTTGCAGTACTTAGGATTTAAAATAGCACAGAGATGCGTTGTAGTTTGCTAAAGCATGTAGATTACGACAGAGCTTTTCAGGTATTTTGACAGTTTGCAGTCCAAAACGACTACTTTCATTATTTTTTTTTATTAATTTGACAAGAAGCCCTACAGATTTTCTGTGTATGAATGATCCATTTGTCTCAGAAATAATTAAAAATGCCAGCCTACAGCAACAAGACAACAGAAACACTTCTGGCAAATCGATGCTGAGAAATGCACTGCTTGTACGGTAGCCAACTGCTTAGTCCTGAGCCATTTTTACATTTTCTCAATCTGATAGAATATGGGCTCATTGACAGGAAGTATTGACCTGCCGCGTGGGCTAGGAAAACGTGGGACCTATAAATTGATTTACTGAGTGTGCTGTGTGCTCGGTGTGAGGTTTGCATCACTGCAAGTACAAATGCAGGCTGAGATGCTGCATTTTCGCCGTCAGCTAGGAGGGAGCCAGGCTGCAGATGCAAAGTTGAAATTTGCTCCCCTTTGACTCATCTGCTAGACTTGGAAATACTGAAATCTTTAATTTCCCTTTCATTAATTTGTCACGGTGTTATCACTGCGAAGAACCGAACTACAAACAATCCACGACTACAGTTTCTGGGTGGCTGTATGTTAATGAGTGCAAAGGGAAAAACGATAAGTATAGAAACCTCAAAATATTTGACAAAATGTCACAAAGGATTGTATTTGCATGTAGTACCATGGGTAGGACATAATGATTAGTGTGCAGCGTGTTTCTGGCAGTACCTACTCTAGCTTATCCTGATAACATGTCGGCTGCACAGCTTTGAATATTGTATATGTTCTTTGAACATATCTTTGACTAGCGTAGCTGTCATTCTATTGAAAAATGTGGCTGCACAAATGACAATACCGCTTTAATTTTTTTTTAAAGAGAACGACTACTAAATAATTATTATCATGCTAATAACATTTGTATTCTTTTGTGTATAATTAAGATCTGCCTGTCTAAGTATGAAATAGGGTTGAAATCTTGAATAAGTCTGCTATCCTTAACCTATTTAGTAAATCAATTTTAATTTATTATTCTTTAGGTTAAATCATAACAATAGAATAGCGGTATGCAGAGAAAAAAAAATCCACAATTTATGGCTGTAAACCTTCTTCGAAATGTTTAACAATAAGCAAAGCCCTGTGAAATTAAAAACTCTACCATTAAAAATGTAAGTGCTGAATAAAAAATGATTCAGCTATTTTCGTAGTCTGTGTTTTTGTTAATTACCATTAACATCTTTATTACTTAACATGATCACATGATTTTATCTGCAAGCCCCCCTAGATTTGTAATGTTTGTGAAGGACTTTTCTTTGAACCCTGTGCAGTTGTTTAAGAAAGGAGCACAGTACCATAGTAAAACTGAACTCACACTGCAGTGGTGTTGTCATATTTGTGTTTCTTATTTGAAATACAGTCAGGTGGAATTGCGTGGAAGATCTCTGGGAGAAAGTCTTTTCAAAGATGGACAGATGTTGGTGGCGGGTGGTTACAGCTTCAGTAAAACTTAATGCTCATCTCTAAAAATCAAGGAGAGACAGCATTTGTGGCTGATGGGAAGTATACTGATCCCTGCACATATGCAATGATGACAGCGCAAAGCTAGCAGTATCTGTCAGGGAAAATGAAACCACACCCTAGGAAGAAGTGCCTGGATGCAGAGCTGGGTGCTGGCTTAGGAGCTCACAGGTGTGCTGGCACTCAGGTTCATCATATTCCTTTGCATTCCAGTTCTGCGAGGAAAACAGGTTATATGGGACCTGCATTGGTTATGCTGCATGGGAGCTCTTCCGTGGCGATGGGGGAGGTAAAGAAATCTCCCAGATCTGCGTGTGGTATTTCCAGACCTTTCTGTTCTCTCAGATCGCTGACACCGGGTCCTGCAGCAGCACGTGAGGGGCAGCGGTGATGCGCAGACCTGCTGCTCCCTGCAGCTTTGCAGGTGCCATGTTGCAGAAGCGATGTGCCTGTGCACTAGGTGAGGTTCTCACCCCTTTTTAGGTGATGATATTAATATTCTTTCTGAATGACTGGCTTCCTTAGTGTTTTCTAGCTATGGCACTTCTGTTTAACAGTTGCATAAAAACAATAGTGATAAAGCAGCCCTCATTAAAGACTCATTGACCGATCCTTATCTGTTTTAAATTGGTGATCACTGCGGAGCTGCAGTGATTTACAGTAGTTGAGTATTAGATTCATGATGCCTTGAGAAAATGCAGGAGGAGCACAGCTTGCAAGTGTGGTTTTATTGTGGGGAAATATTCATTGGGGACAGTCTGTCATTGTTTCTATCTCAGTGCTGCTATTGCCAGACATTTTTCTGGTGCTAAAATTCACTTTACAATATTTGGGAGCCTGGGATAGATGACCAGTTATGCAGAAACAGCAGTAGAGAGGACTGTAATTTGAACACCTCACTTTGTTGTGTTCCTTTATGAACCTTAAACACTGTTATTGTCTTATAATGGTGGTTTTTCTTTTAAAAGGCTGTTAACAAATGGACAGAATTGGTATTTTCTAAACTGTATTTTTCATTTGGTGTTTGGCCCAGAGTTTTTGTCAAATGACATCTTACAAGAAAGATGTGCTACTGTAGGCATCAGATGACCTTTTTGGATATGTCAAGTGGGCTCTGTTTGATCTCAGCCAGTGGTGCTGGGATCTGAGGGATCTATGGGTGGAATGACACATGGTGTAGCCCATTGCAAAACAAGGCATGATTCCAGATACAGGACATTCACTGAAACACAGGGTCAGCTTGTGAATATAGGTAAGCCGTGCGGAAACACGAGCAAAATTTTTCTTAAGGTGAAGCTGTGAATATGCCAAAGCTAACATGGAATGCAACTGGTGTGTCCATGGGGAAGGAATTATCAGAAAATACGATTGTGAATTAGGGAGAGAGAGAAAAGGACACTTTTTAAGGAAAGTAGCATCTGGGGGGAAGTGTTACAATCTGTAATTTAACTAGTCATTCTTCTGCGAGACTGTAAAAAGTCGGATCATTCCAGCAATGATGGATTCAGCCCATGGTTCTGCGACATTCAACAAGCTTTGGCACCAGTAATTCCATACTTTCTTCTGTTCTACGCTTTATAAACTGAATGTTTGTTCTCAAGCTCTGTGACCTTTTTAGAAAAGAAATCTATTCCGTCTTCACCCATAATCAGAGATAAAACCACAATAAAAAGAGTATATATAAGTAAGAAAAAAATTTGGGGTTCCCCATGTGATTTGCTTTGTTTGTCTGGTCAAATAGTAGTAGATAACTTTCAACAGAGTGCCAAGTCTTCGTGGTGCCAGTTCTGGCTTTCGCCCTGTTGACATCTTGGTGCATATTTTGATTGATTCAATATTTAAAAGAAGGCTGTCTTATTTTCTTATAACAGTATAACAAATTGCTATGCATCAAATAAATAATACTCTTTCAAAGTAATCCAGACTCTCTGGCCTTCAGCTGCACACTTCTTGAATCGCTTAATTAAAACGGATAGTCTGTGCTATACCCCTGGAAGGTTAATAAAGTGGGTCTCTGAATCAGAAAGGATAAAATTCCGAAGTTGAGGATTGTCTGTGTAGAATACAAAGCTAAAACAATCCCTTTTGTTTATATGAAAAGGATTCCAAGTCTAGCAGTTGTCTCATCTTTGCTGATACAACAACTGGAAGAGATTTCCAAAGCAGCCGGGTCTTAAGCCACTTAGGATCTAATCATGTCCCTTGATTTGCAGACAGCATTAGGTGGTCAGATCTCAGAAACATTGTGCAGCCAGTGTTGGGAAAGAATTGTGAGGTCTTAAAAATTATAATGAAAGAGTTTTAAATTTTTTTGACCCTTTTCCCTTCTTATAGAAAGATGATTTAGAATATGCCTAGTTGTTGTTCTTTTTGGAAGCCACAGCAACCTTCACTTAAAAAAAAAAAAAAAAAAAAAAAAGTGAACATTTTTTACATCTGCTAACTTTCTTTTTGTGCAGTGCAAAGCCATTGCTTTCCCTGTCACAGTGAGGAAGATTTGGCTGGCCCCAGCAGCCAGGCAGGCCGCCGAAACCAGCTGATGATGGCTTTGATGGTATTGCTAACAGCCCAGCCCCAGCTAGGTGTCAAGCTGTCTAAACTGGCCTGATGTCATTAAAGTCAGTGGAGCTACACTGATTTATACCCCAGGCACTTCAGATCTTTGACAGAGATTCTGACTGCCAGTCAATATCACAGTTATTTATTTATTCATTTGCTTATTTTTGGTGAATTGTGCCTACTTTGCTGTTACTGTCCTCTAAAGCTGATCTAATATGCAGAAAAACTTGTCACCAATTCACCAGTTTAATGTTTGGTTAGCGTAGGAATGAGTGCCTGATTTTTAAACCAGTTAATAATGTTTCATTGCAAATAATTTAACCCTACAAAGAGAAAATATGTAGTATAGCTTGGAAAGAAGCCATACAATGTGTAAGATAATTCTTCCATACTACGGAGAGAGCTTCATGCTGGTACATAACCAGCTTTCTCATTGCTCTGTCTTCAGGAATTGTTGCTTTGGAAATCAGCATCCACTGAGAGAAAGCAATTTCCCGTTCAACCCAATGTTTGTGTATTTCTGTGCATTATACAGTGCAGTTTAACTGAAGGCGCTGCTTTGGCAGAGGACACACATGGCCTTGCTTTTCCTTGTGATCTGTAGATGCACTGAAACTTGCTTCTTATCCAACTAGTTAGCAGACCCCAGACAGCTGAGAAAAGTCTACCCCAGCTCCTGTATGAATGGCAGTCAGTATTATTCAGAAATAAGCCAGAAGCACAGTAGCATCTCTTGTCCCTTGACACCAGCAGCTTTACCCACCTTCTCAATCAAGCAGTGAGCAAGTGGCATTCTCCAGCCAGGATACTTAAGAGCTGACTAGTCAGAGGTGAAAAGATAGGACTAGTCTGTGAACGCTGATGAGCATCTTTCTCCTTCTGTTGGCCCCTGGCCTCAGACTCACAGCAAACTGCCTTGCATGGAGGCACCACCTGTCTGTGGAAAGCTACCGGCAATCCAGGTTCCTCAATGCTAACCTTGTTGAAGGAGCCTGCTTATTTTTAAGCACTGAATTTAGATGTAACAAAATGGAGAGTGAGCCCGGTCTCCCCCAGAGGACAACTCAGTGTGCCTGCTTTAAGTCCTTCCTGAGCTGCCCAGGGGAAGGCAAAAAAAAACCTAGAAATGCTATCCCAGTTACAGATAAGAATCAAAACTGTGTATCAATGGCTATGTGGACAGCCAGAGAGAAAGTAGTTTTACCTATTTATATTATTCTGAATTTTTAAACTACAAGTTCAAGCAGAAATGGCCCTGGGTATGGGAAGCTGCTTTCATGAGTTTCAGACTCACCCATTCAGGCTTCTTTTTGGTTGGAAACCTGACCATTTTTACATAAATGTGTTGTCTTCTGGGCATCCAGGAACCTTCAGACACTTGGACTGTATGCTGTATTGCCAGCTGAGAACGGCTTCTGTGCAATGTTAAATCCTGACCTGCATGTAGGAATGGGCTGGGAGGGCAGCAACTGACCCCACCCCAATCTGCAATAGAGGGAGTGCTGTTAACTTGAATGGACAGTCTTGTCTCAGTGCTCATGAGAGTTGTACTCAAAGGATCATAGAAGAGCGTGGGCTGGAAGGGACCTTAAAGCCACCCCAGTTCCATCCTCTGCCATGGACTGGCTGCCCCCCAACAGCTCAGGCTGCCCAGGGCCCATCCAACCTGGCCTTGGGCACCTCCAGGGATGAGGCACCCACAGCAATCTGGGCATCAGTGCCAAGGCCTCACCATATTCCCACAGTCAGGATTGCTTCCCAAGGCAGCACAGCCATGTGTGCAAATGATGTTTGGTGTGCTAAGAGGTCTCCTCTGCCACCTATCTGCCACCCTTCTGCAGAGGTTCTCCCTGTGTGCTCTCATGGCGCCGATCCACTCAGCAGCTGGGCAGTTCCCCACATGTGCCTTCCCAAGTGTCGGAATGTTCAACGAGCACAGTAAAGCAGCTGATCCCCAATTCCCCACAGCCTGTAACTTGCTGCAAACCACTGGCAGGGAAACATGCACCAGAGACATCTTCTTGTTCCTGGTAAGCATGGTCTCATCTGGTGCTGCTCTCCAGCTGGATCTTCAACATGTCAAACTAGTCAGAAACAGTTCTTTAAATGAGAGAAAAATGTTTCATGCCCGGAAATGAATGCAAACACTAAATCCATTTCCCTGGGCTCCTCTCTTCCCAATTCCTAACTGCTGAATTTATTCATGAAGCTCTGAACGCATCTTTGTCCACAGAGTGACTGCACTCTGCTGCTGAAGCAGAGCTGTTGTAAAATATTTTCACCTGCCTGTAGAAGTGTAAGGTACAGTATCCAAAATGGGCTTTGAATAAAAGGAAGGTTGGAAAATAGCTGCCAAATGACAACTCCCTCGAAGAAAATGATTTGTTTTCACAAAGTTACTTTCAACTTTTCCTCTCTTGTTACCTTGACACTGATCAGCCAGAGCTGCTCACCCCAAATATTTGCACCGAGAGGCCTGAGGGAGATGCTGGAAATGCTCGTATGTCATTTAGTGCATGCATCTGTGATTTGCTTGTGTTCCCATCGAGTGTAGCTTCACTTGCAGGTAGAATTAATCCCAGAATAGCACTGTGAGATCAGAGCTAGAAGCAAATCACCAGATGAGCCGTTAAAAGGAGGAAATTATCCTATATGTGCAAAGATTGGGAAAGAATCAAGAGTTTTTGTTGGAATCCAATTTGTAACAGATTAATAAAAACACAGAAGAGTAACAAAAGGGATGGTTTAAAAAGTAAAAGCGAAGTAGCTAGTATTTACAATATTATGACAGCTTGTTCTTCACCAGCAGCTGAACCCATACAAATGACTTACTAGAGAGCCCTTTTGTGTCATACACTACAAAGGATGCTGCTTGGTCTTTATTTGTCTTCTAAGGAAACCTGCCTATTTGTGAGGAAGCTGTAATTGAAAATGGGCAATCAGCAGGTTGGACAAAAGGAGAACAAGTGGATTTCAGTACCATTACCACCACATCAAGGCTGACAAACTCTGTTCCTTCTTCAGATTACTTCGGGGCAACGACTAAGTGACTAGATGTCCTTCAGAAAGGAAAGCTTATTTAACTAGGATGAAAGCTTTTGTAAGAAAATACACATCTTTAAACTCTAAATATAGAGAACGCAGATTTTGTGTGTCAGTCTGTAGTCATCGTCTGTGTGGGAACCTTGTTAAGTCCTAATTTCTGTATATTTCTGTAGAAAGCCTATGTTTCAGCTTATCTCTCAAGACAGCTGATCTCGCCTCTCTCCTCTGACAGCTTTTAACTATATGATATTCTTTAGATCTGTAATATCTCACCCTGTGTCTTCACTGGAGACTGAATATAGAATCCTTGAAGTCAAGAGCTTCTCTGCTGTGTTTCAAGCGTGTCCTGGGACGTTGCATATGACTTTCCTGCACATGCCACTATCCTCATAATAATGGGAGGATAATAGGAATTATACTGCATGTCTGAGTAACTAGGTTATGTATCTGTTTTGTTTTTGCTTTTGGGTTTTATTTCATTTATTTATTTATTCTCTTACCTGGCATCTCTCTGTCTGTCACATCTGCATTTTCTCTTTGTTGTTTATGGCAATTTCTCCATCTGTAGGCTTGACTTGTGCATTAATATTTCTTAGTAGAACTGCATCTTTCAGCACACTTACTCTATCATTGTCTGCACCTGTTTGTTTCCAATGTAAAATTTTAGACATCCTCCTACTCTTTTTGTGTCACCCTCTTTTCAAGCAAGAATGCCACAAATGATCTGAAGGGTACTGGGAGGAGGGGGTGGGGAGGGGGGGGAGGGAAGGCTTTTTACTATTTAATAATTTCTTTTTAACTCTTTTTTTCTGTAAAGATATTTTGGGGCCTCGAATCCTATTTCTGCTCTTTGAGTACAATGTTATCTTTTGCTTTTGGTAATCACTGTCATTCTCATCTTCTGTAACTGTCCCATATAGCCAAAGTACCTGGAGAAGGGCATCCATTTCCATAGGGAACATTCAACTTCGTGGTCTTAGCAGAGCATTTGAGCAAGGAAATTAGAGGAGTGAGAAGCTGTAAGGATGACTGTTAATGACGTCTTAATTATTTTACAGTAGTATACTGGATTTTCAAAGTGTATTTGGGAGGAGCACTCTTACTAAGAGGACTTGCAATCTAAATAAATAAGACAAGCAGAAGGCAGGCATAATCTAACCAAAATATAAAGACTATATGTCATGTTAACTGCTTTTAAAAGAATCCCCAAACTATTTCCTTTCCTCATGACCAAGAAAGCATATTGCAAACAATATGCTATGGTATTACTTCCCATATTTGCTTACTTGAAATCGTATGAAGGAGAGAGAAAGGAGAAGTAAGTTCTTGCTGCACTGCACGGGTGCCTGCTCCATCCTTCCCTCTTACTGTTTCCTTCTCTGAAGGACAAATGCAATGTGTGTGGGACAGTGTCAGTGGGCAGCTCCACCCGAAAGCTGCTGTTTGCCCCGTGCACAACAACTGGAGCAGCTAAAAGGCAGCATCTCAAACCCAAGTCCAACTTTGAAACTTCAGGAGAGGCGTGAGTGATGCAGCATGATGGTGGTTTTGCAGAGTAAGAACATTCCTAATGAGAGGAAGTAGACAGAATTTAGATTTCTTAACCAATGTAGGCAGGGAACCACATTGTCTCCATAGACAGGGACAGTTCCTTTGTTGTCTTATGAAGAAAGTGAATTGCCAAGCTGCAGTTTGGCTGGCCAGTATATTTAAATATACCAAAAGGCATTCATATCTCTGAGGATTCTCCAAAGTGTATTTGATCTATTACTTTGCATGTGCAATGAAATGATAAATAACACAACAGATACAATGCTGCATAACAAATGCAAAAGTCTTTTCGCTTAATTTCTGCCTTGATGAGACACTAATCTATCTTTCAAAACATTTTCAAAGGTGTCCTCACAGACCTATCAGAATTCATAAGGTATTTCATTGTACTCTAGATTGCTGAAAACAGAGTAGTGCATTATCACATAGCGCTACAGGTACTTGGAAGGTAAATACAGTGGGCAGCAGGTAGCGGGATAAATAGATCTCTTTCCTCCCAGAAGTAGTCTCTCAGAAGTCAGAGGAATAAGACAAGTGTACTTGATTTCATAGAGCAATAGTATATCTCATGGAAAAGTAAAGCACAGCCATGCACCGCTCCAACTAGCTGTAAATAACGCTCAATAAGGTAATGTCTGTAGAATGCTTTGAAGGTGTAAAATTACTGTTTTTTTCACGTGACACTCTTCAAGATGGTATTTGTTGCCCCAGAATCATCAGCAGATATTACTCCTGTGAAGCAGGGAAGAATAAATGGTGTTAGAATCAAGTTTCAAGGGTACAAAATAAAAAGGTGAATTGTAAAAGGCTGCCTAAATGTTGTGGCTAATTTTTCTGCACAATCCCAGTCCTCTTTGAACCCTGTGCACAGGTCCAACAAGTGCTACGCAGCTTGAAAAATTAAACTGAATGCCATGCTCAAAATGCATTTTGGTATGGTTGTGATAAAAACTGTTTGCACTAACGAGTTGTTTCGAAAATGTTAGACGCTTCCTGGCTCTTGGATCATATCGCATCCAAACCTACCATTTATTCCCTGTTTGTATCTGACTAATTAGACCTCTGGTTTTGACTGACATCATCAAGGAGATACCAAGCATTACAAAAATATTGAAGTAGATTCTGCTGTTATCAATTAGTGTTGTTTACCTAGGATGCTTCTTTGGCCAATGGCCAGTTCTGGTCAACACCTTTGAGTGAGTCCTCAAGCTTCATGACTCCTGAGTCTCTTCAGTGGGGATTTCCAGCTGATGGTCTGCTTACACAAGCAAACTCCAGAATTTTGCAGATCATCTTTGAACATAATGATGCTTAGGCTTTACTTTTTCAGTGGATGAAAGAAAGTTTCTATAAATATTGCTAGCTGACACTACCCAGAACAAACCTCATGTACTGTACATCAGCTCTCAACAGAAGCTGGAATTTGAATTTGAAAAGAATTTGTAAATTATGTTGACAATTTGCATTCCATAAAAGTACTTCAGCTGTATTTTTGTGGCTTTCTAGGGGTTCTAGAAGTAAAATTCCTTCTGTCACTGCAAAACGTTTTGCTGAATGCTCAGATATATTTAAGTATTGAGTCCATCCAATCCAATCCAGTTTATTAACAGTACTGTGGCTTATTTCATCATTTTACCAGTAAAAATAATGACATGGGACAGAGGTTAGAGCCACAACAAGAATGACTGAAAAGGGGGCACAAGGCATTATTCTCTTCTACTAAGTAGCTCTGTGGATTCTATTACAAGGATTTAGTATATGGGTGAGCTTTAGGTTCCTGCATGTGTCATTTGGAGGTGATTCAGAAGGCTAACTCCCTTCTTCTAAATGCCAGAACAAAAATTTTCACTTTTCAGCTTTTTCCCCAAAACCTTTTGGAACCAGCACCTTAGTAACAAATGTCTTGCAGCACATTTCTGATGGTGCTACCAAAAGTAGGATATGAAAGAATAATGCGTTTCTGGAGGCAGTTCCTTCTATTCTTGTGTTATGGCAATGCAAGTGAAAGGATTTTCTCCTGCTAATTACATAGAGATGTGCCCCATGGGTCTAGCAGGTGGGAGAAACTGTGCTGCCCGTGGCAGTGTGCACCTGTGCCCGTCTTGTTGTTAGCGTAAAGCAAGTTGCATGACTACAGCCATCAATAGCTGCTCTTGCAGGTGACAGGTAGAATCCTGGATTCTGGGTGAGCACAGGCTGCTCAATCCCTAGCGAGTTTCCTGCTCTGTCCTATTCTGGAGTGATGAGATGTGCAGATCTGCTTCCTGCGGGATGGGGGGAAGGCAGGCCTGTGTTCAGGGATATGTGGGAAGTGCTTCCCAGCCTCCCACTGCCTAAACAACGTTGATGTGAAAGTGTGATACTCGGATATAGCTGTGGAAAGTCCCACTGATAAGGGTGCCTACTCCTGTCAGCATGCTTTTGAGTCTGCTCCGTCTTCAGAGGGGCAATGAGAAGAATCATTACTACATCAGTTAGCTTTTGTTCATATCTTGAGCTGAAGCCAACTTCCCTCAGGCTTAATTCATCATTTAGTAGTGCTGGAAACACCGAAGAGAGAAAGGAAGAGAAAAAAAAGTAGCCGCTTTCTGTGCCTGAAGTGATGAGATCCTTGCGTGCTCTGTGTAAAAAGAGGTGCTATAGCCCTCCTCCAGTTTTGTTTTTGTGTTCTATTGCTAATAATAACAAGAAAAGAAGATAGTTTGATTCTGAGATGATATGATGTGTTTGCTATTGGCTCTTGCTTTTTACTCTGCTCCTTTACATCATACTTTTTCATTTATTTCCATACATGTTAGAAGTAGGAAATAAGCTCATCTGGGGATTTCTTCTTATGTTGTTGTTATTGTTGTTTTAATTTTAAATGAGAATTGTAAATGCAAGGTATTTCTGCAATCCTTTAAAAATGTCCCTAATTCTCATCAGTTAGTGACAAAATCTGGGACAAATATCATGTAAAGGCTGGCCCTGACTTACCCTGCCTCTTCTGTTCTTTGCTAATTGAGGGAAGAAAAAGGCAGTTTATTTAAACAAAAGATAAGATGCATGTGTAATGATAAGGAGGCATGAAAAAAACTAAAGCTGGTAATGTTCTTTGTTTTCATAGACAATCATTTGATTTAAAGTAATTTTAGCCAAATATTTTTATTCTTTTTCATCATTGTTTTTGTAAACTGTAATTCAAGTGTTATGAAATCCAATTATACAAGAAAGATTTGTCTAAATTCAAAGCAAAATCCCAAACATAATAATAAAATTGCTATACATCCCCAGCTCAACTCCTGTGAATATTAGTTCTCTGTTCAAATGGTCTCAATGGGATTCAGTTTTGACCTAGAAGAAGGTGGCAAAATGTATCATCCTGTAGTGATAAAACAATATGAGTACAAATGGACTCAATCCAGTTCTGATGTAAGTTGTAAACAATTAAAAGTACATGAGCTACAATGCCCAGAGCTGATAGCTGAGGACATTACTGCACGCTTGGGGTAACTCTGGGAACCAGAAAAACAATTGTTTCACAATAGGACATAAAAGCAACAGAAAATATTTGTCTCTGCAGAGCAGCACGCAGCCTTGCAGGGCCGTGTCATGCAGAGGATTTTTCAACGAGCCAGCATGAGTGTGAGTGATGCATAATGGCAGCGGTGAATGGATTTCTGAATAGATTAGTAGGTGACGTCATGAAAAAAGGACTATTTATCACCATAATTTAACACAAGATGCAACACAATGGTTTGATGGATGCATTTTATGGTTTTCAGCCAATCATAATAATGGATCTATTGACTAAAGTTTTAGATGCCCTTTATATACCCTTCATGGATAAAAAAAGAACAACAAAAACAGAGAATGAAGAGGCTGAGAATATGTCAGAAAATTCTTGCCAGCGATGTTTTCAAAATTCAGCTTTTCTCTGCAGCAACCTTTTGACCTACAACTTCCCCAATTATTTTTAAAATGCCTAAAAGGCTAATTATGCTCCACAAAACATTTCAACTGAAAATCGGAGTAATATTCATATTCACTCACCCAGGGACCAGTACGAAATTTATTTTTTCCCCTTATTGTCAGCTTTGGTGATGAGATCTTCGTCACGGTGGCATGACGTTGCTTGTTGTGATGGTGCCAGCTGGGTGCTGTGCTCTGTGCAGAGCTTTGGGTGAGGGGTTGTTTGGGCACTGAGCAGGGGGCAGGGTGAGGGATACTCTGCTGCTATGCTTCCTACATTTGATAGAGAAGAGTAGAATGTAGACCCAAACCCTGATCTCTTCCTTCTCCTGGGAGCTCCTTAACCACTCTTTTTGCTTTCTTCTCCTAACTTGTCTTTCAGGAGACTTTTTTATTGCCCTGCTGCCAAGTACAAGGAGAGGCAGCGGTGGTCCCCTCTCACCCTGGTGGTCACAGCAGTACCCTGAGAGCTGGGAGATGAAAGATTTCATTCATTTTGGGTGACAAAGGCTTAGCAAACTCCCACTGGGAGTGGAAAATCTCGCACCTAGATGATGTCTCCTCAGGGATGTTCTTTGATCCGAGAGTCAAGAAGGGAGCTAAGCAGAGGATTGTCCTCCTTGGACTAAAAGCTTTATTTTTCTGTGTTGGAAAGCCCCCTCTCAACATGGGTGTGCTTGTATCCTTTTCAGGCAAAACACTGAAATGCAAGTTCAATATCTGAGATGTTCAATTGCTTCGATGTTCTGCTTAACGTGGATTGGTTGCCAAACCAAGACACGTTGGACAGTGCTTTCAAACAAAGACAAGAATAACTTTTGGGATTTCGTGTAAAGAACGTGTTTCTGGGCAACTCTGAATTAATTTGAAATTTAAAATATCTGCCCCTCATTGATGTATGCTGACAACACAAATATCCACCTGATCCTTCATCTCAAGATATTGTGCTTCCAAAAAAGAGATAATGAAAAAAGAAAGTAGGCTAACAGCTCTGTGACTGCCTCCAAGTTGGATGAATGCAAGAATGCTGCTGATGACTGTTGTTATTCTTGGCCCCTCTAACTTAAATGTGGTCATTTTAATTGAGCTTCTTGATGGTAGCATGTTGTATTTTTTCTTCTTAGTTTGTTGTGGCTGAAATACCTAGAACTGTGTTTATCCTGAAGTTATGCTTTCTGCTTCCTTGTTTTTTGTGGTGCAGACTGACTTCACAGTGGCTGAGGTCAACCCAAAGAGCTTTTTGGCTCTTCTGGGGAGAATCCATGTCCAGGAGGACTGGGGAAGAACCAGGAAGTTCTCTTAGTCTTCACATTTGGAGCACTTGGGAAGTGGGCAGAGAAAAGAAATGCCCATGGGGAGCTATGTAGTTTTACACATGACGGAGCAGTACAAACCACTTCTTCACCTGAACTTTAGAAATCTCTCCACTAAGCTGATGGAATATTGGAAGACTGAACTTCCTATTTAATTTCATATAAACTAGCCTAAAAAATGACTTCAAGCTGACTAGGATTTAATTTTCAGTGCTAACCTTCAATTAATTTGTAACTTTTTTGGCACCCAGTTTGCTGGAAATGGCTGTAATTATGTTGTTTTCTGAACGGTGCATTCATTCAGGCCGTACTCAGTAAGACTATTTATACAGCTGGGAAAAAATAATGGTATTTAGGGGGATGGGGGAATGTTAATGGGAAACTTATTGAAAAATTCTGAATTATCGGTTTTGAAAAAATATCTTATTAACTCTCATTTGGTATTTTAAACCAAATGTTTAGTTCTTAATGTTAAGAGAACTTGGGATAATTTTGTTGTCTTCTTTAACAAGAAATCCATGATCAGCTTCCCTATGGTTACTTTTTATGCATTTTTGAGACTAGCACAATTACATACTTGCTGCAGAACCCCATGTTGCTCTTCGGTGTGGGGTTTTATAATGATAGTGTTGCTTCTTAATTGATCTGCATAGCAGGGTCCGAGTTCTGCTAGAGGAGAATTATTCAGATATTTGAGAGGATGAGAACATACAGAGTGAGTACGTTACCTTTATTTTAGAAAAAAAAGCAATAAAATTCTGCTGGAAGACTCTGTTGTTTTAATGCACAGTAAAATGTGTGTTTGCCTGCACTGTAAAATACTGCATGTTTTCAACTGAATGGATTCACTTTTTGGTTTTCCTTCACGTTTTCTGTAAGTTTAAAAGCAACTGAGGTTTTTCAGCATTCCTTTTTGTTTTTTAGGCATTAAAGGTGTTTCTATGCATGTGTATGCGTGTGTCTCCTCTCGTCTTTAAACCCAGAGGATGCTCCCTGCTGATATTTATAGTGTCTCCTTTGAGTGTTTTTCTAGCTGAAGGCACACTTTATGAAGACGGCAATTTGATTGTATTTCTAACCATATACTTGACATAGGTCTAAGGGCAGTAATATTTGTATATAGTCTTAACAACCACAGTTTAGAATCAGAAGCGATACAAAAAGCTTAGAACTGTCATTAGGTATTGAATTTTTAGCTATTTCTGCATTTCTAAGAAGGAGGGCTTTTTAATGGTTGGGTGCCAGTTTCCCTCTCAGGAAGACCCAGTTGTAATAATCCCAAATTCTCAGTGCAGCCTCTGGGCTCCTCCAGGCTCTCTTTCTGCAGGGATAGCCACTGCAGGTTGTTGCTCCATCCCCCCATAGCTCAGGGGGAGTTCCCAAGAGGGCTTTTCAAGGTACAGGTTGCTTCTGGACAGGTGGAGAGGACTAGCATGTGATTGTCTCAGAAATGAAATGCTCTCTGCTAGTTTCCAAGGCCACAGTAATACGTACACATAGAATCATCATAGAATCACAGATGGCTCGAGTTGGAAGGGACCTCAAAGATCATCAAACTCCAACCCCCCTGCAGTAGGCAGGGCTGCTGAATTCTATATCTAATACTAGACCAAGCTGCCCAGGGCCCCATCATACCTGGCCTTCAACACCTCCAGGGACAGAGCATCCACAACCTCTCTGGACAGCCTGTGCCAGCACCTCACTATTCTTTTGGTAAATAACTTCCCCTTGATATCCAACCTAAATCTTCCCTCTTTCAACTTAAAACCATTTCCTCTTGTTCTGCCAATACACACAGCGGGTTTCCATATGCAAAGCATGGTTACTCTAATGATGATCAGTAAAAACCATTTGCCGTAAGGCAAAAGATGGAGGCCAAGTCTGAACGGGTCTAAATGACACACGCTTTCTGGGTAACCTCTCTATAAAACGCTGATATTCGCACACCTCTACACCTGAGCAAACAGCATGATGGGTGATAAACTATGCATTATTTCCAAGAAATACGGCACAATGCTTTTTTTTTTTTTTTTTTTTTGCCAACTAAAAGAAGGTTACAAATGAAATTACAAATGAATGTAAGCTATATTTGGAAACTCCTGATCCTGTAATACTTTGGAAATTGAAGTGACTCGTGAAACCTTGGAGAATACTGCAAAGTTTCAGCAGCATTCTGGGCTGTTGTGGGGCTGCAGAAACACGTGCTCTTCTTCCCCTCAATGCATACCTGGGGCTTAGGAAAGTGTTGAGAGAAGGCAGGTTTTTGGTTGCCTGAAGTGTCCTCCTGTTAGTATAATTAAGCTTGAATAAGAGGGAGAATTTAGTTAATTGCATGTTGCCCAGAGAAGCTGTGGGTGTTCCATCCCTGAAGGTTCTCAAGGCGAGGCTGGATGGGGTTCTGGCATCCTGATCTGAGTGGGAGGGCAACCAGTTCACAGCAGGAGTTGGGGCTGGGTTGCCTTTGAGGTCCATTCCAATCCAACCCATTTTGTGATTCTGTGTCTCTGGTACGGTCAGAATTTTGACAGAATCATCAGGTTGGTGTGGGACAGAGATTGTCTGACAGCCTCTTGTACCTACAGCAACTTGCCCATGACTACATCCGCATGGGTTTGGAAAATCCCAAAAGATTTTCCAACACAGACTCTCTGGGCAGCCTGGTCCAACATCCAGCCTCCCTAGGGTGGCCAATCCCACCACCCTGCTGGCAGTGCTGTGCCCAATGCAGCCTGGGTGCTGCGGGCTTTACTTACAGTCTGCGTACCAGTGGTGGACAGGAATGAACGGGTGCACATTGGACTTGAAAGTTTACTATTTCATACTTAATTTTTGTGGCATCAGGCAATCAATCAGGAGTCATTAACATGTATGTGCATAAGCTGATCTCCTAAAGAGCATATTTACTTCTTTTTAATTGCTTTCGACATTTTATTTTGACTTTTTCAGGTAGCTGCGTAAGTAGTGTAAAGGAACAAGAAAATCCTGCAGGGGCAGTGTAAACAAATTTCCCACTTTTTGTGAGATCCCTGCCTGTAGATTTATGGCACAAGTATTACTTCCATTGAAAACGAAGTTCACAGGCTAGAATCTTTTTTTTTTTTTTCCATATATTTTTGTGCCAAGCTGCAATTGGAACACACTGGGCTTACCTCCTACTGCTGATGTTCACACTGCGTCTTAAAATTATTGTTTGACTTATTCATGTCATTTGTCCTCAGAAAGGAATTTCATTGTTTCTAAAACTACAGTAGTCAGAGTGAAAAAGCCTGAGAGATTATATTGGTTTGACATACACCTTTTTATGTGGAGCACAGACTTACTTCTGAAAGAAACAGAAACATTTTAAAATGGCTCCCACTACATGAGTATGAAATCAGAGAGGTGTTAAATTTATTATGTTTTTCTGACTGAGGAAACTTGGTTTTGAGCAGAAACTGCACTACTTGAATAAATACTTGTCACACAGGAGAGTCAGCGTGGAGCTAAAAATGCTTTGTGCACAGAGGATTGTACCAATTTCTGCTTCTCTTCTCTGTATTACAGACTACCCATCACATCACACCGGCGGAAGGGTGAAGCTGTGGGCCACTGAGCACCGATTTCTCTCAGTACCACAATTATGGAGACACCTGTGCTTAATAACACTGTGCTGTGCTACCTTGCAAATTGCAGGACGGCGGCCCGGTGCAAGATGCGCAGATGGCCGTCGCCTCCCCTGCAGGCAGCCCCCGCCTCCAGCTTAGCTCCACGCCTCTCCAGGAGGTGCTCCGAGCTCAGTGTTCCCCACATCCTCTCCTCCAGTGCCCTCTGAATTCTTTCAGGTACTTCTGACCGTCACAGCGTGTGTATCCGTGACCAAAAAATGACAAAAAAACCCCTGCACTTCCTGTTTCTCCGCTCGGGTCTCAAAGTTTGACCTATTCCTTTGCAGTTTGTTTTTGCAGTCTCTGCCTGTTGTTTCGGGCATGCTACTCAAATTACATGTATTCCAGTTATTATTTCCATCATTTAGTATGAATTTTACAGGGATGTTGTTTTTAGCTTCCTTACCCTGCCACATGTGTTAACTATAGAGAAACTGTTCTTCTTGTGGAAGAAATTATATACCAAAACTACCCAGTAAAAAAGCCTGTTTTATGGCGCTTATAAAATTAATGCCAAAAATGTATAGTAAAGCTTGTTTTTTTGACATTAATGGCTTGTTATTTAACGTGTTATGCTCTTGTAGTGCCTGGAAAATAGCACTTAGATGTTCAGGCATGGTCTTGAATTCGCACCCAAGGATTCAAAAGTTTAAGAGGGTGTTAAGTGAAGAGTGAGGGACAAAGTACACAGGTTAATAACCCATGAAATGAATGAGAAGTGAAATAGATACCTGTTTTGTAGCTGTCTTTTTAAAAAATTATTATTATTATTTTTTTAAGAGCCACATCTGCTGTGTAGGACACTGTTCAGGTGATCCTGGTGCATAGCTGAGCAGTGGAGGCCAACCCTTCAATTTGCCCTCATGGTTCTTTGTTAAGTGAGTGTGTTCTTTGCACTTTTCTCTCTCACTGTGTGTGCAACAGGACAGATCTCACATGCTGACCATCCTGATCCATATTAGCAACCAGAATGCCTCTTGATAAAAAGGATAGTCCCACTGAAGTTGTAGAATCATATCACAGAATCATAGAATGGCCTGGGTTGAAAAGGACCCAGTGCTCATCCAGTTTCCACCCCCCTGCCATGTGCAGGGTCACCAACTACCAGACCAGGCTGCCCAGAGCCACATCCAGCCTGGCCTTGAATGCCTCCAGGGATGGGACATCCACAGCCTCCTTGGGCAACCTGTTCCAGTGCCTCACCACCCTCTGAATGAAAAAAAAAAAAAAAAAAAAAAAAGTCACAGAGATGAAATTCTCAGAGATGAAATCCAGAGCCCTTCTAGACATTCATTAACAGGGATCATCAAATGAAAAATATTTCAGTAAGTAATTTAGTATTTTGGGAATCTAAGGAAAGATGACAATCCGAATGCATTTAAGAACACGTGCTCAGCATGGATTCCGTTGTGAAAGTTTCAGTGTGGGTATTTCTGTTGGTCAGCTGTGATGCAGGCTCTGTGGTGCTCCACAGGAGGCCTCTGAGTGACAGTGTAGTGATTTCTTACGTCTGCTATACCTAAGCAGTGAGCATTTTAGGGGGAGCATCTCAGATACAGAAAAGCTGTTTTGAAATGTGATATTACTTCTGTTTGTCGTATTCCTTTAACTCCTCAGTCCAAGGGAACTGGCTGGTTGGCCTCAGACAAAGGTACGGAACTTACAATGAATGGATTAGAAAAATTTCTAGGAGGCCTTGGCATAATTTACAGACACATATATGGGGGTGTCTCACTCAAAACAGAGGACGAGGGTTTTTGTGGAGGTCAGAAACCCCATGTCTGACTGGGCTGGGTAATACAGTTTTCATTTTTATTTCTGTCATTGTTCCAGGGTTAAACATTTCTTGTCTTAAACCTCACACCGGGTAATTGCAGAATGAAATAAGCAAGAAACTTTTTGAAGCAGTTCATTTGTGTGAAGCTGGAACAACAGCCTGCTGAACGTGATTAGCAGACAAGCACAGTTGTCAAAGTAGCTTGATCAATGCAACTTAACATAGGAAACTCATCTCTGCATTGTATATCTGCATCACCTGCACACCTGCATACAGGCAGTGGATTTGTTGTGCAGGCAGATGTTGGTCATGTCACTGTCCCTGTCTCCCAGGCTGCATGGAGCAAGGTGACTCACCTCCACATCCATCAGCATGGGATTTTCTTGCACTTACCTAGCATCTGACCCATTGAGGCTGTGTGGCATGCTTATAGCCAGTGTTTCCAGTCACAGGAGCATGGGATAATGTGCTTTGTGCCTTTAATGCAGCCTTTCTTATAGCCTAGTGCTGAAGAGGGCTGTTACATGTTCTTGGGGTAGGAGGCAAAGCCATTTAATTGAAGCTGTGATGGCTATTGAGATGCCTTTGAGTGCTGCTTGTGTTTAAAAGGGCCAAATAAGCTTTGGCTCAGCTACACCGCCTGATGGGACAGATGCCCTCTGCTGTGGGTGTCTCCTTCCATTCAGAAAACATTTTAACCCTTCTGTTTTGGGGGGATTTTTGAGGAGCTCCTTCGTTCACAGAGAATTGAAGAAAATGGCTTTTCTCAGAAACGTCTTGGTTTTCTGAGGCACATCCACTTTAAACAAAAGAAAACATAAATACAGATGTGACTGTCATCACTTTAAAGTATTGTATAAGTGGTTAAATTTAATCACAAAGAGACAACCAGCTAATGGCTTTAGTGGAATTCATAAAATCCCATAAAATAGAAAAGTTAAATTTTGTCATATAATGTGAATCAGTTATAGCCACCAACGCAGCTTCCTTTTCCTCCTGAATAAATTCTAAACAGTCCTTAGAAAATGAATTACCAGTCTGCAAATCAGGATGGCATATTTTTCAGCTATAAAACTAAAAGTACTTTCAGATCACTTAGCTAAAAAAGGAAAATAATAAGGAAAAGAAAAAAATGGCAGCAACTTTGTTGTTACTGTGTTTCTGTCAATAGTATTGGATGCTTGGTTGTGGCTCCGTTTTAGCAGTTTGACCTTGTTTAGATCAACCTGAATCACATCGACAGACCTCCCTTACAATTTCCCCACCCGTCACAGAAAGCGCATACCCTGCATGAGTGTATCCAGCTGGAGATGTGCCAATAGAAGTAATTACGTGATGAAACTATTTAACTTTGACTAAAATACTCTCACCAGGTTCTTTCAAACCGTGTGTCTTATATCTTGTTGAAGCAATTTTATATCATGCCTTTAAAGTACAGTAATGGCCACTTGCATTGACAGAATCCTCGTAAAAGAAGAAGACCGAGACCTTGCTCATGAAGTGCTATTGATTTTCTGAGTTCCTGCTAGAGTTGCCAAAGATACAACACTGTTGTTACGGAGAGAAGATACTTTGGCCTTCAATATCACAGGAGGGTTCCTGTGTAAGCACAGGCGTCAATGGGCTTCAGTGATAAATAATGCATTTTGGTGATAACTGCCCATATAATTTTGTCAGTTTTCTATGACTCAGCATTTGCTCTTGCCAAGCGTTTCTTTTCCGTCACCACCGGCTGCTGAAGTTTGAGTTAATTGCAAGTGCTATTTATATTTGAAAGGGCCATTTGCATTATGGCAAAAAGCTAAACTTTCAGTTTATCTTAAGCAATGGCTGGTTTTAATCTGTGGGAAAACTGCAGGCACCCTCAGCGTGCTCTCTGTGATGTTTTCCAAGGTAAGGCACAGTGATCGGAGCACATGCCCTGCTTTGGGCAGATATTGGTCATGCCTTTGGACCGCCGAGCTGACACTGAGAGAAAAGCTGATCTCTGGTGGTTTATGGCACAGGGTAAGGTTCTCAACCCCAGTCCTTCCTGCCCAGCTCTGTTTACTGCCCGCTCCGTGGGACAAATTACACATGGAAAGTCTTTGGGCATCCTTGGCTTCTGTGCCGGTGAAGCTGTTTGCTTACCCAGCTGCCCTTGGTGACATGAACTGTGCCCACAAACCTTGTCTCTTTCATGTCCTCGTATGTCCAGCCATATATCAGTACTACAGGATTGCTTCACCCCGAACAGCCAAGGAAATACAGTTTGAACCTAATGCTGTACTTTCTAATGGTGTCCTCTAAATGTGTTAACTTGTAGGCATTACAATTAAATCTTAATGGTTTTGCTTTTGTGCATATCACATTATTGTAGCCAATAGATAATTATTATTTATCAGTAGGGGGAAAAAAGGGCTGGCTTGGAAAATTACAGCTATGGTAATTAGTTTTTGATGACATTAACCAATTAATATAATTTTATGTTTTCTATTTTGAGATTGAGGCAAGGTTGTCTTTATTTTCATTCCTATTCCAATGTTTGAGTCAATGTCCTTCAGAAGGGGCTGATATTGAGTGCCCTGGAGGGTGCCTTCATCACCAGGCAACGGGGGAGACAGTGCTGCAAAGAAATCACACAGCGCCATTTTCCTCCCGCTCCCTGAAGTCTGCCCCTGTTCAGAATGGCAGAAATCAGCTTTCAGCCCTCCTGCCCACTCCGTTTCCACTCAGGGAGAGGGGAAAAACCCAAACCCTGAAAAGAGATTATAGAGGAGAGAAATACTGCTCACTTGCATCTCTGACTGCACAGAAGTCTCTGTATTCAGGTGTCTGAATACAGCAGGACTTGAGCAGTGGGGAAGAGGAAGAGCCCACCTCTCCCCATCTTATGGCCTGTGCAGTTTTACATTAGTGTCCACCATTTTGCTTACTCACAGAGAAGGATTAACATCCCGGCAAGCCAAGCAAGCAAAACTGGCTTACTAAGGCTATGTTTTGGGGGCTTTGGTCATGTTCTTCCAGATTTGAAGAAAAAAGTTCTTACCAGTGTCACCAAGCGATGTGGTTTAGTGATACACTTGGAAGATCAGGCTTGAAGATCTTGATCAGGAAGGTTGGGCTTGATGGGTCTTTTCCGACCTAAAGTGTTCTATGAGTCCATGTCCTAAAACCACTCATAGTTGTTCAGTATGTGTGCTTTGTGCCTTCCTGCTTCAGTTTACTCCTGTTTAGAGTGTACAAAAGAAATTCAGTTGTGTCTGTGCATTTGTGCATCCCCGGCAAATAAGTCCAATGCAGATGAATTTCCTTTAAGGCTGAATGTGAGAGGGGTAATGTGAGAAAATCACTATGAAAAATTTTCCTGGCCAATGGCATGGGAGGTTGGAAGAAGATGTTCTCTAAGCTTCCTTCCAACCTAAACCATTCTATGATCCTACAATTTTCTGAAATACCTCAAAAGACCCTGAGGGGCCTTTGTTCTTATGCAGCAAACTGCAAGAGCATCATTTCTTGCACTTTTCAGCCCACAGAAGGCTTTTCTGCCACAGGTCTGATCTTCTTTGCTGGTAGGTCACACTCCTTTAAGAAGTTAGCAATACAAAGTAGTGGCTGCAGATTATATGCAACATGAGGGTAGTCAGGCAAACCCTATCTGTCTTTCTGTCTTTTTAACTGTCATCTTAATTTTCCTTTCTCTTTTCCCAAAAGGCTTCTTTTTTTTTTCTTTTTTTTCTTTTTTTTTTTTAATCTTACTTTCCATGTTTTAAACAGCATAATGCAGAAACTGATGTGACCTCTATTGGCATTTGTATTTGCCTCTTGAACACACACCTCATAAAGCAAAACTATACACAGATATACTTTTGACAGCAACTAATATTTTGGCCCACCTTACTGCCTTGAGGATGCCTGGGAAGTTTTAAATTAATGGCAATGAACTGCAAGAGAAAAGGAAATCAAAGAGCCACTTACTCCCTTAGAAAGACATCATTTTCCCCTCACCTTTTGGTATTTTCTATCTGCTTTGGCTGAGAAAACATTTAAAAATGTTTATAAACACCAGGAATTTTCTTATCATTTTACACTGACGTCACCAGGAGTGTCTAAGCTGGGGACCAGGGCAAGGGGGTGGAAGATGACCTTTCAAAGAAAACCTTTGTTCTGTGTAAATCACCTCGTACAACAGAAAAGCAAAAGACAGGATGTGTTTTTTGAAAAGGCTACATGCAGTGACACAGTGGAAGGATAAATTCTCTGTTTTGAGCGTTTTGTGGCTCTACATATGCTAAAACCTGTAGTCTCAGTAATTAAACTTCCAGTCCCTTCCTGGGTCATATTGTGCTATATTATTCTTTTAACTTTATTGTGATTGATTTGTGTCAAATTTAACTATACTCACTGAGGGAGTCAATAAATAAAGATCAATGGGTTTTTATTTCTTCTGGTTCTTTATTAGAAAGAATGGATTGGTTAGATAATACAAACAGTAGCGATGACATGGCTTCCCTCTACATTTTCTGCTTTGAAACAGGCAAAATCTTTTTGAAAATCACTTTAGAACAGCCAGAGTTTCTTGCATTCTCTTATTCTGATGGTTCTCGAGGACTGATGCTTTAAACGCCCAAAACTTAAAGTAGCATGCAGTACAAATGTTCTTCCCCACAAAACTGAACAGCTGTTTGTATTGAGGACTTCTTGCTGGCTGTATGGATCTTGAGTGCCATTCAACTAATACCCATATTTCAGTGATCCCGTTATTGAACAGAAATCACACGTCTGGGAGTACCCCCAAAAAAGGGCATGCTTCTGGTCCCCAGGCATCCCCCAGCTGTGGGACTGAGACAAAAAAATGCAGCAAACTCCTTCCTCTGAAACAGACAGAACGGGCCCTGCCAGCTGGCCACCTGCAAAATGACAAATGGGTTTGGTTTGTGTATCATTCACACCATCCCCTTTCACGTGCCGGGGAATCCGTGTGGTCTTTATGCTCTGTTTCTTCTATGTACTCCCTCAGCAGGCTTGCATCAGAGGCATAGCTATTAGGGACAAGTACCCAGGAAATAACTAAAGGGAGAACCTGGGGCCATGTGGACTTGCTGGCACAGCTTTGCTGTTGAGGTGCTGGCCCGGTGGCCGTGGGAGATGGATGCATCTCGGCAGGAAAGTGGCCTGAAGCTGAAATCCACTGCACAGTTCTGAGAGTACCCTTGCATTCCCACAGTGTGTGGATAGTGAAACACCAATGCAAAATACACTGGGAAGTAGGTCGGAGTGTCAGAGGAGTTATTATCAGTAACCTGTTTCTCATAAAAACATAGCGAGGAAAAAACCATCTTGTTCCCAAGATTTATAGCAACTTGACTCCATGTGACAGGTGATTGAAAGCTTCCCTGCCATGCATATTACACTTTGGGTGTTGACCCCTCAGTGTATATCTCCATTTAAGTCCTTCAGTACTGAGCTGAATGGAAGCAGAGTGGCCAGGAGCTGTAAGCTCCTTTTTTTTAATGAAAATCTTTCATCCGGACAGATAACACAAAGTGCATTCACAAGATTACTTGAGTGCCCTGTCCTTGAACGTGAATCCAAGAATTGAAAGGGATCAAAAATCAGCTCTCAACTAGGAGAAGTGGGTTACATCACAAGTCTGCATCTGGAATCTCCTGCCACACCAACTCCATCCACATCCCCAAGCTATGGCATGGAAGCAGCTCTCCAACACAGTTCCTCCACAGTATTTGACAAAGGGCTTATGATCTATGTTTATATCTGTTACAAATTGTTTTCAGGAATTATATGAAGGTCTCTTGCTTTCCTTTTCTAAGCTGTTTGGTTTTGCCATTGCTTTCCTTGCTTAGCTGCATGCCCAGAGCATAGCCACATGGTGCTCATCTCCTGGCTGTGCCTCATCCCACCTGGACCCCTACCTACACTGGGGGCCAACCTCATGCTTCAGAAACCCCTCCAATTTAATTCCATCTTTGTGTGGTTTTCCCACGAGACTGGCGCAAACCTGAACCGAGCAAATTAAGGGAATTCTTAATTGAGGCATAAAAATGCGAGACCCGAGTCTTAGAGCAACAAAAGTACTGCTTTTAAAGCCTTAATTTATTTTACTTCTATTATTGAAGCAAACCTGTAAAGACACAATATAGACTAATTCTGTGATTTTTATAGTCACAGTTTTATTAAAAGTTGTTATATTTTATTAGATAAGGGATCCATTTGAATGCTGTGGGCCTCATCTTGTAGCTTTCACTCAGGTAGCTCTCCATTTGAGAGCTTTCTGGCTTTTTTGGAGACCAGTACACAGTCCTCATGTCTACCGCTCTGATGTACTTGAAAAGAAAAAGTTGAGTCAAGCAGTCATGTGACCTGCAAATGAAGATTACAGCAATGTTTTGCATAATAGATTATATTAATTTCAATTTGAACAGTACTCCCTAGGGAAGATTTGGCAGTGGAGTACTTCTGGCTAATTCTCTATATAATATATATATAAATTTTATTCCTATTTCGGCATGTACGATTCTTTCCTTCCTGTTGTTCTTTGGCTTAATTGTGGCCAATAAGCTGGCCATCAGTTCTGCTTCATTACCCTGCAAGTTGAATCTGATGCGATATTTTTGGGATATCTACTTGGTATTTTACAGTGTTATTTTTAAAATACTTTTTACCTGCTGCGTGGAAAAGGTGGAATAAAGCTGTATGTATATTTTGCATGATTCCTAAGCAGGACACTTTTTTTTTTTTTCAGGCTATGTAAATGAGTAGAAACTCATAATGCCTCTTTAAAAATCTTTGCCATGTGAGAAGAAGACAAATACAAGCTAAGAAGGATGCAGATTCTGCACAAGAAATGAGCTGCAGCACTTTGTAGACTCCATAAGTTCTGTGCAGTCTTTATCTTTCATCATTATTAGGTATGAGCACAGCTTTGGTGAGATGTCCCTTTTTGCCTCAGACTACTACCTCAGAAACTCCACTAAATGCCTTTCTACATAGTCCTGCTGCCTAGGACTGGTTGCTCCAACCCAGCCTGCCTTGACTGCAGTCAGGTTTACTAGCCAGCTTCAGTAACTGCCAGTGGCTAGCAGTTATTTTGGCACCATTTCTGTCATCATTAATAAATTGGTTTGCCTATAATACACTGCCTAACAAAACAGCTGAACAACACGTCTCCAAAGTTTCCAAAGCATTTTTTACAAATACGTTTTTTTTACGTGGCTTAGTGGGAAATGTTGGTGATAGGTGGACAGTTGGACTGCATGATCTTGGAGATCTTCTCCAACCTTGGTCATTCTATGATGCTGTGATTCTGTGCTTTCTGAACTTCAAGTGTTTTGTTGTATTGTGGATGACAAAAGAAACCACTTTCCATTCTATTTTTTCTTACTATATTTTTTATTACACTTGGAGATTGGGAAGTAAAAGGCCGCCAAGTTTCACCTGTTTTACTCCTGTGATTATTTTAATGTTTGTCTTTTTGTTTTCTATTTATAAACCTAGTGGACTATTTTATTTTATTTTTTCCATCTTTTTTAAAGCAGGAGGGAATTGCTGGATTCATGTTTTCCAGAATCAATGAAAAATTTCCTATAAGAAAAAAATGAGTTGTCCTGGGGGAAAAAATTCTTACTAAGCAAATTCTGCACCTCTCTTTCCTCTACTGGCTATGCTGTACTAAACTGCACGTTGTATGCTTTTCCAACTAATTTCTGCTATTTTTCATCCTGTAGGGAGACTTATATCTTACAGCATTCACCCAGAGTTTATAAGAATGCTGAGTTGTCATGCAGGAGTTTTACCTCACACCGGGGAGATATTAGTTAATAACACCTACCTTGTTCAGATTTATTGCTTTAGCATATTTCATGCTAAAAATATATTTTTTTACCATCTGCTAAGATTAGCACTCTAGTGGTAATAAATTTACTTACCCTGTTACTGTGGTGTAGTTTGGAACCATCTTACACTTTATTCAGTCTAATTGAAAATAGGATAAGATAAATGATGCACTTTGGATTTCTCTTTCAGATGCACCATTGTTTATTACTTCAACAAGGGATGAGCACATCTGATTGTAATTTCAATTGTTAAGTGAAACAAAAGTTTCCATGGTGAAAGTGTGGTACCAACAGCTGTAATTGTCTAAGGGTTACTTGTGAAAATCTCAATATTGTTTTGGTAATTAATGCAGAATTGTTCTTCATTTACACACTTGTTTATCCTCAGATCCTAATGGAAAAGGGGTGAAGCCAAAAATATGCTCAGGAATTTGTGCATTGTGTGGAATAGGAAATCTGAGTTTAAAATGGTTATGCTTAAAGAAATACCTGTGTCATAAAATAAGAAAATTTTATTTTCAGTTATTACAACTGAAAAAAAAAACCAACCCACTAATTTCTGCTATAGTTCATTTTGGTTTTCTTTATGGGCATCCATAGGATGCACACGGTGCTGACGTCTTTGAGAAATGGAAATACTTGGAAATACTTCAAGCAATGGCATCTTTTTTTTTTTTCTTTTTTTTTTTTTTCCTCTTTAATACTCTATTAAGTGTAAAACTAAAATAGAAAAATACTAAAGAAACATACTTGAGTTAAAGGGATGCTACCTCTCTGATACCAGGCAAACTGTGTGATGAGAAACTAAAGTAGTTATAAGCCATTCTCTCTGCCTGGTATTTATGCCAATTTCATCCGTGGTCCTCATCATTTCATTTTCATAAACTTATAAATACTTCTATTTGTGTTATGTGGGCAGACTGTGACTTCCTTTACAGTAGGTACTAATATCATAAATCTCTTCTCCATGCTGAACAGCCCCAGCTCTCTCAGCCTGCTCTCATTGGAGAGGTGTTCCATCCCTGGGCTCATTTTTGTGGCCCTCCTTTGGATGCACTCCAATGGGTCCACATCTCTCCTGTACTGAGCACTGCACATCTGGACACAGTGCTCCAGGTGCACAGAGCAAAGAGGCAGGATCCCCTTCCTGACCTGCTGGCTGAGCTGCTTTTGATGCAGCCCAGAATACAGTTGGCTCTCTGGGCTGTGAGGGCACACTGCTGGCTCGTGTCCAGCTTTCATCCACCAGTACCACCAGGTCATTTTGGCAGGGCTGTGCTCCATGCTTACATCCCTCAGCTTGTACTGATATCAAGGGTTGCCGTGACCCAGTTGCAAAACCTTGCACTTGGCTTTGTTGAATCTCATGAGGTTCACCTGGGTTCTCTACTGGAGCCTGCCTAGACCCCTCTAGATAGCAGCCTGTCTGTAAATTATGTTCTCTGGTTCAGTTCTGAACCATAATTGAACGCTGGTTCTTGCTATGAGCTTGGGACTAACAAGCATATTAGTGCACGAAACATTTACAGTGGGAGATACTGCCTATGCAATGGAAACAAGTGAACCCAGGAAAGAAATTATGTCATACAAAACTTTTTTTTTTTTAATAGTGTGATTTTTGTCTTGACAATGTTTGGAGTTGATGTTATTGAGACAGAGAGCTATACCCTATTTCACTATTTCACTTGTTGATGAAATTAATTCCACTGGCTCACCTGTATGAGCGAAGACATCCATTCTCAATTTGTAAGTTTCAAAAATGTAGAATACCTTCAAGGTGGTGTGGAAGAGGAAGAATCTGAATGTGGTTACTTGTAAAGCCTTTTCATCCTCCTGATAAAGTCTCAGCAAGCCTTTAAGGACTGTACAGCTCTGTTGTTTTTCCTCCCCTCTTCCATAATGAATGATGACCACTTCCTGACTGTGCTTCCCTTACCCAGGGAGCTCTCCTCTTGGCTTTCCCCAGCATTCTGCCCATGATAAGGCTGCTTGGCTTCAGCATTTCAGCCCGTGCTAGTATTTTTGCAGCTGAGTTTTAAACCCTGAAAAACAAGGCTTTGTAATGGGAGTGCTGCCACAGCCTTAACGAGAGGCTTGTGGATGGCTGTGCTCTAATATTGTACACTGCCACCATTACTGTGTTGCTGTTATCTATTTCTAGTGTCTGTTACAGAAATTGGTATTGTATCTAAAACAATTGCTGTTATTAACAGGTTAAGCTGCTGGGATGTTAAAATAAAGGCTGCCCAGCTTTAGTGCATTTTGTTGTAATCATCTCCCAGATGCCTTGTCGGAAATCAATTCAAGTTCAAAACTGGCTAGAATTGGGAGGTCAAGGCTTCTGCAGACTAAATATTTTATCTTCTGCTCATGTCTGGAGCTTTTAAAGATATGTATTGGGGGCTCTTTTCTCGTATCCCATCTGGACAAAGATGATTGGCTTTGCCATTTTGCCCAGGTTAGGACAAGGTTAAAATCAATTATAATCAATTATTAAGAGTCTTCTGTGGCTGCAAAGCTTAAAAGGGGATTTTAAAAGTTGCTCAGTTCTGAAACAGGGTTGTCTTAGTTGCTTGTGTAGATGTCATTATTCTGGAACATCAGATGTAAATCTTCTCTGCAGTAGCAATAAATGAATTCCTTCATCTTCTTGTCCTGTGTGTTTTGGAACAAACAGCAACACCTGAAAAAGATGCTGGAGGCGTAGGGAGGACAGTTTCATTGTGCAGAAAAATCCAGCTGTCACTGCCATGTTGCTAAGTGAAAAGGAGCCATTTATAATTTGGTGAGAACATTTATTTTATTTTATTTTTTCTGTTTGCTCTCCCTTCTCCCCCTTCCCCAAACAGAAATATATTCAGCTTACTCTGATCTACAGAACTCTGATACTAACCAACTGGTATGTTTGTGGGACTCCATAATTTTATCTTAAAATGGAGTTGTATTTCTGTAATCTAATTCACTCTGTTTGCCTGATATGATTGAATTTACAAGATTGGCCCTATCCCTAGGAACAGAGATCAGACATTTTATTGGATTATTTGAAATAATTTTTGATGTAATGTGCCATTTTTCCCAACAAACCACACACACTCAGTGTTATCCTCATGGCTTCTCACTGAAAAAGTGAACATGATTCTGTCCCTCATTATCATTGCTTTGGAGTTCTTGAACATCATATTTACAGTTCCAATTTACATTTAAGAAAATTCAGAACTGAGGCATGAATTCTGGAGAAAGAGAGGGTCTTGCAAATTCAGGGAGGAAGGATGCTCTGCTCTGAGTAAGAACTGTGCATGGAAAACATGGTTTAATTCTCAATTAATTCTTCTTATGAAGGCTGCCAGAGTGATGCTGGTCAGCTAGGTAGCCTCAGTTGCTTATTTTCAATATTGGGATAATTTTGGTCTTTTTCATTTCAGGGAATGAAGTGGATGATTGTTCACATTGCACAGTAGAATACAGTGCTATGCAGGATCTAAGACTGATTCTCAGTTCTTCTGACATGGGAGCCACAAAGATAGATGTATTATGTCATGACTGGATTTAGCCTTGCTTGTCATGTCCAAGTCCATAGAGAGAGTGAACATCAGAGCTGAGCGTGAAAATCGAGAGGCTTTGGTTCTGCACTGGTTACTAGACCAGCAGAATTAACTGGGATTTGTAAGGCAGACTGGGATCTTCAAAACATGAATCTTTAAAACATTCTTTAGTTTCAGACTTTTTCACTGTTACTTTGCTTTTCCTTATTCTCTGTATTTCATGCCTGGAAACAAGCGATGGTTTATAGGTAGGCCTGTTGAAAAATGTCAGGAGAGGATGCTCTGGCACAGCTGATCATGTTGTGACATCTCAGAAGGTTCCTGGTCCTCAAAGAGTTTCTGGATTGCTGTCAGAAGTAAGGCTGACCTGGTTCTCTCTGTGCATTCTGGAAAATGTCACATATTTCTGTTGTTAATGGTGGATGTATTCCCGACTTGGGAATATTTTAAGAGGAATCAGAATCTGGCATAAAGATCAGTCTTGACTAAGAAACTAGATTAGTCAGTTGTTGACAAGGAATAAAATACTTCAGATTCTGGAAATCTTCTTGAGATTCCAAATAGCTGTAGGACTGTAACAGTACTGAAATATTCCACAATCTCCAAGTGTTTTAATGCACAGAGGAATTTAAGCTCATTTTCTTTAAATGGTCGTTCTCACGGTGATACTGTAGTTGCACTCATTTTCCCAAGGACTTTGTAGTGAATGTGAGATTTTAAAAACATGTGTAGAGACATAGTTCTGAAAAATAGATATCTAATGGAAACCAAGATAAGCAGAATAAATTAGCATTGATTTTATTTCTCTCTCCTGCATCTCCATGTGAAATCACTGAGTATTTCCACAGGTTTTAAAGAAAAATTTAGTTTTCTGTGTATGACATTCAGAATATTCCATCAACCAGAAAAATCTTGTCACCCATTGTCAAACATTTGTATGTTATAAAAATAGGGTAGCTGTTCCATGAAGCATCATAAAATGCCATATACTTTAAATATTTCTACACACACCTATGGCCACAAAATAAGTGCCTTTAATGGAAATGTGCTGGAAGATGTTAGTGTCCATGAACGTAGTGATACTGGACCAGCAGCTCTCTCTTTTTTCTGCCCATTTTGTCTATAAAATGCTGAAGCCAAGAGGTAGAGTCAAAGCACAGCTGATGTGGGGAGCAGCTTCAATCTGCCATCAGGAAGCTGAGGAAGGATGGTTTCAGTGTCCAAAAGACCAAATGGAGAGGGTAAGGGGAACTTTGTATTTTACTATACTGCCTTTGTCCCCTTGAAGGTGGTTCCCAGACTGCTTACATCTCCTCTCTTGACACATTGCCTTGGTGTGATGAGACACTGTCCAGTACAGGGATGTACCCAAATGGAAAGACCTCCATGTGAGCTGTTGCTCCAAACATGCTGCTCCTTCTTTTCCATAAAGGATGCAGAAAGCCTGTTAATAAGGCATTCCTGAACAACAGGGATACTGAGCTCCTCAGTTTCTTGGGACAGCTTGTATTTTTGTTTTTAAATGAGAATGTGAAAGACTTGGAATTCAAGGTTTATCTTAATACATTTACATTGTGATTTATGAGACTGAAAAACACATTATAACAGGAGTTTACCTGGTAATGATATTTACAAAAGCCAGTTATTAATAGGTTATAAAATGAGTCAAGCTCCCTTTTTATCCCAGTAATTTATTTCACGTGCAGGATAATATCCCTTCTCAATTTCATTTTCATTTGATAAAACAAGAAGTATAAAATATAATTTGCAGTAAGCCCATGCCTGGCTGCGCAACAAACGTGTGCTAAAATGCATCAATAGACCTTCCTTGTCAGGGAGCACCTCCTGACTGGCCTCACTTTGGCCATAGCCTTCTGGGCTGCTGGTCCTGGGGAAGGAGAGTGCTACAAGTGCAATGTTTGTGCTGGAGACAAGAACCCCATTTCCTTTTCTGCAAAGGGTGTGTGGAACGTCTCCTTGATCGAGCATGCTGGGCAATGTGTACCTGAGCAGTCAAGGGTAGAAGAAAAGTTCCTTTTTACCCTTTGCAATCAAAATACAGAGGTAAATATGGAGAGCACAGGTGGTCCTAATTTCAGTGCACTTTTATGTCAGTTATCTGATAGATCTGGCATCAGGCCAGAGTTTCCCCAGCAGCTACAAAGGTCTTACGCTGTCCAAACAGGTGGCGTTCCTGAGCCCACTGCTTATGCCACCTGAAACTCTTGCAGGCTTCAGCCTGCTCTGCTTAAACAAAGCATTATTCATTTCAACTTTGCTCATGGACACCCGTGTTCACATTGTTGCACTTAGGTTTTCAAGTGTGCAGAAAATGTTGATAGCAAGCTTTGGCCCTGCACTTCCTCAGAAAAGGAAGGGTGATACCAAGGCAGGGGCTGAGGAAAAGAGCTGTGTTCCTTATCATAGCATCCAAAACCACCATGATTAGGAAACACAAGCATGCTCTGGTCTCATTTCTATTTTTTTTTTACTTTTTTTTTACCTCTGCATGCCGCTGATCACACCCATTTCCATTATTAAGTGCAACGCTGCATGCACCCATTGAGCAGGAACATGACAGCACACCAGGGATGCAGGAAGTCATGAACCTCTGAGCAGCCTGGTAGCCCACACAGGGAAACTGCTGCAGCTCTCTTTGTGCTGTGACTTGCCATGAAACCATTCAATTCCCAGCACTGTGTGGTACTTCAGCCTTTCTGTGATTCATGCGGAAGAACTATGGGTGGGACCTTCCCCTCCACTTGGTGCTCAACCAGAGAGTTTAGCAGGCTGGTTTTTGCACTGGGAAACAATACAAGTACAAAGTGGGAGATGTTGTTGCTTAGCTGCTTGGCTGGAAACATTAAAAGAATCTTAGCAGTTTGCCTGATGTGAAAATGCCATGTTTTTCTTAATTTTATTTCTAATTATTCTCAATTTATTTCTTTGACGTTTAAACCTAAAATCTGTTTTCCTTTCTTTCCACCCTTCTCATTTGTGCATAGTGGTTTGTTACTGCAGACTTACTCATTCAGGCTGGCCTATTAGTCTTGAATATTTAGTGCAGAGGAAAAGGAGCTAAATCTTTTTTCTTTGGGAAGACACTCAAACTTCACAGAGATTTCCACAGATTTTGTAAATGCATATGAGATTAAGAGGATACATTATCATCCCAATTGCTTGGATTTTGAGCATGTGAACTTTAACACAGTACTTCATGAACAATATTATCCATTTTCTGTAAAAGGGTTTTTAATGAGTGTTGGAAGTTGTTAGTAATACTGACTCATGCTTTTGCAGTACAGCACTTTTAAAACCTAATGTTAGATTACTAATTTGAATTTACATAGTATTTCACACCAGCAAATTTTAAAGTGTGACATTAAAGGATCTCAGAACATGCAAGGTACATGGAGAATTATGTTACAGAGTGCTATATGACATGCTGAAGTAAGTGGTGACCCACATCTGTTGGTATTGCAGGGGTTGCAATAGAGAGCAGTATGCACATCTCATTCTGCTCTTCTATCTCTGTCTCTTGTAGGTAGAAGCTGGAAGGAGCTCTTTCAAACAGATTTTTGCACAGGGGCCTGAAAGTTTATTTGCCCCACCGCAAGTCCCAGGGAAGCTCTGTAAGAAGGGTGATGTGTGCTCTTTTGTATCACAAGGAAGCTCTGAGCCAACATCGCTGTGTGGGGAGGACGAGGCTTCACCTGCATTTTCTCTCTCTTCTGCAGTAGTTTGGGAAAGGGTGCAAGGGATTTCCTTTGCACATGGTGACTTTCAGGAAAAGAACAACAGTGTTAGGAAAGGTGGCAGTGTTTGCATGTGGATTGCTCACAACCTATTTGAGGTGTGGACCACAAAGTCTAGTTGGGTCCCCATCACAATCCCAGCTTTTTCTGTCCGTGGTTCTTGTTTTGCTTGCTTCCCCTGTAAGTACTTCTGTGTCATGTAAGTGGTTAAATTTGGGGAGAGATGAATGGTTTTGTTTTGAAGGTATTTTGGTATTGCAAATGGAGATGGTTTTGTGTTAGGTGTTCAAAAATGAACAGGCACCAAATTACTGTTATGTCAGAGTAAGTTAGGTACTTTTGAAAATCACAGTAGGCCCCAGAATGGAGTATTTCCCTGAGACCCAGCCTGGTGCTTCTCATTGTTTGGGTATTTCTCAACACATAGAGCCAATCAGGAGAGAAAAATAGCACCAGGACTGAGAGTATTTCTGCTGTCTGAATCTGGCTGATTCAGATCCTGCATGTAAATCTGCTCCCAGGTGACTTCTCCAGGTTCAGTCGCACTTTGATCTTTAACTGTCATCTTCTTTGTGATGTAGCTATTTCAATTTCATTAATTAGACCAATAGTAATTTTTCCTCCTGCAGGAAAGTAAATGAGCAAAAATAAACCATCCGACCTTCCGCTGGATTCACTCCTGCTGTTTAAAATACTCACAGAATCACCCAGGGTGGAAAGTAATTGCATTACATTAAACCAATATCCATGGTCTTACAACAAGTTTCTCTGTGTCCATGTATAATTTTTTTTATATAGGTGCAGTAAAAGTCCTTTCTCTTTATTGAAAGCTTTCTTCCAACTATGTTACATCTGTGTGGACACCTCCTTTATTGTATTTGTTGTACCAATCACCTTATATGTAACTGGTTCTTTATCTGGTGCCCTGAAATGAACCAATTTTTTGGTTTCTGGAGTGACCACATGGAAAAATTTTGTAATGTTTAGTCATTCCTTAGCTTACGCATTCAGAGGAATGGAGGATCTAAGCACAAAAAAATAATTTCGCTTGAATTACAGTCATGTTCTGGTTGAAATTGTAGACTGTATTTTCAAATTCATCAATATGCGGATTCTGAAATATACTCTGATTTAGTCATGAAATTATAAGCTGCATCTTTCTTTTGTTTTCATATATCCCGAATACAAAGCCTCACATTAATGCTTGAAGGTAAAGTGCCAGGCAGAAGGTGGGTAGGAAGAAGCAGGGTCCTGGGATAATGATCTGCTGAGCAACTGGGGAAGAGAAAGAGCAGCAGCATGGGACAGCTAACTGACCTAGGCAGCAGAGCTGAGCCTGGTGTTTTGTGTACCTCAGGTGCACAGAAAGATGTACCCATAATGAAGCAAAGATAAATGGAACAACTGGCAGCTGTGTGAGCAATGGAGATATCTGGCAGAGAATTTGTGAAAACATAGCTAGGATTTCTTTAAAATCCTAGCCCACTCATCTGTATGTGCCAGGGATTTGGTTGTAGTGTAATTAAGAATTTGAAGAGCGCAGAGTTCTTGTCCAACTTTTGTTGAGGTGTGTGGCCCAGGCAACTCATCTGGCTGTTGCTGCAATGCCTGTTGGGCCATTTGCTTTTTCACAGCCTGGGGATTGATAAGGTCACTGCTGACTTTAAGTTGAGAATGTTGCTACCCATGAGAGTCTGGTGGCATGTCTGGGGGAAGTGGGCTGAGCGCCGAGCTGGGAACATCTACTCGATCATGTGCTCTGCCATAATTTTCATCGCTACAGGTTGAGTAGTTTGTGAAGTGTGGCATATTGCAGCCTTCTTCCACCATCTGCGGTGCCTGCTGCCTGAGAAGCAGATCTTTCACTCTGACCTAAATACTCTAACAATGCCTTCAGTCAGTTCCTCCTGAGGACCCAGAAGTCAGTCCCTGCAACTGGAGTCTCTGCCCATCAAAGACAAGTACTTTTTTCATCTCTTTTCTTCACAATTCTCATCTTCATGTGCAAGTCATTGAGTCCTCCTCTAACTGAGCTTCCTTTGATCCAACGACAGCGTGACAATGGTGATGCGGGCAAATTGGACTACAGCATTATGCTTCTCTGATGCATTATATTTCCTCTGTAATAGATTTACTAGAAGAAAATAGAAAAATATGATTTAAAATTGAACAGTATGATAGTTTAATATATATATTTTTTGTAACTATTCTTTACATAAGAAATCGGAGAATCTAAGGAAACTGCATCTTTTTTTTTTTTCCCAGAAAATCTAGTGTTGATATACCTACTGAATATGAATTTTTTATGCTTATGTGTGCATAAGTCTTCTTTTTTAATAATAGTTATCAGAATTTGGTTTTCTGACAAGTTTCCATAAATATCTCTTCAACTATTTCTTCTTATTTCTCTCTCTCCCTCTCTTTTTTCTACCAGAACGTTCTTAGTGACATTTCTCCTTCTCAGAAGGAGCTGGAAATGTCCAAACAGTTATCCAAACCATTTTCAAGACTAGACCTGTTTTATTGCTGACGGGATCTTATCTTCATAGTACAAAGCCAGTAACAGCAGCCACATGCTTCAGTGTCAGTCTTTGTTCTGACCCATGGAAGCTTCCTTGAAGGCGACAGTTTAGCTGCTGCTGATCTTTTGTGCTGCCCTCATGGCCACCTTGCAGCAGTAGGTTTGATGCACCTCCAACCAGGAGGAACCTTCCTCAATGTCACCTTTAGCTGCCTGGCTGTGCTCTCCCAGACTGTACTGATCATATTTACATTGATTGCTATGTTGTGCTGAAAAACGAATGATCAAAGCCCGTTGTGTAATTGGATTTCCTCTGCCAATGACAGTGCCTCGCTCCGACTTCTAGATCTGGCATTGCTGCTGGTGCTCCCATTGCTCCTCAGAAAGCTGCTCCGTCTGAACCCACTGCACTGTGCAGCTCAGCTATACTGGCACATAAGTTTAGTGCCTCTGTTACAGGAAAGCCCCCTTGCAGAAGAGGTCACTGTTGGTCCGTCTGCTTTCTTCTCTAGGGAAAGAATGTGATGTTGTCCCCTGCTGAATGTGAGGAAGATGATGATGCCCCTGTCCTTTCATATCAGGGTTTATAAACATGAGGCAGGCATCCTAGAAAAAGCATCCATCTTGTTTGTCCTAATATTTTAACTGTCAGAAGGCACCTGTAGAAATCTAGGACCTTTTTTGATATTCTAATTCCTGCTCTGCATGCAATGGAAGCGAGTGGCATTCAAGCTGCTAACCTCTGTTCCCAGACACATATTTCACTTGCTGATGCTACATGTGAAGTAAGCATTGGGCACGTGGACTAAAACACAAGCTACACTTGTCACTGGGAAAGCCGAACAGTATGATCATTTATTAGGGTGCAACTTGCATCCAGCAGCTCTGCTGTTTGAATCTGACCCTGATTCCTTTATTTGGCTGCTAAAAAAAAAAAAAGGCTAACCCCCCTCACGTAACCAACAGGCAATCTTTCTACAAAACCTCCTTAGTCAAGATGGGGTTTGGTTCTGGATGTAGCAGAGCAATGCGGCCCCAGGGAGCATGGGACGTGCTCCAGAGCCAGCATTTGTTGGGGGCATTTACCTGTAGTTCTATGCCACCCATCCTGCTGGCAGTGGGAAGCCGAGGTCTCTCCCATCTCACTTTCCCCATGTTCTTTTAACAGAAGGTTTCCGGAAGCTGCCAGAATGAGGTGCTGTTATTAAAGGTTTCCAGGTGAAGTGATCTATCTTGATTTTCACCCTATCCGCTGGGGTGAACAAATCAAATCTTTTGTCTCATTTAAGGGGGTAAAAAAAGTCTCATTTACTAAATTACACAACAGTAGGCCAAGAAATTATCCTTCTCTTTCTTCTGTGCCTGGTATTCTGCCCTGGGCTGTCTCAGTACGACACAGCAACTAGTAAAGATTTCAGCTCTGCACTGCTGCACTGCTTTCCTGCCCGATGAAAACAAATTACCTGCAAAACCTTGTGCACTACTGGGAATTTCATATGTTTATATTTTCTGTGTGAAGCATGCAGCAGCACTTTAGCCACAGAAATTTGAAGAAAATATGGTTTCCTTTCAAAAGTAGTAGTAGTAGTAATAATAATAATAATAATAATAATAATAATAATAACTTCTCAAACCCAATAAGAAGTACCTGTGGAAAAGTTTTGAAGCTACTGCACACCACTGGTTTGTATCTGCTGTGGACAGCGATCAAAGTCAGTAGAAATCCTGGTGGGGCATGAAGGTCATCCCCTACAACCAGCTGATAAAAGCAGAGTGCTATGAGTGCTTCTTTCAGCATCAAATTGTTGAAATCCTTGCAAACTTTTCCTCACCAGCACAACTAGATTTTGGAGTGTTTTACATGATGCATGAGACGTAATATGTGCAGAAGGAAGCACCCCCATTTCCAAAGAAGAATGACAGAAGGACTGACAGAGCAGCAGCCCCCTGGTTGGTCATGGTGCCTTGCAATAGCAACACACTCTCTATGCCATTCATCATGGACATGATACCATTTTCTCTTACTGCAGATTTTTTTTTAAGTATTTTTATTTTCTTTGTTACTGTTGCGTTCATTAAACAGGGCTTGTGAGCTCCCAGTTACAGGATCATTATTGATAATTTCATTAGAACTGTAACTCCAATGCTCTAAAGCCTTCTGGGGAAAACCCTCACAGTCCATAGTCCAGCCACCATTCTACAATGCAACTGGTGCTTGCAGCTGCCCAGGACTCATCCCCCTGAATTTGAAGGGTCTCAAGCTTCCAGGTTGGGTGAAATGGATATCATCTGTGTATTACACCACCCCAGATAGTTCCTGGAAAACTACAGAGCTGCCAGCTGTGGTCTGATTGTGGGCATGTCAGGAAAGGTGCTCCATGTACAGGTGTAGTGAGTTTTTCTCTGCAATTTACTGCAACCTAACCATACTACCCTACCTTCTGCTAAATCATGTCCCTGGGCACCACACCCAAATGGTTTTTAAACATATCCAGGGATGGCTGTGTTTAAAACCACCTCCCTTGGGAGCCTATTCCAGTGCTTCACTGCTCTACTGCTCGTCGCAATTGTGTTTCTGAGTTGACTATCCAAAAAACCAACCAACCCCTCGCGAGGCTCTTCTCCTTCATGCCATGCCAATTACCAAAGGATGCTGTGCAGAAGTGATGCCATGTGTTATAGGGCTCCTGTAGGGCTGGGGAGGGAAACCTGGTGTTCCTGCTTTAATGATGACAGCCGACTGCATCTGCTGTGGTGTGACTGTTGAGGAAAAAGGGGACAAACTGATTCAGAGATCCCAACCATGAGCTCTGAGCTGCAGAGTGCAGACAGCGTGCTCCCTGCTCCCTGAGGTGAGATGTGCAAGGCATGGTGCAGGTAAACACAGATACTGTTAGGTTTCATAGTGAGGTATGCTGGGAGCAGGATATCTCTTAGTAAAACTAATTGTGTGCGTTTCGTTTGGAAGGAGGTAGTCTAGGAGGGACTCTTCATTAGTTTTAAAATATAAAAACTTAGGAGATGATCATTTTACTCTGTATCCAGTCGAGAATCAATTCCTCAGCAAGGTTGATTTTAATTTTATTTTTCCTTGTCAGCTGGGATATAAACATTCTAAGCATGGCAACAGGCTGCTGGGAGCAATTGCTTAACCTTGCAATTAGAGGAGTTACATAGCAACTTGGAAAAACTCGTGCTTAAGGGCAACACAAATGTACTTGAGGCTGTCTGAGAGCCCAGGCATGGGCTCTCCAACCTCTCACCATCCTTTCCAGATTTGTTTCTTGGGCTTGTTGCAGAAGCCTTCTTCTGGAGCTGAGGAAAACAGAAGTCAAAAAGGGACTTGTTTTCAGCACAAATTACCTGCTCACAAAAATTTTTAAAAGCTGGCTTTAATGAAAGAACATACAAGGCTTGCATTCTAAGAGAACAGCAATGCATTTGTTTGGGCTAAAAATCACTAGGCTTCCTGGGTCCACTGAAAGCAAGAGGAGGGTGGGTTTTGGGAGCAGGAGGGACTGTTACCAATATTGCTCAGTAGTCAACACATGTTATTGAACTGTTTCTCTCCACTTTCATCTGCAAACTGGTGAGGGATTTTGGTTTATTTGGTTGTTTGTGTTCGTGCTTTGTTTGTAGTTGACTCTTTAAAATACGTATGGAAGAGTCAGAGACATTTATACCTTAAAATTGTTGGGAATTCTCTACCTTTTCCCTCCTGTTTGAGAAGTGTTTGGCAAGTTGCTCTTGTCCAGACAATGAAAGTCTGGAATTCTCCCTTCACACTGAATGGGAATACTACTTGCAGACCTTACGAACCCAGAGGTTTGGCTTTAACTTAACTCACACATTCCCATCCCCTTAATAAAGTGCAATGCTACAAAGCTGTGTTGCTCATATTAGCTACCATATGTTGAAAAAGGCTAATAGGAATGAGGAAAACCAGGACTGTGCTTGTTTTAAAGGAATTTTTGAATAACCTTGACGTTAGGTTGAATTTACAGCTCATCATCACCATAGAATCGTAGAATCATTTGAGTTGGAAGGATCTTTAAATTCACTGCATCCCTATCTATGCTCAGGAATGGTAAAGTAGTGGAAATACTATATTCACTTGCCATACATGCATGAGATGTTCTCTGAAGTGCAAGCATTCTGATGTAGTTAATATAGGAAACTTTTTTTTTTTTTCAGGTATTCTTTTTTCCCCACAATCAGAAACCAAAACAAACAACCCAACACTTTGTGTCCATAACATTAGCTCTTGAAGCTCTATCCTAGTTTTCAAAATGTTTGCAAACAAGAGGTCTAAAACAACAGGATAGTGAATGCAAAAGAGATGAGTAGGGCTCAGTTTACTTCTGAAAAATCACTTTGTGGAAGTTTTGGTATGGTTTGTTATTTTTGCATGTAAAAATAAAGATTAAGCTTCTGGCTGTACAAAGGGTAAACTTTTATATCATACATCTATCACTGTGCAAATGGTAATTAATAAAGAGATGATAGTGAATAAAGGTTAGATCTTGGAATGGGGAAATTTTTGGTCCTTCCAGGAATCTTGTGTAATAAATGTATTAGAAGCTTTTTGTGAAGGGAAAAAACAAAACAAAACAAAACAAACAAACAAACAAACAAACAAACAAAAACACCAGGGTAGGGGGAATTAAGCAAATTACACCAGAAGGAACTTTTGTATTTCAGTATTTCCTTGCTTTCAAACTGAGACATAATTATTCTTTCCCTTTTAAAGATAAGAAATTTTGTCGTATGAAAAAGTTTCTCGTTTGTTTTATATTTTCTGCTCTTATTTTTCCTTCAATACTTTTGTTATAGAAAGAGTAAATTAACAAACAATATTCCTCCCATGTGTGGAGCCTGGGGAAGGACAAAATTGAATCAGCTCGCAGCAAGATATTCATGCTAGGTGGATGCAAAATCTTCAGTGCTAGATATATGGAAGTACTCAAACTTCTCGCTTGTGAAATGTGTTTCCATCACTTGAGAGATGTGTATTGTTATTTTCTTTGAAGTATCAAGAATAATATAATAACTCTACTTAATTGTAACTTGAGATGGGAAAATCAGACTTCAAGCTTTGTTTTCTGGTTTTATTTGAATTGGACTCTATGACTGAGAACTTGCTCTAAATGCCCTATGTTGACTTTTTAATTGTGGGGCATGCAAATCTTTTGACTTAGAAATAGAAAAGGTTTCCACTCAATCTGATGAACTTTCTTTCTTGTATTTTCTCACTGACAATTTTGTCTGAGGCTTTTCTTCCAGCAAAAATCATTTGCACTGGGAAAAGTTTCATCTCAAATCCTATGACCAGTTGTTTTTATGGAAAAACAGGAGTAAGACTCAGTGACCCTTGTTGACACCCTCCAACTTGGAATGTCCAATGGTTTTGACCTCATTCCCATCTGTGAGCCAAAACACTTGCCAAAGGCACCTGATGCTTTAGAAACTGCATTTTGAGGTGGGATCAACGTCTCAGTCGGCAATTCCCCACCTGTACAGTAAGAATAAGTCTTGAAACAGTCATTTTTATGACTATTTTTATCTTCAGACCAGCTGAGACATAGAGCTACATGTAGCTGTAGATTAGAATTCCAGTTTTACTCCATCCATGGCCCAGTGTGCTGCTTTCGTCCCTATCACATTTGCTGCATGCTGGAAAGATCTTGTGAGTAATGTGCAGGAAGAGGAAGCTCGAGAGATGCTACACAGATGGCCTGAACAAAATTATCACTGGCCTGTGTTAGCTGTTGCTGCAGCCAAACATCTGGGTGTCACCATGCATGCCCAGTTGTGTTTCTGGAGAGCTGGACCACCGCTCATGAGCATGCATGGCTGATGTGCTGTGGGCTGACCAGCTCTGTAGTGAAGGGTGGGTGATGTCTGAGCACTTCAGAGTCAAGAGATTCATCTTACTTCCTTGTGACCCTTGCAGCGATGCTTTATTGTAGTGATTTTTCTCCACTACACTCATAAACCACACTTATCTCCATCTTTCTCTGCCCGTTCAGGGCATCTGTCTGCAGATCATCTCATGCCGGTCATGGACTGTCTGCAGGTGTTAATTTACCTTTATTAAGATCAGGTTGGATCAATGAGGTTTGTAGCATTTCTCCAATTTTATATAGCTATCTCAAGGAAATTTTTTTCAATACTCATATCTGCTGATCTTTTGTACAGCAAATAATTCAGCCTTCACAATTGTTTCTTCCTTATACTTATGCATGTTTAGCTGTGATAGGGAGCACTGATACATCTGTACATGTTAATCTGCCTGTGCTGAACCATGCCCCTGGGTGGCCTTGTCATATACAATGAATGTCAACCTTCCTTCTGGGTAGTGTTTGGGTTTAAATAATTGTATTTTACTTTTTGTAGACACTTCTTTTCAGCAGACCATGGAACGTGAAGTGGACATTATCATTACTTTGGCCCCAGTCCTGGGGCAAATTAAATGTTTGACTCTATTGAAGGATCTCCTTCCTCTAAATGAGGAAATAAATCTGATTTTATTTTATTTTATTTTATTTTTTTGCCATCAGAAAACATTGCAAGTGGCTTCTTGCATATTGCACTGGTAGTGACTGAAAAAATAAAGCACTTCACTAGTTCATGTTTACAGTATATGAATTTAGTTTGGTTATACATTTCCCAGACTTCTTTTTTCTGGAGGCAACTGAAATACTCTGGAGATTTCTCCTAGCCCTTCATTTTGGAGAGGAGGGATATAAAATAAAACAGTTGTTCTTATAATACGTTGTTATATTTCTTGTTATATTTCTCTTCATCTGCATTTAAAAATGAAAAAGGTAAATGAAAGGTAAAGCACTAGTTATAAAATGCAGACTTTCCAAGAACCAGGTGTTATGAACTTGTCTTTAGCCATAGGTGAGGGCTCAGCTGATGTTCATTGTATCTGAGATGTTTCTTACACATTTTAAATGCCTTAGACATGTAATTTCTGCATGATTGCAGTGCCTTATAGACTTTTGAATCACTCATAGATTTTTAGTAGAATGACTTGCTTCTTCTTCTTTTTTCTTTGTGAAGCAGAATTTACAGATAAAATAAGGTTTTAGTGTTAAAAAAAAATAATATTAAAAGTCTGATTTTTCCTTAGTTGAGTTCATCACAGTCTCAGGAATGGTTTTATAGGTAGTTGTTTGTCCCAGAAACAATCATGATTATACAGAATTTAAAACAATAAAGCAAAAAAAATCAAGGTTGTGCTGGAATGAATGTAGTTAAAATTCAGAGAGAGAGATTGCTTAATTAACTTAATAAAATTACTAATGGAAGCATTTTAACTGCTAAATTTAATTTACTTGTCAAGATATCAGGCTACAAAGAGGAGGGAAGAGTAGGAACTCTGCTTTCCATTATGATGTGCTCTATTATAGAATAAATTTGCTTAAAATGAAATATATCACAAAAAGCCATCAGTGACATCTTAATTTGGAACAGCCAGTTGAAAAGTAATTAGACTGTGAAGCAATCAGTTCTAGTAAATCAGTGTTTCTCTTTACATAAATATACATTTTTACTATTTATAAACAGGAAAGACTTCTAGATACTCAAGTACTAAGGACTTTGATTGCATTTCTACTGTACGTGTTTTCTATTTTACAATACAAAACTGTCAAAACAAAAGGAACTGGGGTTTGATTTGAGTGTGATCCAGCAACGTGCTTAGGCAAAAGTTTCACTTGAACCATTCATTCAGGATCACATTTCCAAGGGGTTTTCTCTTCTCACTAGTGTATGTTTAAATTTTATGGCTGAAACCAAGATGAGAAAATAGGGAAGGAAACAGAAGGAAAATACCTGGTACACTATCTGCAGCTCTGCTATCGGTGAGACCACACCTCTGCTGCATTCCTGAGGCAGCTTGATAGTGTGACAAATGGTTTTACAGCAGATTTGCTTTCAAAATTAACCCAAACCTACTCCTGTGAAAGTCAGTATTAAAATGATGACTTCTTGCAAAGGTTATTCATAGAATCATTCAAATTGGGGAAGACTACTAAGATCATCAGTTCCAACCACCAACCCACTCCACCATGCCCACTAAACCACATCCCTCAACGCACATCTCCACGTTTCCTAAACATCTCCACACTAAGGGATAGTGATTGTACCACCTCCCCGAGAAGCCTGTGCCAGTGCCTCTATCTGAGAAGAAATTGTTCCTAATATCCATTCCGAACCTTCCCTGGCGCTTCTCATCCTATGTCTAGTAACTTAGGAGAAGAGGTGGATTCCCACCTCGCTACAACCTCCTTTCAGATTGTTATAGGGAATGGTGAAGTCTCCCCTGAGCCTCCTCTCCTCCAGACTGAACAGCCCCAGTTCCCTCAGCTGCTCCCCATCACACTTGTGCTCCAGACCCCTCACAGCTCCACTGCCCTTTTCTGGACACGCTGCAGGCCCTTGGTGTCTTTTCTGCAGTGATTGCCCAGCACTGAGCGCAGCACTCGAGGTGCAGCCTCACCAGTGCCAGTGCAGAGGGACGGTCACCTCCTGATGGCTGCCCTTTTGCTGATACAAGCCAGGATGCTGTTGACCTTCTTAGCCACCTGGGCACGCTTCTGGCTCATGTGCAGCTGGCTGTCAGCTAACACCCCAAGATCCTTTTCCTCTGTGCTTCTTCCCAGCCACTCTGCCCCAAGATATTCACTGTGAATGCTCAAGTGTAGGAATAGCTTCTCACATTTACCATTTTAAGATTTCAGATCTTGATGTCAGTGACAAAAGGAACTCCAAGTGACTGGCATTTGGGTTGGCATGTCGAAGAGCTCAGCCCTAAGTGAATATCCATTGGATCTAGGTATCTGGTCTTCATAGACCTTTAAAGATTATTGCTCTATGATATAAAAACAAATCCAGAAGGAAAAAAAAAGGTTTTGAGAGTTGCTGTAGTGTCTGCTGAAGTTGCTATATGGCTCTTTGCATTCCTGCCTGGTTGCCTTCATCACGGTGTTCTCCAAGCCAGTCTGTGTGATAGGGAACAATGCTGCTTTCAGTAAAGTTTTCTAATGTTTAGAATTCTTCTGAAACAACTTGAAGTGCGTTTCTTTCATGACCCAGGAGTCATGATGTAGATTGGCTCCTGATTGTGTTTAACTATACTGGTGTTTTCCCAACCCTCAAATCCTATTAGCATCTCTGAGGCTCTGTGGCTGTGGTCAAGGTGCCAACAGGAGCTTGGTGCTGATCTGAGCAGGTTCTTCCAATTGTGTTTGGTGTTGGGGTGGGAGTCTGTAAATGTTAGGACTCGTTTCAGCCATAGCAATGTGATGCCCTGCCAAGAGAATTAACGATTCTGGTGAATGTGCTGAGAAGGAATATTTGAAGAAGTAGAGCAACACAGATGTCTTACTGTAAATTGAGACTTGTACAGAAAACTGAATTAATCAAAGTCCTTATAGCTTTTAGTTTCCCTCTTTCTGCCAAGCAGTTCATGAATGGAGAGTTTTGTTTTCCATACCTAAGTGCAACTCACATGAGAAATTGTGTTACACCTTTGAGAGGCACATTTTTCTGCACAGGCAAAATCCAGCCCAACTCACATACAGATCTGTTTGTCCTTGGAATTGAATGTTACTGAATATGCACTCTTCTGCTGTGCCTTCCTTCACTGATGGTGTTAGCGGAAGAAATACTGGTGGCATTCTGAGAGTGATGCTCAGGCAGGCAGCCAAGGCTAAACATACACAGCTTCACATGATGCAGTGGCGTGAGTCTGGGGTGCCACAGAAAGCAGAAGTTCTTTAAGCCCAAACTTAATGCTTAGTGTATGCAATTGTAAAGAAAAGCATTACAACAGCAGCACAAGGCTCTTGGGAACTTGCTCTTCATAAATATACTGTGTATAAAGCAACATTTTTGCAAACAGTAAAGTTATTAATAATTCTATTTTTCATCTGGTTTTTAAATGAACATATTTTACTGTTAATTTCAACAGTTTAAGATATTCATAGCTAAAGTCATTAGGAAGTTAAAATATAACATTCTCTTAATTATGATTGTAGAGATTCACTTGGGAAGTTTTATCACTTTGGCTCTACATCACTTGGGAAGAATTCTCTGCGCAGCACTGTGCATGCAGTGGAGGTGAGTGCAGCTATCGTGCACAGTGCAGCATTATTCTGCCCAATACAGACTTTGAACTCACAAACATCACCTTTGGAATCACATGGAACAAAAAGCAAATTGTTCACTCCTGCCTGATCACTTTTACCAGCCATCAGTTTGCACGTTTGGGGCACGAGTGATGTGCAGCTCTAAAACATCAAGTAGCAGATGATTTAGCAAGGGGGGATGATGTGTAGGCAGGCAGGTATGTCGTACCTGTACTCCTATTATTTATCAGGAGAAAAAACTGTCTTTGAAAACAAACACAGTGATTATTATTAATATTAACAATTAATAATAATCACTGTTGTTTTTCTGGACTGTGCTTTCTTCTGGAAATCTCATTTTCTTTTTTACCACTAAACTTGCAGTTATGTTTTTTCTTATTCTCCTACTTTTTCTCCTACTGGCTTTTTTTTTTTTTTTTTTTTTTTTTTTTTTTTTTTGTCATACAGGAGTAGTAGGGAGAAAAGAATAAAGAGAAGGAAACCACATTATATTCTGACAAGAACACTGTGCTTATCATGGCCATGACTTGCTTATCAGATTGCTTCAGTTTCCTGTGACTTGGTGGCGTGATATTTAACATTCTCTTTCATAAGCTTGTTGTTTACAGCAATTTTTTCTTTCTGCTTAGCCTAATGATGACAAGAGGGTCCACCCTGGAGAGTTCAGCCTCCAGCCTTTGACGGTCTCATTTGAACATGTTTGCAGTGTGAGGAATGGTTTGAGGCTGTGCAATTTAACATGAGAGAAGAGGGGAAAAACATCACCAACAAAAAATCCTCTTCTCCTCATTTTTATTTGTCCTTATTTGGGACTCTTAGTGGCTCTTAAAATATAGGTCAAAGGTACATGCAGATTTAGTATGGTAAAAGGCATATTGTAGTGTCCTTGTTTCCAGAAGGGGATGAGGCATGCTTTGTTTGAAAGGCTCTGTCTAATGCACAGGCCATGTCCCTTTCTGCCACTTCTGCTCTTCCTTCTGCTTGTTCTTGGGACTTCAGTACATTTTAAAGCTCCTGTCTGCTTGTAAGCATCAACTCTTCTTCCTCTCCATCTTATTATCATACACTTTGGAAGGAAAAATAGCATATGCAGCAGAAATGTCCTTGGCTACAGATTGGCTCAGTAGTTTGCATTTCATGGTGGCCTCTGCCTTTCTGGACCCACAAGTCAATGGCAGGGGACCTGAATTAGTTATGGGATACAATGTATCCCATTGATGTCAAATTTTCTTCTTAATGATCTGAACCTGTTTCTGCTACACAGTGCCTGTTACTGAAAGTCAACCGAGTGGTAGCATTCCCCATGTCTTATATGATCACAGCCTGGCCTCACTCTGGAAATGTGTGCTTTAGGTAGGTCTCATAGCAGATTTCCTAGTGCTTCACATTCCTTGCTTCCTCCTCCCTTTTTCCCAGAAGTGTTAGAGTCACAAGTTGAATGAATGACAGTGCAGAATGAACTGGGCTGTGGTTCTTGGTGATGCGTTTTGCTTGGGCTACTGCTCACTTGCAGGCTGGTGTCAAGCCCTGTGCTGCTGTTACCTGTGTTGCATTCAGCTCCTGGCTGCTCTAGGGACACATATTTCCTTGTCTATTGATCTGAAAGCCCTCGACATCATTATATTAAAGCAAAAATACACACTGCTTCTTGTGAACGTAGCTGTCCTCTAATCTAAATTTGAGTATCTTAAATCTGTATTAATGAACAATATTTTATCCTTCAGTGTGGTGTTTAAAGATAACTTCCACTTCATATTTACAAGAGCTGTTTTCTCAGATTTTGTTTCTCTGATTTACATCCTGATATCAATTTATTTACGTTTTTATCTGTTTTTGCAGTAGCACTGAAGGTTTAAGAGAGAAGATCTTATTAAAGCCCTCTGTACTTTGCAGACTGTGAGCTGCTATCCTAATCTCTTGCTAAGGCACTTGAGGAGTCAAAAATATAGAACATGCATTAATAATGTTTTTATTGTTAACATGCTATATCTTAGATGCACTACATCAAGCCAGTGAATGCATCCAGGCATTATTTCAAGCACATTAAAATAATACAGAAGTTTTTGTTATTTAGGTTTGAATTTTATTATTATCATTGTTTCCTGCCTCCAGCTCCTTTATTTGCATTAGCATAGGAAAGCACTGATTATAGATGTTATTAATTAATTTGGATATAATGGAAGAACAGGCCAAGGGTAAGCAATTGAAAGCCAACTTTTAAATGTAAATTATAGCATGATACATGATCTTTATGGTATAAATCTCATAGCACTTAATAGGATTAGGACACTAAAATATAGTGTAGAACACTATCTGGATAGTCTTGCTTCCCATTGATCTGGATGTAAATATATTTCTGAATGAAGTTCAAACAACTTCAGGTTAAAGAGGAAAAATTTACAGGGGAACAGAAGTCCTTGGTGCATATCTAATATTTTTTCAAAGCATACTGATTTGGTCAGTTCAACATACAAAACAGGCATGCATCTGCTCCAGGTCTACAACTAACAGGGTTTTCTAGAAACCCAACCCTGCAGAAACAAATAAAATTTCACATATAAGACCATATCCTTACCTTTTGGACATAATTCAATAATTGTTATTCTCAGTCACTATGAATAAATAAATAACAGCTTGTAATTTATAAACAATTTACAAATGTATAAATAATTTACAAATTTGTGAACAATGGCTTGTAATATATTTTGAAGTATAATTCATGTTGGAATTACAAAACCAGATGTAGTTATTATCACATGGGGTGCACTTTCCAGCACTTTTCTAACTAGCATATTACAGTATTGGTTGATGACCTTACCCTTGCTATTTAGAAAGGGAAAACGAAATTAAAAGAGGAAATGAAGTTCCACAGGAAGCAAAATTGGAAAAAGAAGACTTATTAAGCTGCACATATGCAACATCTCAGTTTCAGTTGGTCCTGCTGCACTTGCACAATGGCTCCCATTGATGCCCAGCTCGAGCAGCTGCTTATGGAACAAGGCAATGCCTGGTGAAAGAAAACGTGGCACAAAATTCAGACCCTGGCAAAGAAACTTGTGTAGCAAGCAGATCATTGTCAGCCACTTTTGTTTCATTTCTAGGTGCTTGATATTCCTGAGAAAATGAAAGGAATTTGATGCCTTTGCCAATGTTCTGTGTGCTGTTTGTAACATATTAAGTATCTCTTACAGAGGCCTGCTTCATGTCTCTTTGGTACCGAGGACAACACTGATGATAATGGCAGCAATGCTTATCACTTAAATGGCATTTCACAATTCAGAGTGTTGTGTAACAAACATTAATTAGTTCTCACAAGAGTCTTGCTGTGAAGTAGGTAAGTGTTGTTCTCCTATTACACACGGGGAATCTAAAGCAAGGAGGTAAATCATTCAGGGAGTCAGTGGCACTCAGGCAATTGAAGCTAGTGAGTTTCTGCTTGCCAACTTTTGTTGAGTGCACTGCTTGTGCTGTGCTTAGTGAAAAATATGCTCCTATATTCCTAAAAATTTAGCACATCCATCAGTTCTACTATGATAGTACCATCAGGTGGAGCTTATATGGCTGTCTCACATTGAGCCTGTATTACCAACTCAAATGCTGCATTTTATGAAGAAAATACACTTTGGAGCAGAAGAATATTTGCACATCTGAAATCCAGAGCCGGATACAGAAATGACATTGTGATCAAGCAGAAGAGCACCCTTTCTAAGTCAACAGAACAGGGCTCCTAACCATGCTGTCTTGTGACCAGCAGCACAAACTCTGCAGTGCTACATTGAGATGTCTCTACATTAATACCAAAAGATACCATCTCCAGTTTAGGAAATTGAAGGAAAAATTCTAAGGCTTATCCTACAGTGTATTCTTTATCCAGAGGGTGGCCAGGCCCTAGCACTGCTGCCCAGATTGCTGTGGGTGCCCCATACCTGGAGAGAGGCCAGGTTGGATGGGGCCCTGGGCATCCTGAGCCGGTGGGGGCAGCCAGGCGGTGGCAGGGGGTTGGGCTGGGTGGGTTTTGAGGTCTCTTCCAACCCAACCATTCTGTGGTCCTTCTCTTTGAACAGTAGTTTTCCTGATGGTCTAAAACATGTTTAAACTTAGCCTTATGTTCTGTATAAACAAATTCTCCTTTTCGCTATACACTGATGTATCATTTTTAGGATATCACTCACCTCAAGGTCGTATTTGTGAGGCTGCATAAGCATTTGAAGGATCACCAGTAAACACTACTGAATTTAAAAGATCTGAAGAAGAGTCTCTGTTGTGTAAGGGAGAAAAAAGAGGTCAGTAACTACTGCAAATCATAGTTTTGTGATAAGTAAGTTGGTCTCACAATGTTGTAATGGTAAAGGTGCCTGCACAGACCACAGTGCTATGGTGTGATTAAATGAAGGAGTGCTTAGCAGTAGTTAAATACTTGAACAATGAAACAGGGTCTCAGTGACTCAAGATACTACAGCACACATGGCAAATTAAAATTATATAGTGTTCAGAGACCTCTGTAACCTCATATTGCAACAGTTTATTTTCTTTTCTCACTGTAAATCAAATATTTGATTTTTTAATATATTTATGGCATTTAATTTCCTTTTATTTTTTCAGTGGGGCTACAGGAAAAATAGTGAACAATTTTTGGTGCTTTGCCTTTCTCTTTAATCTTTTGTACTGTGGAAATGTGTGTAGGTGTGCAAAAAAATCATTTTGTGTAATTCTTATTCTTTCATGTACTGATCTCTTGCTTTCTCCTTTGCTTTCTCAGCTATGTTCACTTATTTCATCCTCGTCTCCTATCTTCTTTTCCTGTCTGCGTCCTGATTGTTCCTTCTTTCTACTTCTTGTTCTCCTGACTTCTTTTGCCTTTTCTTTCACAGCCCTGTATTCCTAGAGGTGAAAGACAGGCACACTAAACCAATGTGCCATTTAATTTCTCAGTTTTTATGAATCTCCTGATTTTGTTCTCTGCATGCAGGTGCTGTTTTTTGATGAGGTGAAGAATTGGTGTGGGGATACACAGTTAACAGTGATTAATATCCAGTGAAAAATAAAATGGGAGAGAGTTGAAAAATGCAAATAATGAGAGGGATCACAAAACCAGGAAATGAAGAGGTCCATTGATTTTAGTGTATCACCTTTTTGCTTTCAGAAATTCAGGTTTTAAATCCTAGTTGAGTTTGCAGGTAAGAGCAAATTAGATCTTATTCTGTTCCCCAAAGTCTCTGCATTGTGACCAAGCTGCAATCAGGTATGAGTGAGGATTTTATTTGACAGAATTCCAGAGAAGAGAAGATGGCAGCAGGCTGTACGGATGCACCTTTTGCCAATGCACAGGGACACCTTGCTTGCTGAACTGCCTGGGAACTTTGACTCCTTTTGTGCTGGTCTCCCAGCCTTTTACAGTGTTTGTCTAAATAAAACTGGTTATGCTGTACTCTTTTACTAAGCAGAATTCTGGCAGCAAAAACACAGTGATGCACAGGAATAAGTGAGATATCAATAGAAAGTCAGACTGTAGTAAATAGGAAAGTGTCACCATTTCACATAATGTTAATCCTTGCTAGTGTTTTTGAGCATACATTTTCAGACACATAAGTGAATCAAATCAGTGTAGTTCCTGAATTGCTTCAGTTATTTCAAAGTAAAAACAGAACAGTACAACGGTAAGTGGAGGCAGCATAGCAAGAATAATAGAATCCATTTACTCACCCCAGTATTTTTGTCATCTCAGTTGTAACTTAAGGTGGATTTTAGAGAGGTGGTGTAAGGCTAAAACTCTTCATGGAAGGACAGTAGTGTTTCCAAAGACACACACACACATATACAGAAAAACCATTAACTGCATTGCTTGGATTTGTTGCACTGGAAGCTTCCTAAAAATCATTGCCTTGGCTCCATAATGTCACATTTTAAAATATTCAGGTTGATCTTGTGGTTCATTACATAAAAAATTAATGATCTTGAAAGTATTACTGTGTTTATTTTAAAGAAACTGTTTTCTACATTTTAATTAAAAGTTATAATTCACCATCTTTTGACCAAGTTATCTTAAATCTTAATCTTATTGGTAATGGGTATTGGGCCAGATTCAGAGAGAAATACAATCCTTACTTAATGCAAACAGTAAAATATCAGCATTTCTAGAGATATGGTTTGGTTCAATTCATGTGCTGTGCTAACTCTGCCTTTTTAATTAGAAATATTCTCCTACTTATGCAAGAATACTGGGGAAAAAAGGGCATTGTCTTCCTCATTATGTATTCCATGTGAATTACAAATGGACAAAGCCAGGCATAATATGATGACTGTTTTGTTATTAAAGTACTTTAATAAGGTTAATGCTTCCATATGAATAGTTTTCAAAATAATTTTTTGTAGTTTAAGGTATGCTCTGGTCTAGTATAGTAATAAAGAATTTCCCTGTGGGGAAATAGTCAATCTTTTAATTTTGGCATGCAGAATTCATCTTTATTTTCCATTTCGAAAGAGCCAACAAAATGTCCAGTTTAAGGTGCTTTGTAAGAGTAATTCTCCTTACATTCTGGTTAAAACTGTCTTATTGTGCTGCATCCAAGGGAAAAAAATGGAAAAGAAAAATAGTCTGACTTAATGCAAAACAATGAGTGCAAAGTAAAAATAAAATATAAACCGTAAAGGACAGAGTATGCTTTGTTAAATGTAGACCTGAGTGATTTTTAAGGTATTTTTTCTGCCATGGCTTTTCATAGAGAAATCTGAAGCTGCACTGCAAGTAGTCAGGTATCCAGAAGAAAAGGAAAGTCTTACTGACTGCTTGCAAAACTGCCACAAGTAGGACCTTATCTATATGCATTACTTTGATTTCAAATTATTTTTAGCATGGCTTTTATTGTACTCATTGTTACATACATAAATCTTTAAAGTAATACGTTTTGTAAGAAGTGGTCATAAAAATTTACAGCCAGTAACTTTTCCCCTGTCCCTTACAATGATATTCTACTAAAACCATTAAATGGTTCTCATTAATGCCCTTTAAATGATTGTGTAATGACCCACAATCGCTTGTAAGTGAACAACCATTAAAGAATTACCAGTTCTTAGCATGCTTTTAAGTACAGTTTAAATACATGGGAGGTAATGTCTAATATATTAGGAAAAAATATTAAATTTGAAACTGTAAAAACATGATCGCTACAAAAGAATGAGTAGGTGTGAAACCTCCCCTGCACTGACCATAGCCTTCAGAGAGCACAGAGTAATAGCACTGCTTGTTTCACAGTGGCTTTTTTTTTTTTTTCTTTCCTTTCTTTCTTTTTTCAGAAATGCATCTGTACTTTTTATTTTCTGGAACAAACTGGTTTTATGAGCCTGATATTGAGATGATCTGTAAGGAGTGAAATGACAACAAGAGGATGACTTCCATACAAATGTGCTGAATTCAAAATCCCAGGCATACCTGCTAATGACTGTTATTGGAAAGTGTGACCCGCCTGGTACTTTCAAAGGGCAGCTTTGCTCTTGGGTAGTGTAAAAGCCCAAAAGCAAAAATAGAGCTCATTTCGAAGTTTTGAAATATGGGAAAGGGATATCCACATGCATAGCTGACCTTGAGTAGTCTCAGGAGTTTTCATCTCTCTGTATGCAAAGAAATGCGAGTGATTGAAAGGACATTTTTAATGAAGAGCATTAGTTTGATGGGGAGTCATGGCAATCTGCAGGATCTGGCCATCACAATTCCAGTCTGACCCATTACAGGAATCCTGGCTATGGCACTGGAGTCAGGGAGCTGCAGTGGTAGCTCTGCAGGCTGGGAGGAACATTTCACAAGGTGATCACAGAGCAAAACAAAACTAACCTGCTTTTGACATTTATTGGTTGACAACCCTTCCCATGGCAGGCGATTGGAATTAGGCATCTTTAAGGTCCCTTCCAACACAAGCCATTCTATGATTCTGTGATTTTCAAGTGGCTGTTTAGGTTTGTAGACCCATGCAAGAAGTCTATTTCCCATTTTTAAGATCCAGCCTTGCTAACAGAACAGGAGGTAAAACTTGGCTTTGCTAGACTATTGGAAAGAGCTATCTATCCAGATTTGGAAACACTTGGTGAATTGGAGCCTAAACAAATTGATAATAAACAAGGAATGCAGATGCCTTCCACAATAGACCATTTTAATTAGCTCACTCGTTGTCTGGTGTCCTATCAATGTTTTTCTTTTTTCTTTCCTTCAAAGCCTTGGATTCAGCTTTCAGAAACCAGATCATTGCTCTGAATGTGCTTTCTAGCTTTCTTTTAAACCTTCATTTCCGGACCTCACCTGTGTTTGCTACACTTCTTACTTAGCTGAAGACTGAAAAGATCTTCAGTTTATTTCTACTGCCTTATGTATCAGTCCCCCTAGAGAGAAATTCTTTATGGCTATCCCTTCCTCATCCTCCTGACCACCACCAGGCATTCTTTCTGAGCTCCAGCTCTTGTCCCATGGGGGTAGGACACATGGAAATGTACATAATGATGCTGATACACTTTCTCTTTGCTAATTTGATTACATTATCCTGCTATAACACCTTTTGGTCAGCCTTACATCCTTAAAATCTGAGGAAAATGAATTTCTGCTTCTCCAAAGCAAGAATATTAGGAGGTAATACTCTCATTAACTGATATTTCAGTAGTTTTAGATCCTCTGTAAACTAGCCTTTTGTATGAAACTGTCTATATAGGTAGCTTCTGTAGCTCCAGTACGATACTTCTGGGCAAATGGGTGAACTTTACTCAAATTCTCAAGGCTTCGCTGGTTTCAACAAAGAATCATACAACGTACAAAAGTAGACACGTCTATTTAACTTTCAGCTAAAAAATGTTTTTAAATCTGTTGAGTTTGTTCTTTGTTAGCAGTCTAAATAGCCTATTTTTGCCCTGACGTGCCATTGATTTAATTCTAGACCACTTGGTCCAAAAGAGACTTGAATCTTGTGCACAAACACCCACTGTCCAAATTTTTCTGAAGAGTGCTCTCAGTCCTTGGAAGAAATTTGCTGAAACCAGAGTGTGAAATATTTTAGTTCCATGAAATTTCACCTAATCAAAATGTTCTAGCTGGTTATGCCCACTGCAGAGAGTATCTGACCACTAGTTTCCAAGGCAGCAGGCAGCCTAAGATTACACTCGACTTCACGGAATGTTTGGATGCACAGATTTCAGTAGTAGCAACAAATGCTTCCTATCATATTGTGTTTTCTGAGAATTGGATCCCTTCTCCTTACCACTGTAATCTACATATCTGTTGTCTCCTTGTGTGCTGCACCAGGGTAGTCACCATACCAGAAAGACACAAAATAAGAAAGATACCTTTCTAGCATTTTAGACCAACAGAATGTTGATTTTATGCATATTATTTTGTGTACATTTCTTGACTTTTTAAACTGAAATACATCATGGTACATAACTGCATCTTAATCTTCATCCTAGCAGATAGTAATCCAGATATAGTGCAGCCATTTACTTAACACATCTGTCAGCACAGCTGACCTGGATGTTTTCAGAACATCAGTCAGTGTGGAAGAACTTTCATCCAAATCTATGATCTGTGCATCCTGCATGAGAACAGCTTGTTTGTATACAACTGAATAGGTTCAAAATAAGATACTGACATGGAGATAAACCAGAAAATTTTCAGTGGACAAATTTAGTGCAAGGAACTTCCTTATGGAGCTCAGAGTGGACCACAAAACAACCTAGAATGAAGAGTGTGCCAGTAAATTTGTGTGCTTGTATGTTAGGAAGCTGTTTGGAAGAACATCATGAGGAACATATGACCTTGTAAAGATATCCAGGCTCTCCATACTTGGGTAATGTGTAAGGTCAATCATTCTTTCTTACTGCTAAGGGCTCCAGGCACAGGAGGAAACTTTAAAATATTCAAGTGAGGACAAAACATGCCTCAAGTTTACCATAGCAAAGAAGTTACCTGGGGAATGATGTGAAAAAAGTTCAGATCCTCTGTCTGAGAAAGGGGAAGAGGGTTTGATTAGAAGGGATAGAGAAAAACATGGATTACCAGAAAGCTCATGATTTTGTGAACTATTGTGGCACCTCCAATTATTTGTCAAATTCTTCATCTGGTCAAGTCTTGCATGTTAATGCATGAGCAGAAAGAAATTTATGCTGGTGTTTGCTTTTTCATCCTGTGTCAAGTAATGAATTAATCCGGGTCGCTGTATGTATGGCTACGTTTTTAAGCATATGCATGTTCATTTAAGTACACAGAGCTACAAAGTCAGCAGCCAGCTTTGGGCCTGCTTTGCAGAGGTATTTGAATAGTTGGAGACAGAAATTAACAACTTAGAGGAATTTTTCAGAGTAACAGGATACATTAGGCATAGTACATAAACACACATGAAAAATCTGTCTTGCTAAGGCATAAGATACTCCTGTAAATCTAGCACTATGTCTAAATAGCATGATACATTGCTATGCAGAGATGCCTGAACTCATTCGGAGTGAGCTAGCCTTGCCACCAGGAGCAACACAGCCATGTCATCATTCCGCATAGGCTCAGATTTGTTGTGCTGTAGTACCACATCTCGACTGTACGTGATACTTGGGCTAGCTCTCTGAGAGCAATCTCTTGAGCATCTCTGCATGGCGCTGCTTAGCATTATGTAGCTGTACCTCTGGAGCTATTTTAAAGTAATGACACTCTATTTCTGATGAAACCTATTATTCATCTTTCAAAGAAGAAAAGGAAAAGTTTAAAAAAGAGTGCTTTTAGTCTGAATATCTGGATTTGGTAGGAATACTGATGCTCTAAAAATATATCTATATTTTATCAGACCATAGTGAATTTGTACCCGAAGGAAGAAAATTTTATTTGTTTAAGTGTGTCTGTGATGAACATAGTTCTAGTATTTTGAAAGTCTGCATACTGCATACTGAAAATAGGTTCTTTGCCAAATGGGAATTGAAACGCATATACGTATTACACTATTTGCCTTAGAAGAAATTAATTTTCAGCCAGAAGCAGATAGGATTATTTAATATTTATCTTTAGCCACAGGAAGATGAATCTATTATTTTATACATCTATTTTGTTATTTTATATGTGCTCTCCATACAGATTTTCCTATAGGAGGTGCTGGTGTACTCTTGCTACATCAAGGTTAAAGGGTCTCCAGTTGTTGAACTGCCACAGCTCATGCTGCCTGGTGATTTTTCATAGGAGCCATAATCATCCTTGGGATGGAGAGAATTCTGCTGAGGTGTATTGGCAGAGTGCATGTGTCAGAGCAGTGCGAGGACAAGTGGGAAGGAGGGGGATTCCTTTCCTCATTTGCTTTCCATATTGATAATGTTGAACAACATTGTATAACCAAGTTGACTGATTTACTACCAGTGAGAGACTGGGCTGGAGTGCATAAAGTCATGGTATGACAGAGGAACATAGAGATGGGGACTGTTGAATATCAATGGAGCATTACTCTGCACTGTCAGCAAACTTTAGGATGACCACAGTGAGAGATGCTAAAATGTCATTTCATGGACCACGTTATGTGCAGCTTACAATGAATATTTTGTCTATGGTTTATTACATTTTTGATAAATTGTGACTTCTTGGACGAAAATGTAGTTAGCTTATCTCTAGCGTCATTTAAATACTTTTAAAGAACTGATTTTGCCCCCAAAGAATCATTCAGCAGCAGTCTGTAACCATGTGGTACTAATTTAAATTGCTGTAGCAATGGCAAGTTTCCTTCCTGAAATTTATAAATGCAATTTATAAGGAATGTTAAGTAATATCTAAAGTTTTAATGCTTTGTGAAATTCAGCCAAACTGATTAAATAATTAAATTTGCAGGGCTAGGGCAATAGCTTCACCTTAGGAAAGGAACAACACTTTGGAAACTGTGTACGTTCATTTAGACATATAACATGGATAGATTTCATTAATGGTTTAGCTGTGCTAACAGGGGAATTGTGGAGTTAATCTCAATCCTGCCTTGTCCAACAGACACAAGGATGTTTTGAAGTAGCTGAGGTTATTTACACCATGGTGCCAAATTGACCATGCTCCTGAGGGGTGCAGCATTGCACACATGGACGGGCTGTGCTTAAATGGCTCAGGCAAGGGGCTCAGGTCTGCAGAGGACATCCAGAGCTTTCTGTCCAATATGAGCAGCAGTAGTCAGGGAGGTTTTAAAGAATAATATAGGATTATCTTTGGAGATTTTGCAGATCCCCTGTCCAGGAAGTTGAAGAAAACTATATTTGGTTATGGGTATTACCTTCATTTCCTGCTGGATTCCACAAGTCTGAGCCCCATGCTTCAGGGAGCTGTTTTCAGCTGTCTAAGCTGCAGCCTGACAGTGATTCTGAGCTGTTCCTGCTTTCCCAGAGAGCATGGAGCACTGCGCCCTTGGCCTGTGCCAGCTTCCAAGCATGGTGCAGGGAAGATTGCTGCTCCAGTGCATCCTGCATGGATGTGGTGTCTCAGAAGTTTGATGGCTGGGCTGAGAGGCTGGCTCTCATCTTTGCCTTCCAGCATGTTAATCTGGGCACACAGAGCTGAACAAGAAGTCCCAAGCTGCTGATGTTATGTTAGGACTAACGGTGCTCCTCACATTCTTTGTGCTAACATCTATGGGTCATGCTTTCCATGTCACACTAAGAAGGAAGTAGGAAGAAAAAGAACACTCAGAGACAGAGGCTTGCTTTGGCAGGGTCTAACTACCAGATCCAGATGATAAGAGTCAGAAATATCAATGAAAAAACATCAAATATTTGAAGTCACAGGGCTTATTAATTGAAATTTCAGTATGACGCTTGCATAGTCACACGGTGTCTGCTGCTGTCCCTTCAAAGTGAAACTAAGGCAGACATCCTAGTGGGGGTCTGTTATAGACCAGATATCCTCAGGGCACTCTACCCCCCTGACCTGGAATGGGAAGCAGAATAGACCCCCCATGTTTCAGGTGGAGACAATTAGAGACCTACTACTCCTTCTGAACTGCCACAACTCCATGAGGCCAGTTGGGATCCACCTGAAGGTGCAGAGGGAGCTGGTGGAGGTGATAGCCAAGTTGCTTTCCATCATCTATCAATATTCCTGGTCAACCAGAAAGGTTCCAGTGGATTGGAGGCTTGCCAAGATGACTCCCACCTATAAGAATAGGTGTAAAGGGGAATCAGGGAACTAGAGGCCTGTCAGCCTGACCTTGATGCCAGGAAAAGTTATGGAGCAGATCATCTTGAGGGAGATCACATGGCATTTGCAGGACTACTGGATGATCAGACCTAGCCAGCATGTGTTCATGAAAGGCAGGTCCTGCTTGACCAACCTGATCTTCTGCTATGATTGAGTGAGCCTCCTGGTGGATGAGGGAAAGGCTGTTGATGTAGTCTACCTAGACTTCAACAAAGACACCGTGTCCCACAGTATTCTCATGGAGAAGCTGGCAGCCCATGGCTTGGACAAATCACTTTTTGCTGACTAAAGAACTGGCTGGATGGCCAGGCCCAGAGAGTAATTGTGAGTGGAGTTACATCCAGCTGGCAACTGGTCACGAGTGGTGTTCCCCAGGGGTTGATATTGGAACCTATCCTGTTCAATAGTTTTACTGACGACCTGGATGAGGGCATCGAGTATACCCTCAATAAGTTTGTAGATGACACCAAGTTGGGAGGAAGTGTCAATCTGCCTGGGGTAGGAAGGCCCCTACAGAGGGATCTGGACAGTCTGGATAGCTGGGCTGAGGCCAACAGGATGAAATTCAATAAGATCAAGTGCCAGGTCCTGCACTTTGGCTACAACAGCTCCAGGCAGCACTACAGGCTTGGGACAGAGTGGCTGGAAGACTGTGTAGAGGAAATGGATCTGGGAGTATTGATCAGTACTTGATCAATGAACATGAGCTAGCAGTGTGCCAAGGTGGCCAAGAAGGCCAATGGCAATCTGGCTTGTATCAGAAATAGTGTTGCCAGCAGGAGAAGGGATCATCCCTCAGCACTGGTGAGGCTGCGTCTTGAGTACTGTGTTCAGTTTTGGGCCCCTCACTGCAAGAAAGACATTCAGGCACTGGAGTGTGTTCAAAGAAGGGCAACAAAGCTGGTGAGGGGTCTGGAGCACAAGTCTTACGAGGAGCAGCTGAAGGAGCTGGGATTGTTCAGTCTGGAGGTGGGCTAGGGGTGACCTACAACTACCTGAAAGGAGATTGTGCTAAGGTGGGGATTGGCCTCTTCTCCCATGTAAGTAGAGACAGGACTAGAGGGAATGGCCTGTAGTTGTGATTCAGGTTGGACGTAAGGAAATACTTCTCTGAGAGAGAGATGATGTGCTGGAATGGGCTGCCCAAGGAGGTTGTGGAGTCTCTGTCCCTGGAGATGTTCAGGAAATGTTTAGATATTGTATTGAGGGACATGGTTTAGTGAGAAATACTGGTGATAGGTGGATAGTTGGATGGGATGGTGTTAGAGGTTTTATCCAACCTTGGTGATTCTGTGATTCAATCATTTTATAATAATCATGACTGTTTCAATGCTTTGAAACATACAGTTCTTTGGCAATTCACACATTTTGCTATTTGTGAGATTGGTAAAAGCTTCTAAAACGAAATAGAACTATATATTGAATTCAGATATCTCACAGTACAACTTTCCTTCAATAAATGATTTGCAGTTTGACTTGTTAGACTAGTATTATATTACCAGTAAAGAGCATTTCATGCCACAGCTTTAAAAATAAAATAAATAAAATTAAACCATTTATCTTAAAATGGATTGGTCAAAACATAAATGATCAAATACTATGCATGTAATATTTGTGTGAAAAAAATATTTTAAAATTGCTGGAATTTCTCAATTTTCAGTGAAAATACAGAAATTCAGGAAAAAGTTTTTCCAAAATAGTCTATACATGATCATTCATCCTTAAATCTTGAGAAATCAAGACTCTATTTTAAGGAGGCAGGATGTTTGGAGAGGTATAAGGGATGTTTGGAGAGGCTTTCTGATGTCAGTGAGCAACTATGTAGGCTCTGTGGCAGTCTGTGCCTCTCTTCTGCAGCATCACATTCAGAGAGAAAGGAAGACTTCCACAGCTATTTTAATAATGAAAATGTCTTCCCATCCCTGTATGACTGACACTGACCAGGGCCTTAAAAATGGCGAAGCCAAATTTCTGCCTAATGTTGCTGCTCTGGTGAAACGCAAACCCTGAGAGAGAGAGGTGTCATTTGAACATTCTCTTGTGAGCAAAGGAGAGGATCTTCCTAAGTAGAATAATGAACAATCCTTTTTAAATAAAATCGAAATGAACAAAATAGAGGGAGGAAGAGAAACTGTTCGGTTGGCATCTTACTGCAAAATCAGTTGGTAAATTTGGCCATGGCTGTAGGAACAACTTCAGGTGTGCCTGCTCATTGAATGACTTGTGTGGCTGTTGTGCAGTGTTTCTCCTTCTTACTGGCCACATGAAGATGTAACAGTGCTTCAGAACAGCTGAAATGTTTTGTTCTACCCAAAATAAAATGACAGACTTAAAAAAAATATATATGTATATATATCCTGAGAATTATGGATTAACTAGAATATATTCAGGAATAAATTTAAATATTCCATTATTTAATATAAAACCACAAATAGTAAATATTTAGATAAATATTTTAAACTTATCAATTATAACGCAAAAAAACTTGAATTCAGACAACTTGCAAATGATTGAAATCCAGAGCAGCTCAGGATGTGATAGAAATTTTTGTACCTTTTGATATCCTTGCTATAAAATCAGCGTATGCAATTGTAGAAATTTAGTATCATTTTAGTGATTTCCTGAGAAACAATTAGAAATGCTTTGTTTATTTTAAAGTTGTCTACATTTTAAATTATTACTGGAGCTTTCACCTCTTACAGTGGAAGGCAAGAAGCGCTCAGCTGAATCTACCTGACGGTACTGAATGTGGAAATTGGGTTTCATTTTCCAAGATTCCAACTGAGACGTAGCAAATGTTGGGTGCAGAAAAATTTTACGGCCAGAGTTTGTGAGGATTCAGCTTTTCTGTATTGTCTGCCTTGATGTTTATTGTTAACGTATCTCCTGCAAGCTTCTGCTTAGAAATGTCCTTTACCTAGTGCTGACAGCTTACTCTACATGGCGTATCTGTATCTTTTACAATAAGTCTCTTAAATCAGTAAAGCAGCTGGTCCCAACAAAATTACATGTGCATTTGTACACCAGAAAGGAAGGCACAGCGTGGCTCTGTACTTGAAAAAAAGTATTATGATGCTTGTGTTCATTATATATAAAATAGAAAATGTATTTTTACATGAATAGAAGAATAAAATAAATGACCTGCGTGTAGTCATTGTATCAAGTAGTTACCTTCTGGTAGTTCCTCCAGCATCTCTCAGTTACATCTGAACTTTCCTCCCTTGTCTACTTCCGAACAGTTTGCAGTCAGTGAATACGAGATAATAATCCTGCTGCAAAATCTCTGCCAGGATGCACCGTGTAGGTCACTGCTGTTTTAACTCCCCATCACTGCTGGAGAAGGGTTTTGTGGCTGTAACAATTAGGAAAGCATTGTGCCAAAATAGAGTCAAGATCTCGGCGGTGTTCATTCCTTTGGGGTGGAGGCTGGCCAGATGGTGGCTTAGAGCAGCCGTGTGCTGGAACTGCTTGGCACTGCTGGTGTGTGTGCTAAAGGCACACTCTCACATGCAATACCTGTGCTGAAGTGAGCTTTTGTGTTTGATACGGACTTAAAAGTGCAAAGCAAAACATCAAGCTCTGTAGCCAATAAGTAATATAGTAAGCTTTTAAGTGAGCGCTTCACAGCACAGTAAGAAATGTTCCAAGGCAGTGGCAAAGGACCTTGAGCAGGTACCTGTGCTGCCTGCTGCCTGCACAGCCTCTGCTCCCTGCTCAGCTCCACTTGTGCTGCTCAAATCTGCTGGTGCTCCCAACCAGACTATAGCTAATTGACTTGGCCTCTCCTGATACAGAACTCTACACTGTAGCCATAATAAATCTGATTTTAAGAGCTCTGTGACTTTTTATTATTATTATTATTATATTTCTGAGATTACCTGAGGTTGTGTTTTTTGGGAAGTTCTGCACTGTTGCACTACAGGCAGGCTGGGGTCTACAGGATGGGAGAAGCTAAATAAAACAAAATCTTCAACTAAGCACTGGTTATGAGGAACCAGAATGCCCCCTCAAATGCACTTTGTTCTGAAAACAACTTATTCCAGCATACATCATACTGTGTTTACCACTTTCAGATTTAGTTTTTGTGTACTCAACCAAGTCCCAGACCTCCAACCTGTAATGAATATAAATACTCCATCCAACTCTTCAGGCCATTTCTCTCATGGAACTACTGATGAGCTGATCAGGCACAGTTTTTTAGCTGTTGTTACTGAAGTGTAGAGCAGTACCTTCTAAAATAAGAAATGTTGGTCTTACTGATTCTTGTTTTACTGTTGTGCTTTTTATTTGAATCAAATGATGGAAAATGTAATATAATCTTGATAAGGGTATCAGTAAGAAGGTTTCTAGAAAGGTGGTTTATTAGAGATACTGTATTTCTTAGTTATTTGTTAGGGATTCTTGTTTCTAATATGAACGCAAGTATCCTGTTACTAACTAGCTGTGAGCTGTGTCCTGATCAGCTTTGTTTCCATATGAAATGCTATTGATGGCAAAAGCAATGCACTCTGATTTGATAACTGCTACTAATGAGGTTTCATTGCTGAATTTATTGAAGTTTGTACTGAAGTAGTATGCTTCATGGTCAAACATACCCATGAAGAAAGTGTACCTCAAATACTGCTATGCACTGTTAGGGCAGATTTACTGCCACACTGCTTGGTTTTCAGTTTGGAAGATCTTGAAGTCGTATCCCACAACCTAACACAATCTTTTATGTTGTGGTAAAATATGTAATTTTGTTCTTAGGTGCCATTCCTTAAGACATGAACAGTCCATTCTTTAAAAAGGGTGTTATTTTTCTGTCCTGGATTCACTTTGCCCAGTGTTATAGGCTAAGAGCATAGGGCAAGGAATGTGGGGAAAAGTTTTGTTTGGGGGAGGAAACTGGCAGTAGGATTAACTCTAACAGTAATATAAATATTAAACAACAAAATTACATCTATAATAAGTGTAAAACTATACATATATTTAAAAATTCAGAGTAACCCACTTCTCGCTTTTCCCCTAGAATACTACAGACCTGTATCCAGCCTTTGTGGCAGTACTGGTGAGGCTGACCACATGGTGAGGTCTGCGCTTTCTGGGTCAGTGATGTTTTGTTTTGGTGCTCTTCTCTTCTGGGCTTGTTTTTATGTTTTTTCTTCCCTTCTGGGACACAAATAAGATGATCATTTGAATATATTTGGGGAAGGTGCCTCAGAAGCACTGGGCTCACAGCACTGCAAACTGGCTGCAGGCTTACAGCCTCCACAGATGTCCCTGGGCTCCCAGAGAGCCTCACATCCTTACAGAGCAGGCCACCATGTAACAAAGCAGCAGCATTTGTTTTTCCTTATCTGTCTAGGGTCTGCCCTAGCGAGTTTAATTTTCTCTAGTTTTCATATTTAGCTTGGAAGCTTTGCTCTCTTCCAGGAACAGTAACTGTTTGGGTATTTGCCTCCTCTGTAATGCAGTTTCCAGCATGAGTGTGATGCCATGAATGTATGCTGAGCCGTATTTTTGATATTTTACTGGCTGTGTAAGGCTATGTAAGTAGGTGCCTGATACCTAGAAAGCTGAAAATGCATCAACATTTTGAGGCATTTGATGTTTCAGCATTGCAGCTCAGCTCAACCTGGGCTGAGGAGAAGCAAAGCCTGCACTGAAAGAAGTGCATATTGTCAGGTAAAATTTACTGCAAAGAGGAGTGATATGAATAGAAAACATATACAGTAGCTTGCTGCATGCTCGCAGGTCTTTTCTGGGCTCCTAAATGTTAACTGGGTAGTAATGTAAGTTATTACACTCATTAAATTAGGCCACAAACAAGTCAACAATGATTCAGCAAAATGGTTTTGTTTGTATAGTGCGAGGAAGTCTGATAGATATCCAGTCAAACATTTATAGCTAAATGGATGAAGATTTTAACATTACAGCCTAATAAAAACCCCATACTGTGTGATTAAATAAGAAGGAAAGCAGTAAAAAAGAGGAAGCGTAATGATGGTAACATGTAGGTCAGTTACAATTTAATTGTCACTGCACTTCATTGCTAACATATCAATTCTCTGCTGCTTAGCTGAGCAGAAAACAACAACTTACCATGTACAGTGGGCCCGCGACTGCTCATCAAACCCCCCACGTACATCACCTGCTTTCGACGACTTCCTTAACAGCCGCGTGAAGCCTTCCTGCTTTAATAGGATAATCTTGCTGGAAGCTCCCGCTGGCTGTGTCCTCCCTGTGCTCAATGCATCAGTGATCAGTAAATTTACTTCTCGCTCTGCATAGATGCTAAAATTAGGTTGTTTGCATTACAACTTTCAATACTCCTGCAACAAGAAACACCTGCTTGCAAATTTATGTAGTTTTATTTAATGGTTTAAAATAACGATAGCTTTACAGTGGCAATACTCTGATGTACTATACTGGAAGAGCACACAGCTGATCATTTTTCTTACTTATCCAATTTATGCTGTATCTCCTTGCCATACAAGGTATTGCTTCGTTAACATTAATTACAGCTTTAGAAACTCTGTGGAAGTATTTATTCCTGCCAACTTTTTCCACCATCTTACATTGCCAGGGGTACTAAGGAAAGCTGCAAGGGGCTTTCTATTTTTAAAATCTGTGTAATTCAGGGAGATCTTGAGATCTTTGAAGACATGTTGGCTTTGGCACCTTCTAAAAATGTGAACTCTAAATAATTGTCTGTCTGGCACACTTATGCTGATCTATAGTAAAGACTTAAGACAGTACATAAGTGAACTATTAATTCAGGTACCTAAGGTGACATTTTTTACCCAGTCCTACAGAGCCATTTTTATAGAGCACAATTCCCATTTGCAAAATAGAAACCTAAAATGTTGGCGGGGTGGGGGCAACGTGGCAACAGTTTGAGAATTTCAAGAGAGAGACTGGGAAAAATCTTTTCTAAACCTTATTTTTTTGCAAAATTGTTTTAGAGTGAATTCATTCAGAAAACATCAAATCTAATTGTTGACACATTCTCCTATTCAGAGTTAAGTGGAAACTTTTGTGATCAGTATGGAAAGACTGTTCCAGCAAATACAGCTATGCTTTTTGAGCAATGTAAAAGCCAGATACAAATGATGGCACTGTGCTGGAACAAGTGAATTTGGTACCTGTAAGATAATGTAAAGGAATGGATATGTCTTTGAAGAAGGAATATAACATTTAACTGTCACCACACTGTGTGCTCAGCTGTTAAGCTGTGTACCTGCTTTCTGATTCTCAAAACTCACACTGCATTTTTAGGTTTGGTGTGGGCTGATGCCTCCCCATGGACAACTGAATATCACTGAAATTCCTCATTCTCAGTGCAGTGGCACTCAGCCCTGCAGCTGGTGGTGGTAAGGTGAAGCTTTGTAGCTACTGGACTCTTACTTCCTTCCCTGAAAATCTACAGTCCTCTCAAGTTCTCCGTGACCTAAAGCAGCTGGGGCAGAACTGCTGTGAAAGTCTGTGTCCTGAAAACTAAGTACATGTGAACTTGGTGCTAGCATAGGAAAGATACACATTTCTATACTGTAACAGCAAAAGAAATTGAAAAATTGTTTTCCTTTTTGTTGTTTCATTAAACTTCAGCTCAATATAACTTACAAAATTATGGGATCTGTGAAGTTTGACAGCTTCAGTTACAGATGCTTCCATCCAGAGCACCACATACTTGTATTTTGAGAATTGGATAAACCCTTGCCAGGTTTCCTGGTTCTGAAAGAAGTGGAAACCCATCTTTATAAATGACACTAGGGCCTAATGTTAAGATGGAGAATGAAAGGCTGGAGGAGGCTTATTGCACTGTATGTCTCTGCTCCTTAACGAAGAGCATCAAGCAGTGAGCTCTTTGTATGCCTTTAGAGGGAGACTATTGGGAAGGCATTTTTCCAGCCTTGTTGACAGTTCTCTGCATTCTTTACTATGGAAACTATTGTAAAGCTCCTGTAGACTTCTTGTCTTTCTCATTTGTCCTCACTGGCAGGTTCTTTGAATTACGAGTGATTTTCTGAGTTGTGATGTGGAACTCGACATGACACTGAAATGGCACTTCTACTTTAAACTGCTGACCTAAAAACTTTAGCTGGCCTGGGTTAGGAAGACTCATGAGAGCTGGGGCTTCTACATCAATAAGAGGTGATACTTGTGTAATGTAGTAACATTCATCATTAAATCTGTGTCCGTGGCTTTACGGGATTAAGGTCCTCTGAACTCTGGGCACACTCTGACTGTGAAGCAGGCCCTAATAAAACATAATTTAGGATTTCCTTACAAAAAATTCAAGGTTTTTTCCTCTCTAAAGCTGTTTCAAGTGCAAGAATGTAATGTGTCTTGCTGAATATGTGGTGGGTTCTTGTAGTGTGTGATAGCTGCGTGCATTTTTAGTACAAAGGCAAGGGCCATATGCATCCAAACTCAGGTGAAAAAAGACAGAAAAAAACCCATAGTTATTCATATCTGAAAATTAAATTATATGTTGTTTTAAAACAAGGGCTTTTTAACTTATTATTTTTTTAAAAAACAAAACAAAACAAAACAGGCTTTTTCTGAAGAAAACACCATGTATCACAGTGCTGTGGGATTTGAGTGCCAAAACACAACCTATGCCATTGTTGCAGATGTATTGCTACAGCTTTTTTTCGTTACCATCCAAAATATTTTCTGATTTAAACTATCTAGAAATGTTGCTCAAAAGAATATCTGCATTTGTAAGATGAGAGGAGCTTAAGAATGTAGGTCTGTGGCTTATTCAAAGTTCATGAGTCAGGAGAGATTCTTCCAGTAAGTTAAAAGTGTATAGAATGAGCTGACTTCCTAGGACGCCGTGGCTGCAAGATGTCCTCAGGACAAAAGTCTCAATGGGGGCTGTTTTCATATCCCTTACAAGTAGCTAGTTTGAGCACTTGCAAGTGGACAGTATTATTTATATATGTATTTCTGAATCTCTGAACCATCAATATCTTTGGGGCCATCCTTTGGTGACCGTGAGTATCTACAGGGTAGAAAATCACCCACTGACAATACTTCATGCATGTATCCTGTACCTATTATGTATCTGAAGTCCACGGCTGCTTGGAATCCTTAGGACTCATCCCTCTGGACATGTTGTCTCCCCCCAAAGAGGGTTCTGGTCCTTTTTCACTGGCCTTTAGGAGCAGGATTTGCTTTCATAGGTAATAGGCTTCTCCCTGTGAAATAATTTAATAGCAAGTGCACTCCTCTGAGCACCTGCGAGCACCAGTAGGCTTTCTGCCTTCCAGCAGCAGTGTCTCCTACAGCTCCCCATGGTGCTATACGTCTTGACAACCCACACCCTTGCTCAGCGTGGCCAGCACCTAATAGGCACCGTGGAGTCCCATTGAAATAGCATGTATTAGTGGCTTTAGAGTAAACTGCTTGCAAAAATCAGCCTAGATAAAATACCCAGATGTTTATGGTCAAAAGGTGTATTGGGAGCCAGTGAGGCAGCAAAGGCCTATTTGGACTGTGTGTTTCAAGGCTTAACAAGATTAACATCTGCATTTGCAAGCTTCTACCAATTGAATCTTGCTTTTTCTATACCCCTTTGTTTTGTTGAGTTAAAAAGAGAGTTTTAAAAAGAAAGTCTTCTCAGTAGTGTGAGACAAATGCAGCTTGGGCTCCACTTGTCTGATGCAATCAGGAGCATGGCAAAAGAATTAATTGCTGCAGAAAAGATGTATTTGATTCCCTTTCTGGAACACAACAAGTCTGTAAAACAAATACGACACTTGTAGGTGTACCTAGTTTCCCCTTACCACAGTTACTCCAGTGATGTGACATAAGCCCACTGCCCAGTTATAAAAAATGATCACGGCCATGGATGAAAAGAAAATCCAGCAACAGCAAACAAAGTTCACTGTTTTATGTTGCTGTCTTTCAGTGCTATGGTAGTGCTTACCCTATTTGAGAAAAAGGGAAACAGAGATGAAGTTTACTTAAAACAAAGAAAGAAAAAGCCACATGCACACAAAGATCGGGGGTGACAGCCCAGCTCCACAGATGTGTGGCAAGCTGTGCTTTTTCCAAAGCTCCCTTCTCTCTGCTGACCAAAGAGCATCTATGACAGCGTTATCCCCTTGGTGCATCTCATGCTTTCATTCTGCTTTCTCACATAATGCAGAACGTGTAGCACAACCTCCTTGCTTCAGTAGGTGGCAAAGGGTGAGATCTGGGAAATACAGCCCCATTCCTCCCGGGTGAAGGGATGCAGCCTAATCTGGTTTTCATAGCCACCTGGCTTCGGTGTGTAAATGAAAAGGCAGTGTATTCTGTAAATTGTAGGTGGCAATATCTTTTGCACTTTGAGTCAGCAGGAGATAAAATCACAAGGAGACATCTTTATCCCGTACCACAGAGCTCCAGAGCCCCAGCACTCTGTACAGGTGTTGTCCTTGGGCTTTTGCTGGGATGAGGGATGGGTCCCACCTTTGCTACCTGAGCCACAGGTATGGCACATGCTTCTTGCAGCTGCTGTTGCTGGTGCTGTTCTGTGTCTCCAACATAATTTTAGGTGCCTTATTAGACTTATGATTGATGACAGACAAAGAGGATATACAGCTACTCACTGACATTCATGCTTGCCTTTTAAATATCATACTCTGTGGCTTCAGATCTCTATTTTACACTCAAGTGCTCTAAGCCCCACATTAGTGCATCTCTTCCTCCTCCGAATTAGCGTATTCCCTTAAATTCACTCATATTTCAGTAGCCGGTCTTTAAAGCAAATTGTGCATTATTTGCCCTTTTCTTTTTTCTCCTTACATTCCTTACTTCTCAGTCCAGCATGAACTCTCCACTGTGACTAAATTATAAACATTCTGCTTGCCGTTATGTCGGACCCCAGCTATTTTTTTTCTTCCTTATTAAATTATGTTTACCTGAATACATCAGGTTCATTTCACCTAGGCAGGATGTCCCATTAAGCATGACAAGTAGGAGGTTGTGAGATTAATGCCCTTCTTGAGCCTGAATTAGTGTGTCAGCATCTTTTCAGACCTGGGACCACAGAATGTAGGAAGCATGCCATAATGGACCTTAGCCTTTAACTGAACTGCTCTAATATTATTCCTATAACAAGACTACTTTTAAAGAGGCTCATTATTGGCTTCATTAGATATGTTACTTGCATCAGTGGCTGTAGTTACTCGTATAATATAGAAGAGGTTAACATAGCGTATTTTTTATGTATTATATGGCATATAGCTTGAAGTAGCCAAAAGGTTTATGGCGATGTAATTGGTAGTTAGTGTGAAATTTGTAAGACAAATAGACAATACCTAGGGTAACCCCTATAATCCTCTCCTTTCAGTTTTTTACAGCCACCAAAGGGCCTCATTAAAACAGCAGTCAGCACCTTAGTGAAAAGATACAGTGCTTATAGTGCCCAAATGTGACAGAAAATCTGCATTTTGTAAATCTGACACCTTTGATAGATTATACAGTGTGAAGCCATTGCTTCTAAGCATTATGATAACGCTTAAGGTTTTCTTCTGAATCCAACCGTGCTATATTCACTGGATATAACAATGTGAAAAAGAGCTGGTTGAATAAAATAAAGCATGTGAGATGGAGAGGAGCCTTTTTCCCTTTGATGCAAAGCTCATCTCATGCAATGGGACTAACTGCTGTAGTTGATATTCCCGGCTCTGCTCGTACTTAGGAATATGTACATGTAAATATTGGCAAAATTACTGCTTAATATACAAATGCAAAAAGAAACTCTGCCTACATCAACCAGTTTATATGGCTCTGTAAGGAAGACTGCTTGTAGTGTTATGCTTGTGCAGAATGCTGATGGTGTTAAGGTTTCTTTTTTTTTTTTTTTTTTTTTTTTTTTCCGGTTTAAAGGCCCGATTTTGTTCTCACTTAAACTTGTGTAAACCTAAGTGGATTCCAGTGCCCTCTGTGAGTCCTGCTGTCACTCAGACTCCTGTAAACTTGATGTAATGCACTGGCTTACATGGAATTAAATGGGTGGGTGCAATTAAAGGAGAATCTGACCAATGAATGCATTCTACTTTCAGCTTATTTATAATAACAAGAAAACAAAAATGAAAAATAGGTTTGCAGTACTGTGGTGGTTGCATGGAAGCTCACTCCTTGCTCTATAAGCTGTAGCTACATATGTTTGTTACTTACCAATATATTTGGTGGAGTGAACTGCTTGAAGCTGAGCAAACATGAGTTGCCATGGTTGATTAGTTACAACTATCTGCTCTTAATTGCAAAAGGCAACCTCAAAATCCAGAGGTCCAGAGCTGTGATTATTATCCTCCTCTTTTTTTTTTTTTTTTTTTTAAGAACTTGCCAAAAATAAAATGAAAACAATCACTTAGTAGTTCCCATTGCCTGGTTTGCCACTGAGTAAGTTTTTGTGCAGTTTTTGCTCAGGGGGACAGGATGTAGGTTACAATGTTTGCTTGGGCTCCAAACGTGGCAGCTGTTTACCCCTTCATCTGAAAGATTTCCTCTTGTATTAGAGCTGCTAAATAGACAAAGAGTGGAGTAAAAGTCACATTTGTTTCCCTGATAAAAAAAAAAAATTACACCACTGACAATTCCTATAGAGGAATTCCACCTTAGTCCTCTGATAGTTTCAGAAAACGTACTGTTCAGTGCAGCTGAAATAGGAATGCAAAACATTAAAAAAGGGGAGGAGGGGATTCATGTGTGAAGTGTTTTATTCCCTCTTGGATTAGGATTTGTTCCTGCCCAGGGTAAATCTGCTGTTTCAAGGTGCAGAATCGATCCCTGTGGGTAATAAGGGCTGAGTAACACTGCTCAGTGATTCCGGGGGGTTTGATTTTGTGTTCTCTTGAAAGATATAAAGGTAAAGTGAACCTGTTGAGCTGTTTTCTTCGCAAGAATTTTCACAACTTGAAATTTAAGTGCAAATGCATTCAAATACTGCAGCAAAACAGGAAATAACTGAAGTTACACTGCAGCTTACGTTCTGCTTTTACTACTGTGTAATGTGGGGGCACTTCTACATGCTTATGACTTTAAAAGCATTGACAATATCAAAAGTACTCAAAAATTTTCTATTGTCCTTTAAATAAGAAAAAGCCACCTTTGTCTCACTGCGTTACATTGACTCCTCAAGCTGTTTTTTATCCTCAGTGTCCTAACTGAAGAAGTGTCTTTCTACATTGTTGCAGTCTTCCAAGGTTTGTTGTTACAACACCTTGCTTTGCTTTTGCAAAAGCAGAATTAAGAACGCAAGGAGTAGAAGCTCTCTTTCCACCATGGTGCAAAGGAACTCTCTGCACTTCTGCTGCAGTGGCTTCTGAAGTGTCACTACCAAAAAACTGACTCCTTCTAATTGTGTTCCTTGTTTCCAGGTTGTCCAAAATTTGTGCCTTACTTCTCGCAAATCACACAGTTATTAAAATGTACACCAAAGAAAATCCCTAGAGAGAGACACAAGCCTCTCTCTCTCTTGTTTGATCTTTGGCCATTGGTAGGCAAGGTCTTGAGCAGCTGAGTTGTGTGTCTTGGGCCATGTGAGTGGAGAGGTTCATGCTGGCCTTGGGTCCTCCTGGATGGTGGCCAGGCTGCCTCTCTCACCTGGGGGATCATGGCTTCACTGTAAAGCCTAGCATTCTATTTGTTTCAAAAAAAGGCACCCAAGTCTTTGTGCCTTGTGGTCACTGATACAAAGCAGGGAGCAAATGGACATGCCTGGGTTTCTCGTGGAGGATGGTTGTGTGGCACCTAGATGGCTTTAATTAATCTTGCAGGACAATATGGAGCAGCATGTAACAGCAAACTGATTCTGTCCATGCATGCTAGAAGTAATTTTGTCTTAAACAGCAAAACAAGGGCTTGCTTAGGTGTGGGTAATATTGAAATCAGGACCTTCAAGAAGCCTTTCAAATTATTTTACATATGTGTGTGTGTATACATACATATATGTATGTATATAAAAGCCTAGGGTTGGTCAATACAACGGCTTGCGCTGCTAAAAGAGCATTTCTGAGTACTGTGTCTATGGTTTTTAATTCAGTGGGTTATTCACATCTGTTAGGTGAGAATTACAGAGTGCTGAAATAATGTATTCTTGTGTTTTAGATCTATCACTGCCAAGGGCTACTGAATAGTAAGTATCAACATCTGTGTTACTTCGTCTTTGAGTTTTCTGATTAAATGTGTCTAAACATTTCAGATGCTATTGGAAATAAAAATGAAAGTAGTTTTGAGCCGGTTTGATGTAGGATTTCACCAAAACATGCTAACAGCAAACATTAGTTAAAGGACTATATTTGCAATTAGCCCTAACTAACATTAACCTAGCATTCTGATTTGTATTATTGAAAGGACGTTAGGCTCTTGAAACTGTAAGGAATGGAGTAAATATAAATAAAGGTACCTGTATTTTGACAGTGACGTTCCACCTCTGGTTCCCTGCATACACAAAAATCATTCAAATGCCTTTTCTTTCCCTGACAAAAATATTCATTAAAAACATTTCACTGTGCTGCCTTTTAATATAGCGCGGGCATTCAACCTGCGCAGGAAGCTCCCTGGAACCACACAAATACTGTGTAATTATCTTGTGGCTCCCCGCTGGCTGCTGCATATTCCAAGCACAAAGTGAGCAGCACATTTCTAGAGCCTGACTCCTGTCTTCATTGTCCCTGCTTGGAATATGAAGCTCCGCTTCATTATAGCATACCTGATCAAACTTGATAGATTTAGCCATTATTCTTGACTGTGTCAACTTTCTACAGCTTTTTTTTTTTTTTTTTTTTTTTTTCCCCTCTTTCTTGGGCTCTTTTGTTTTGCCACCCAGGGAATGCATCTTATTTCTAGGCGCTCTGCCTCTTTCTCTTTCTCTCTCTGTCTCTGCCTGCTCCCCCCCCAACCCCCCAACAAACCAAGGCTTCAGCAAATAATGCTGCTGGTGTGTCATGTGATTCAAGGAAAATAAGGCTTGCAATTTTTTTCTCAATTGTCCTTTATGGTTTTTATTGACTTTTTTTTCTTTTTCTTTTTATTTTTATTTTTTTTTCCAGTTTGTTTCTATAAAAAAAAAAAAAAATAAATTATACTGCAATATTGACATACAATACAGAAAAGCTTTGAAAAATCCTTATTTTCTGTTAGTGGTGCAATAAATTTAATGTTGTGAGGATTTTTTGTCTGTTTTATGACAACTTTCAAGTAGCACTTCAGAGTTCATATTTTCAAGAATGATTCAGGCAAATTTATCTTATCAAATTTTATAAATCATTACTTTGTTTATTTAATCTAGCGACTTATCATCATGTTTTCTTTGCAAAAGGCATTAGATCATTCTCTGGGCAAATACAGATGTTAATATGACTGGTTTACCATAACAGATTGCTTTGTAGTTTTTGAGAGTTGCTATGCAACAATAGAGCTGCTCCGGCAGATTTTTAAAATACTGGATGAAACACAGAGCATTTTCATAGCTAACCTAACACAGATCCCTTAAATTGCTGCAAAACGAGTTAACCAACATGTGAAAAATCTGCTCCCAAATTTGTAAGGCTTACAGGGTCAACCCATTTTTACTGTCATGAATGAGCATGGTGAACAGAGTGCCAAAGCTTTTTAAGCTTTGTATATAATCTGTAGTATTTGTCATATTGGTATGTATATTTTATAGGCACAATAATGTAGAAAACCACTTATTAATTTGGCTTATTAAGTAGCAGTTCTGAATTGTTCAAACTTTAGAAAGAAATCAGGCTTCTTTCCTTTTGTTTCTCATTTGGTTGCAGATTAGAAGGTAAAGCATGTCTTATAGTTTCCAGCAAGTTTATGGGGAGATTCTTATTGAGGTATATTGTGTAGCAGCATTTTAACACTTTTAGGCATCGGTCTGGCTTAGATTTAGTGTTATGCTTTTTAAATTAAAAAATCATTATTTTTTAGAGTGGCATTTTCAGTCTCACCAAGAGCTTCTCGGCATCTTAAAATGTAAATTGCAGAGAAGCAACACAAAGGATAAAGAGAAGATTTTGAAGGCAATCACAGTGATCACTTAATTCAGTCTCTGCATATCCACTTGGCATAAGGTAATTAGAGTGCCACATTGCTGTAAAGACAGAAAGCTTAGGGTACCATTCTGACTCACCCAGACGATAATACATGATTAGAAGTCAGTGACAGATCACAACTGCTGAATGACCCACCAAGGTCTTATCAAGGGCAAATCGCATAATTAGCAAGCACTTCGCTGGCAGAGGAGTACAGTGCTATTGTTCTGGCACAATCAAATTAGCCCAGCCAATGAGGTCACTGTTCCGTGACCTTAAAGATATTTCATGTTTTATTTTTCTACCATATAATAAAAAAAAAAAAAAATAAAAAAAAAAATAAAGAGGGAAAAAAAACCCAAAAAAACAAAAAACAAAAAGCCACACCACTTTAAACTGAGCTGAAGTTCTTATGGATGCTGCAAATATCCATTGTGAAGGCATTTCTGGAATACACTGCTGCCTCCTTAGTTCATCATGTTTGGAATAAAGGAGTTGGCTAATGCAGCCTGACCCTGGGGGCCACACATGTAATGGAGCCACTTTGACAGAAATTGGAGCATCTCGCCAGGCCTGGAACTCATTTGCCCTGAATGCATCCGTGGCATCCTGCACGGAGGGGGAGGGAGAGCCTTCATGCAAGCACACAATCTTTCCTTCATTATGATAATTAGCACAATTATCTTGATTTGCTCATTTTATCTGTATTTTCCCCAAGGTTTGGCCATTTCCCTTGTCTCTTCTGCTCCAAAGCGGGGCTCTCAGCTCAGGGCAGCAGTTGCTGGGGATCGGGGACATCACGAGCACCCCAGGCATGTCACCCGCGGAGTGCCGCGGAACGGCCACAGTAAGATGTGCACACAGAGAAGCCTTCTAAGCCATCCCCAGAAAGCCTCTTCTGACTTTTCATATGGCAGAGCATCCTCAGGCTCACCAGGAACTGGAACCTCCCGATTCACAGCACAGCTCTCCAAAGCAGGCTCACCTTCAAACTCCTATTTTTCAGCTGAATTTGGAGTCACTGACACAAACTTCTTTTTTTTAGTCCTTTGTTCCCGAAACAGAAATGCAGTTTTGAATTGATCTGCACACTTGTTAATATGCATGGTTTATAGGAACACCATTGTAAGTTTTAGGAAAAGTGAGAACATAGGCTTTATTTGTATTCTCTGCTGGTAGCCTGCACATATTTGGGCTACGTATCCCAACCTCTCCTGGATAATTGAATCAAAAAGGTTTATAATGAGTTATCTCTGTCATGTCTTGGCCTCTGTCGTTGCTTTCCTTTACTGTGGTTTATTTATTTATTTTTAGCTTGGCTTAACTTAAGGGAGGAACTCTAAAATGTTTACATGCTGCGAATTTAAAGATGAGCTTTCATTCTCAGTCAAAACGGAAATGAAATCTCAGCACTCAAGTGTCCTTTCCTGGGTTTGGAAGAGGTGGTGAAGATGAGATCTGCTATTGACAGCACCTTCTTTGGCTGTAATTAGTCGTGGTAGAAAGAAGAGCAGGAAATGAGGGCTAAGCTGCATGCTTAAATAACATTTTTCTCATGGCAGAATGTGTGTGAATGCTCACCCTTGAGCCAGTTACATAATTCCAGATATAACCTCGCTTGTGTGTACCACACCTGCTTTATAGTGCTTGTGGTCCTTCCCATTCCCCAAGCACATTTTTATTGATAAATAAACAAATATTCCTTACTGCCGTATGATATGTAGGTAAAATACAAGAATTCATTAGAGAAAGCAATTGAAATTAAAGATCAGTGATGCAGGGTCTTTCCTAAGAATTAATTCTGAAAATACATTCTATCTATTGTAAGTAGCCGGGCTGAGTCTGAGAAGTGTGCCATTGCAACTTTTCCTTGTCTGGCAGACAGCTTATTTCTACAGGTCTCATTGATTGTGCAAACACAGGAACATTCTCTTTCCTTGAGAATTAATATTGACTGTGTATAGAGCGACAGCAGTGCTACAGCTATCTGCAAAATCATATAAACATATATAATTACTCTGAAAATCTAATCTATTTCTGGATACATAGTCCATGTGATAACTTTTGTTTCACTGGATAAAATGATGAATTATATACAAAGAAGCAATTACGGTTGTTCTTGAATTGGAGGTGGAAATGCACCCTTTGTATATACAGACCTGCTTTTAATAAAAGCCATTTATTTCTCCAGTTTTAAAAATGTGTGTGTGTGTATATGGATGAGTGTCGGTGTGTGGATGTTTACCTGTCTGTGTATAAATAAAATGAAAAACTGTGTCTCTGTATATCCTGCATGTGTAGATGCATGTATAAGCATACAATAATTCATAGTCCCATAAGCTCTTGGTGGACATTCCTGCCTCAGTCATTCAGCCCCCACCATGAAAGTCCCCTAACAAACAGGATTAAAATTCACTCCTTTCAACCATCCTAGGCATTTATTCCTTCCTTTTCATTGAGCTACATTTGTCTGATTTAACAAGATAAGATTTGAGTGCTGATGCAGCCCGTTGTTAATGCAGCAGCCGCATCCACCATACCATCGACACTATGCATCAGAGGGATGCATAAATCAGGTATTCAAAAAAAATTAGATATGCAGCACACCAGTTTTATAGTCCCAGCCTCAGAAATTGAAATGGCCCAGATTAATGTATTATATCTTACACACTGTCCGAGTGAATCAACTTTAATATATTGAACAGATTCGCAGAACAAGACTTTGTTATCTAAGGAGCACTCGGAAGAAGGAATTGACCTGAGGATTTGATTTGGTTCAGGTAGTTCATGTTGTACAGCGGCATTTGAATAGTTTCACATAAAAATAAAATTTGTATCAGAAATATTTCACATCGTTCTGGGCTTGCTCATATTGAAGCTTTGCGGTGGGGCAATATGACAAAAACAATGTCCAGCAAAAAGATGATTTTAACCTTTGCTTCAGACACGTCAAAACAATATGATGTAATTTTAATGCAAACTGCTGTTTCATTGCAGAGGCGATTCCACACACTGACTTTAACTAGTTTAGGTTTATGCTGAAAATGAAAAGCCCATTGAATTTCATGTATGATGGAAACGCCACAATTTACACTGAGCTGCTCCCAGAGCGCGCGTTCTGTGTGAAGCCGCGCGGTGCGACGGTTCCTATCGGACTGCACCTGCAGCATCAAGGGCAAATGAATGTTAGTGAGGTGCTGGGGCTGCTCCTGGTTTGGTGAATCACCCCAGCTGTTAGAGTTTGGACACACGTTTGCTTTTTGAAAATGCAGCAGCAGCCCTGAGTAAGACGGGGCGCAGTGAGGTGCAGGGCTGAGTCAAAGGCTCTCAAGTGCTCAAGTTTGGGGGTCTCGTGTGATGCAAAAAGAGAGCACAGCATGTGATTGGAAAGTGCTCGCATCTGTAATTGTGCTCGTCCAATTAGCCAATATTCCATATTCTGAGCACCCATTACACACCTTGATGTAAAAACCAGGCATGTTATTGAGATGTTTTTGCTCCTATGGATGTTGAAGATGCCTAGTAAGATTTAAAAATACGTGGCTATCTTACAGCACTTGGAATTGTTAGGTGCTTTTCAGACATCCCGCGCCTCTAAAATATGACCACAGAGGACATAGGTTTAAGTCTGCCCTTTTTGAGCATTTTATGTCAACCTATTTGTGCTGTGTAAAAAATAGATATTTAAGCAGGTAAGGGTAGGCTATGGCTGATCTAATGTGGTCATAGAGTAGCAGAAGACACAGAAACCTTCTTGTTAAGTTGTACTAGATCTGGAGTCAAAGCCTGGGCTAAGGAGATCAACATGGTGTATTTCCCCATAGGAAAGTAAATAATAGTGCAGGGAGAAGTCAAGTCTGGTCCAGTATTTAAGGCTGTCCAATGGATCAGGCTAATGCTGTGGCATGGGAGCCCCAGGAGTTGCCTGGGACGTGGAGGCATGTTTTGAGCCATCTGAGTTTCTTTGAGCACTCTCCAGGCACCAGTCAACTTCACATTTTTAGCTTCATCCAGAAGACAAAGTCCCATCTGAATTAATATCCCAGTCTTTTCTCTTTCATAGGCAATGTTGTAATTTACAGTAACTTGTACTAGGAAAGAAATTGTAATACATGTGTTATCTTTTTAACTTGAAGACAATATATGAATCAATTAGGCTGAGCTAAAATCCTTCCTGAACTTTCACCCTCCCACCTCTACTCCTGCCCCAGCCACTTGATATAAATTATGAGTCTTTCTTTTTTAGATGAAATTGTGTCTACCTAGACTGGTAACAATGAAAGAGAGATATTATTATCAACTTAGCATTTATTGCATGCTATCAGAAAGGGCAATTTTGATTTGTCAACAAATTCACCGTCTTCTTGCATATAATAACTGTGAATAATTAGCACTAAATGCATACAGGAATCCAGCATTAGAAGGTTGGAATGTTTAAGATATGATTATATACTTAAATTTGGAAAAGCTGGCTCTTTTGCTCAGCATGTTCCTCATAAATGTTGAGACTGCATGTGAGCCATTTTCCTCCAAGGTCTAAGTGTGTGCTTAGCTTCTGCAGTGAGCAGGGAACTTTTCTTCCTTTTTTGCTAATTTATGTATTTTTTTCCTCCATGAAATTGGAAGTCATCAATTTTACAAAATCATATTATAAACTTATAAACTAGTATGAGTGGAAATATCTGGTAGTTTGTGAAACTGTTAAACCATTCAGACAATTAGAAGAACATTTTAAAATCAAGTCACAGTTATTCCAGTGCATTAAGTATAACTCTTTAATGTTGCAGACTCTGTGGCTTCCATCTGTTCCATCAATTAAACTGTACGTTGATCTATGAAGTTATTAGCATAGCCAAAGTTCCAAATAGATCTGTTTTGCCACCAAAGGAAAGCCAACATCATTTAGCAGGAGCAATAATGCAATTTCTATTACAAGCCCTCTCCCAGTATTTGTGTGTGTGTGTATGTGTGTTTCCTTTCATAATACAGATAGATTTGAGCATTATGTGCTCCAGAAAAGAGAATCAGAGGGAGGTCGGGGTGGTGCTTTACTACCTGTGCTGTTGCAGGATAACTTGGATTTTTGTGAATAAAGTCATCAGAGAAACAGTTAGCAGAACAGACATTCCTTTATCCTGGTTACACTGGTGAGTCTCCTTGGCTGTTTCTAGCTGTCATCACCAAATAGAGGAGTGAGCTGTAGAGGCTGCTCACAGGTTCAGATAATTAAGAGAGTCTTGGCATCAATTCAAAAGTGGCCCAATTTTCTCATGGAAGGGATGATGGCAGTAAAAATACTCATGTCTTTAGATGAGCCTGAGTCTTGTTCTTGAGGTTCAGCGCTGGGGTACTGCTAGCTTTGCATCAGACAGATGGTCCCTGAGTTTTCTGGACCACAATCCCACTTGAGTTTTGTTCATCCATTCATTGAGGGCTATGTAAGAACTGAGGTCAATTCTATTCTTGCTGATGGGTCTTGCTCACTTGATGGGTAACCATTCTCTGTCAAATGAAGTTCCTGTCTGATTTCTCATTTAGTTACAACTTGAGAAAGATGCAGCACATAACACTTGCAAACAGGAAAAAGGTGGCTGAAAACATCCATCAGAACACAAAAGAAATGCCTGCTGACAGCATTGGAGCTGGAGCAGTTTTCCATTGTCCACTTGCTTTACTTGGACTCCTGGCAACGCAGGTGCATCTGCTGGATCTCAGAAATGGATACTCCCAGAAATTGATCCATATCACAATAAGTATTACGGCCACAGATCTCTGGCTGTAGGTAATGGATCTGTTACTGGTGCTGGCATAGAGTTAGAGATTTCGTATTGACAATTGGCTTGATCTCTTTATAATAGAATGATCTTTGACAGAGTGACTTTCATCCAGGCTCCCATTTCTTCCGGGGGCTAGGAGAGTAAGGGAATTGCTCTAAGCATAGGAAAAGAGGTGCTGATAATAATATGGCAACTGTCCCTTTCAGCGTTGTCAAACAGAATGGGTGACAAGGTTATCTTTGTTGGATCAGAAAGCAGAAATACATTGATAAAAAGGAGCATCAGAGTGCTTTGAGAACTCCTCAACAGGAAGAAGCGGTAGTGTTACCAAATAGCCCTTTTCATGGTGCAGTGAATAAGTTGCCCCTTTTTCTTGCTAAATGTCTTTCCAAGTTGAGGTGCTCTAAGTCTTTCAGGATGAGCTTTTCCTTGCCCATCCTTTCATCTTGGCTAGGTGTTTGTGTCTTACACACATAAAATTTCATAAAATAACTCTACGGGTCAAGTTTTCAAGCCACATTCTCTGCATCTTTCCTCACAACCTCCTTTATCAAAGTTTGAGATTTTTGTGCTCTTGCCCCTGTTTGGATAGTAGACTCCTGGAATCTCATTCTCTCTACTTACCGTTGGAAACCTCCCTCTTTCTCTTTTCTTGTTGAATCCTTCTCAAACACAGGTTTCCAAAGATTTTAGTCCCAAAGCAGTCTAGCCGGTCAAGAGAGGATTCAGCTACCCATCCAATCATCCCTTCTCTGTTGTAAAACTTGCACCAGTTACTCAGAAATTTGGAGCACCCTCAGTTTCCAGCATACTACAAATTGGGGAAATATGTCTTAACGTCTGTTACTGCTGCAAATAATAATCTTGATGCCACTTTCTTGGCTCTCACTCTCCGGGATGATGTAGTTCTCATTAGTGGTTGATACCTCCCATTTACATATATGTGACAAATGTGTTACTGAATGTAAACATCTTATGAAATATCATGCTGCATGCAAAACTAACCTCTCCAAGAGAGAACAAAACAGAAACCTCAGTCTGTCACACTACCCATCACTCTCACATTTTAGATTTGAATCAGACCTATTTAAACTCTGCTCTCATACTGGGAGAAGGATGGAGGGCAAGTGGGGCAGAAATGTTGAGTTCTGAAAAAGTCAGTGGCAGGCTGAAAAGTTCTGGCTAGATATCTTATTCCTCATGTACAGCTTGGCAGGGCACTGGTGGCAAAAGGTGAAGAGAAGATAGATACCTGCATGCTTCGAGTTACAGCAGGAAAATTCAGTGATAATGCTGTCAGAGACGCTCATTTTAAATTAACGTAAGGAATAACTGGTTAGAATTAAGCAATCCTTTTCAAAATTGCTGTTATGCAACAAATAGGGCAGTTGAAATTATCTATGTATTAGAGATTAAATATTTAGCAATACCAGGATTAATATATCAATATATGAAATAAACTGCAGTTCAGAGGATTCTTGACTGTTCAGTAATGTTGCTTGCACAGATACATTCTCTTCATGAGAAGAAATGCACATTTCCATGTTTCCTTACTTTTCATATTCTTTCTTTTTAACAAAAAGTTAAGTCTGTGAACAAATTACTGTGTTTGAGAGAGAATTTGATGTTGGTAAATTATGGTCTTTTCCCAAGTTTCCCTTTTCCTTTAAGAAATAACCTTCCTATGCAGCACTGCTCTATTTTCTTTCTCTCTTTCATTCCCAGCAGTTCACTTGTCCATATCATCCAAAACGCTGTGCTTGCCTTATAGCTCTATTTTTTTTTTCTTCTTACAGATACGTTTTTTGGGCTGGAGTAGTATTTCTGTATTTTTGCTTTCCCAGGTTTCCAGCACTTGCAACTGCTGCTGGTTCATGTAACACCAGGATTCACAGAACTGATATTGCAGTTTGCTTTGCATGGTTGGATTTCATTTGGATGCAATTCACAATTTGAAATAAAAATACAAATCCTTCTGACACTGTACGACTAACGCTGACCACAAAACAGGGCAAAGTAGGAAACGTAGTGGCATATTCCATTTCAGTTTTTAGCTTATACATTGTGGGGTTTTTTTTTTCATTTTTTTTTCCCCTCTCTTTGCAATTACATGTAGAAGACAAGTGAGGAATGATATTCTGCATCTAAAAAATTAAGTAATTTTTTTAAGCTCACTTTTTTTTTTCACTCTGTACTTTTGATTTTTGACACTGACCCTTCATCGCTCACTCTAAGGACAACTCCAGCAAAAAAATCCAAATTTCCTGTGTATCAAGGATAATTTCTTAAGTTCTTTATGACATTGTAATGGAGGAGATGTTTTTAAATACTGAATTAATTGAATTAAAAGGAAGAGTTTAATAGGAATTTATAGGGTTTCAGGGTTGAATGCTGCTATTTTGTGAGGTGAATCCGTCACCCTCAGTCAAAACTCATACTGATGGAAAAAAATACACTGTGCTGGCAATGACAGCATGTGACTTCCAGTGGTACGTAGGAAAAAAGTTAATTCAGGTTTGTGTGGATAAAATGTGGTTCAGAACAGTATGTTATTGTATTCAGTTTCAGAAATTGTAAATAGTTCTGGTGCAACTCATATCATTCTCTCTCTCTCTATATATATATATATATTTTCTTCTTTTTATTTTTTCTTTTTTTTTTTTGGAAGATTTCCCTCAGTCTGGTGATGGCATTTCAGGGGAGTCAATATGCTGAGTTTTAAATGACATAAGCAGATTTTTTTTGCTGGGGGGCACAATTTTGGGGGTTTATTGGGGAAGATCTTTTAGCATGGTGAGATTATCACTATAGCACACAAACATACAAGATGAGCTCATGCACAGCACTCTCAGCCAACTGCCATTCATCCCTTTCACAGTTGTTACAACTGGAATTTGAACTAGATATCATGATTTAAGGTAAACAAGAATGGTTTCTTTGTTGCTTTCATTGTTATTGCTAAATTAGGAGAACAGATTGTTATTTTTTTGTTCCTATTTATACATTAATATACTTCTTTAAAGTCTCACCAGAGGATAGGTGGGGTAAAATTCAGCTCTCCATTAATTAGGCTGTTTACAGACTTACACAGCATCACAGCATATTGGATTTCTGCTGGCTTTCTTACTAGCAAGTTTCCCAGACCAGAAGGTACTGATCCTTCATGCCTTAATACTCTGTGTGTATCAGTAATTTCCTTACAGCGTTTTTCAGAATGAGGATGGCTGCTCTTGAGCATTTGACTTACCTACAATTTGGTGGGTTTAGATATGCATTTTTCTTTTTACTCTGTTGTTCCTTGTGCTGTGGTGCCTTTGTGAGTGGGACTCTAAGTAAGTGATGGAACTAGAGATGGAAACCATTCGCCCTGCTGCCAGGATTGGGATCTCTCCTTCAGCAAAGGTACCTGCTTTGAGCAAGTGGTAAGGTGGTCATTGCCATGTGGCATTGGACACAGGCTGGACTGGAAAACATCTATCCAGCCCTTTAAATGTTTTCTTATACGATATCAAATTTTTACAGATGCAGCCCCATTATCTTCAAGAGTGTCAGGGCTATCCCTCTGAGCATAAATTTCCCTCAAAATGTTTACAGCTGTTTAAGCAGTAAGAATGCACTGAGGATCAAATTACAACAACCTGTATACATAGCTGTTACTAAACAAGACCTGCTGATTTCTTTTCTTCAAGTTATACAGCAATTTAAACAAATAACATCATACTCTAAAGCAGTGTATCATTTTCACACTTTTCAGCTATGATGAAGTATGAGCTTTAGAAAAAAGAATGGGGGAAGAACGGTGATATGTCCAAGAAAATCATGACGTTAATAATACAGAATATGTTCAGAAGGATACAAACACCATCAAATAGGTACAGTAGTGATTGGATTGGTGAGAGTGAAGAGAATATTTCACATTCTCTTATTTGCATGTCCTGTCGCTTCATGATTTGAGATTTTGATAATAAATAAAGCTTCAGTGAAATTTAATATGAATTGAAGTCTGGATGTGATCGCCTCGCAGTGATTGTAAATAGCAAAGTTTTTCACAAAGTGCTTTCCAAATAAATATTTTGGACCAAAGAGGTTTTGTGCACCAATTCTAGAATTTCATCACGGGGCAGCCATACCCATACTGCACTCAGTCTAACAGAGATCAATAATAATCATCTTCAAATTGATAAGTGGTAAAGATGTAAACTTTATAGCTGCTGAGTACCTGAGGAAGGTTTTCCCTCAAGTGTTAATGGCAAACATGCTGCATGTAAAACTACAAAAGGACAGTGCCTCTTTAACAGGGACTACTATTTGAGCTCCGTGGAGCTTTGCAGTATTAGTAAAGCAGCATGAAAGAGTTGATTTTCATTTTATGTTGTGCTTGTGAGGCATTAACATGATGTTCTAACACTTGTAAATGAATACAGCTCTTGCCTAATCTGTCATTTTAATGCCTTATAGATTTTATTTCACTCTATGTTGTACCAGATTCTCAATAATAATAATCAACTGCTTTGTTGTTCTCTTGCAGAAATTAAATTTCTGTAGTGAGTGTGCAACTAATAAAAGATGTTGCTTGAGGAAACAAAAAATAAATATGATGAATCATAAAAGTTGTATATGGGGGGTTGCTCATATATGAAAGACAATTACCAAACCAGTGGTAAATTCATCTGATTCTCATATTGTCAACAGCTTAATAACTCTCACAAAGGGCTTAACCATGGTAGCTTTGTCTATATTGCTGCCTGTAATCACAAATGTGTATCCCCACAGACAGTGATCTATATAAAAGCTGTAGGTGTGTGCTTACACTGTTTGAAATGCTGTTGACATTCTCATGCTATGTGTTCTTTTATGGAGTTGAGAAGTTTTGCAGGTTGGTTCTAACTCTGCCAGTTGCCTGAATCTATCCACTTTCCTGTCAGTTGGTAAAGCATTGAGGTGAGATGCTCAGGCAGGAGCCAAGCTGGAAACAGCAAGAATGTTATGGTTTCAAAGGCGTCTAATGGGCAGCCCTTGCAGGCCAAATGTGCGTGTGCTTACTGTAGACATTTCTAAATATGGCTTCTAAGAATGCTAGCTACAGGGTAGGCTTAGATTTCACCCTGAAAAAGCACAGACAGAAAAGCAGGAGACAAAAACATTACCACACAAATCCAGGACTCTGAGATGCTCCTCTTGGGTTTTTCAAAGTCTCTTTACTCTTTAGGAAAGAAAAGAGGTGTAATTCAGTCCCAGATAATCTGGCTGACTGTATGTAGGGGATACGTCAGGTTTTGGAATAACATGGCTGTACTGTCAGGTAAAGTTCACTGTCTGATACCTGTAGTCTTCCGTGTGAGGTGTTACAAACACGGGTGAGGTGTTTTAAAACTGTGATTTTAAAACTCACATTTTAAATACCTTCTTTCTTAACATGACTGTGGTGATACTTGTTTGTATAAAGGCATACACTTATCTGTTTGGTGATATATGCTTCACTTATAACCTCATCTTTTGCTCCTGCTTGAGAATATGACTCCTAACTTCACTTTCAAGTAGCCAGAGTACTGTAATTCCTCACACTTGCTGAAGTATAAGAAAAAGGGTACAAATAATCTTTGATAGGAGCGCAGAGGTCTTCTTGAGGATGTTTAACACCCAATTCCTACAGCGTCCAGATGTTCCCATTAGGTAGCAACCTGAAATGACTAATGCTCCCGAGCAGCTCAGATTCATTTTGGTTGGAACCACAGGATACCCAGCTCTTCCTTGTGCCTTGTTACTCTTTTTTCTCCAAAAGGAATTTAGGATCTCCTAAGTAACCAGCTGCTGCTGAGGAGACTGTGTACCTCTGGGGACCTGGTCTATCAGCATTGATTTTTACCTGAGATACTGCAGCAGGGAAGATCAATTGAGCAGAGAATCGTTCCAAGAGCACTCATGTTGCTGTTGCCAATTTCTTATTTTGAGGTGAATGCAATGAATGCTATGCTGTTGATGAAGATGGGACTACACAGGGGCAAAACACCTTCTCATCCCTTAATACAAGGTATTGGGTTGTATATCGAAGTGGCAACCCCATGTGTATCATCTCTTTGCAATCCTAGCAGTATCCCCCGTTTTGTCTTTTCTTTTCCTGGTTGCTGATCAGACTTTGCTAGGAAACACATCTAGAAGAAAATCCAGAGGTTGTCTTTTCTTGTGGGACAGTTCAGTGGGGACCATACTGCAATGTCATTTCAAATTTGGATATGAGCTGTAAAATATTTTACACAAATCAACTTCTTAATTCACAGCTAAATAGCATCATGTGCTATTATATCTTTGTGTTGGCATGGAGCTAGTGCAGCATATGTACAGATGTGCCTGCCAAAGGACAGGTGTAGGTTGAAGAACCAAGATGGAAAAAATTGAGGTGACAACATGAAGCAACAGGAAACTTGTAACATTATCACAGAAGGCTCCTATTTTGAAAAATAGGGTAATTCAGGTTGGGATGGACATCAAGAAGCCTTTAATACTGCTCAAAGCAAAATCAGCTGTTACATCAGGCAAGGTTTCTCAGGGTCTTATCTCACTGTTTCTTGAGAATCCCCAAGGATGGAGCCTGCTCAGCCTCTTGGACAACCAATTCCACTGCTTGATATTGTTGAGATGGGAATACTATGAGTGCCTGATGGAACAGGATATTTATTTACTTATTGCTGGGGATTTCTGGACAAGCTTGGGCATAGATGTTGACTCCAAAAGGAGGCACCAGGTCTTGTCAGAGGCAGCAGGCTTTGTCTGAGTGGTCAGAGCATGGCCACCATGTTGGGAACACCTGCTTTTCTCTTTTGAGTTCTGCCTCTGATTTGCCGAGTGCCTTCTAGCAAGTCACTTTTTCCTCTTTGTCTCAGTTTCTCCATTTATAAAATGGGAATAATAATGCTTACCAACCCCACAGGGTGTTGTGAGGATTAATTAGTTGTTGGTACAGCACTTAAAAGATGTAAATAGCTATATATAAATGTTGAATATTATCATTATAATGAGAAGCACACAGCACTGTAAAAAAAAGAATGGTCTCAGAATAGGTTGCATGTGCCATTATGACCCCCCACAAGAATAGCTTCTGGGGTTTATTTGAGACATCAGCAAGCATCAAACTTCCAAATCTGTAGTTTGATGCTATGTTCTAGCTGTTGGCATTTCATTCTCTTTCCAGTCATTTTTTTTTATAGTCTGTGCAAGTTAGAAAAACAAGCCCAGGTAAACATATGTAGTGGTCCTGCTTGAATAAGTACTTACTTTTATGATGTTTGTGTTAAATATATAAGGATCATTAGGAGGACAAGGTGACACAGTCAGTTATTTTGATAGCCTCGAGGCACTTCACCACTGACACCTGGTTTTGAATTCCAATTGGAAGTGACCCAAATTATCGGAAAAGTAAGAAGTTTGTGTACCTAAAGCTCAAATTCCAGAAAGTATTCAAAAATAGAGATGACAATTATAGCAATCTGAGCTTTGACAATATTTTCTTAATTGCATCATGTAATTTAGTAGCCAATCTGGAAAAGAAAAATACAAAACAAAACAAAACCTTGACAAAAAAACCAAAACAGCAGCAGAGCTTATCAAGGTAACTCTGACATCCAGAGTCACTGGTGCCAGTAACCAAAGCTCTAGTAAGTGATCTCAGCAAGTCGACTAGCTGAGCTCTGCTGCCAGGAATGTGAAAATGCCCACCCAAGAGTAAAAAATGTGTCTTTATAACTTATTGTACAAAGTAGGACTCTTGCCATTGTCATCGAAGTCACTGGGTCAGATCTGATTTCTTTTTTTCCCCCTGTATGAAATGGACAAAAAAAAAAAAAAAAAAAATGCTGCTCATAGATTTCTGTTTAATAGTGTTTGCCAGACAAAGTAGAATTTTCACAGCACAAGTTCTATAGCTCAAGAGTCCTATTCACTCAGCATTTATTTTATAGGTCCTTTATCCAGCCTTTCCGGGTTGAAAAAAAAAGAAGAGAGAGAGAGAGAGAGAGAGAAAACAGGGAATTTACCCACTTTAGGTCTTGCATCTTTTTTTTTTTTTTCCTTGTAATGCTAATGAAATCCCGTGAAGACATTCGTAATGATCTTCAGCTACAGAACTCATAAAATGAATATTAGCAGCCAAATTCCAGCTAAAGCAGGAAGTTTTCCCAATCCACCAGAAAATATATACTTCCCTCTCAATGAATATACGTCCTCTCAGTTACTATTTTATAGGGAGCTATGATCTAGTGATACGCACACAGGTTTGTGAGCCAAAATGCTGTGTGTGCTAATTCTCAAGGTAACACTGGGATTGCCCGTGCTCTGAGCAAAGCATGGAGGAATTTTGTGTACAGCACATCACACAGCTGCTAAGAGGTATTGAATTATGTCTGCAAGGATCCTGGAGAAGAAGTTGGATTCCTGGTGGACAACAGGTGGAGTTTTTGTCTCCGTAATTTGTAGAACTTGAAGTACTGCTCATTTAAAGGTACAGTGCCTAAACCCCCTGTATGTACAAAACCTACCTGTAAAATATAAGGGTTTTTTTTTTTTTCCACACTTCTTATGTACTTTTTATTTATTTATTTATTTTTCCAATTGAAGATGATCAAGATAATTCAGAATAGGTCAATTTTGGAACTCTTGGTGTGGACTAAGGGCTGTCATAAAATCAGCTAGGATGGAGTCAGTGTATTTTGACTTCCCAATCAACTATTAAAATAAATAGATTTAATTTTTTATATTCTCTTTGACAAGTATCTCTACGTTTTACGGAGTCACAAACCAAGCTAGATGGTGTGCAATGTTCAGTTCACTGCCAGGAAATGTTAGTGCAATTTCTATATCATCCTATATTCACAGAGTAGGTTTGCCATGCAGATCAGTGCTGCTAGGTGGGGATTTAAGGGGATTAGTGAGGGAAATACAGACAGGCTTTCCCCAGAACTCCAAATTTGAGCTGGAGATGATTGTTATCATCCTCTGGTTGTGTTTAGTAGAGATTGTTTCAGGTTCCTGTGCCAAAGCCATAACTTTTAATAACCCTGACTCACCAACACATGAGGTGGAATGCCCACACAGCACTCAATGTCATTGTGTGGTTCAGTAGAAACAGGTAGCAGTGAGATCAGGTTGTTTGCTGCTACAGCTTCTGTTTGCTGACAGTTTTGGCTTCCCATAGAAACAAAAGTTTAGTTTTGCAGTTTTCAGCGCTACATTCCCCCTGTACTTAAGAACCTTGCAAATGGAGTTCTAGTTGGTTATTACTATCTATATATGTTGATAATTGTAGAATAACAATGTGGCCAGGGAATGCTGATGAAGGATATGGAGGAAGATGATTGAAGGCAGTTACAGATGGAAGTCACGGGTTCTTCTTGTGTGGTGATGGTTTCCAGGCTCTGTGCGGCAGATTTCTCTCTGGCCTAATAGATAGTTTATCATATTGCTCTCACTTTTCATGACTGATTTATCTGTGCTATGAGTTCTTTTTTTTCTAAGAATGTTCACAGCGCCCAGCAATGAATAGGTGTAAATGATTATTTATGGCGGAGGAAAATGACTCAGTATTTTCTTTAATTCGTTAGAGTGATGAAAGCATTTCTGTAGTGCACAGATGTTTTTTTGAAACATTTTGCCTAGCGTGTAAACCATTCTATTGGCCACTGAATTGCATTTAAAAGAGGATGGGTATCATTTTCAGTCAGATGGATGGAACCCAGGCATTGCCGGGTATAGATAAGAATCAGAATTTGAGCTTTTGCATGATGTTCTGCTATTTATTTTATATATTTTTAATCTACGGTGGTGAGAAGAAAAATTGAAGCAAAACTTGTGAGAGGCATGCAAAACTACTGGCTTATATTTTGAAACTCGAAAGAAAAATGCTTTTTCATACCCTTGTGAAGCAATATTGCTTAATTAACCCTACTTAAGCCCTACCTTGTGAAAAGGTTAATGGGATTTTTAATGACCTTGAGTGGTCAAGGCCTCAATTTTACATTTCTTCTGAAAGAAAATGAAAAATAGAACAAGAAAGCCATTCAAACTTCTGTGAATCTGGGAAAAAAAAAATTGGTTTACAGCAACAGTTCAGGTCATTTCCTATTTGATTTGAGAAGGTTTACCCATTCCTTACCTTGGACCCACTGACACTATCATGGGTGAGCTGGCAGCTCTGAGCTGATGCTTTCAGGGCTAAGGTGCAGATTGTGGCTGTACTGACTAGCTCACTGACTCCACAAGTATCACGTCCTTCTCATTGACTGGTCCCTACCAATTAAATTCTGAATACTACTATTTTTATTTCTCATGCTTCAAGGAGCATCTTGTGCATCCCATTTTTTTTTCTCCAACTGTACTCCTTGCACTTAGGAAAGTCTCACATTCAATAATCCTGCTCAAAAATCTAAACAGTAGTTGTTGCTATTCATACCAATGCCTTGTTATTAAAGTATAAGGTTGCTGTATCTTTTTTTAACATTACTACTACTGACTGTAATTCCATTAATTCCATTTCCATTGTGCAGTCTGTCTGCAGGTCTCAAAATGGTTTTGAAACCTTATTAATGGATGGAATATGATAACAGCTTTGGAGAAGTAGACAAATAGCATTAATGAATTTTGCGTTTATTTCATAAGCAGGGTTTTTCTGCCTCTTGTAATCTGAGCTGCACTGGAAGTCTATGGGGATACAAAGATGCTCAATAAAATTAAACAGTCTTTAAACTGAAAAATAAATTTACTAGAAGGTGGTCATATCTCTTTCTGTGATAGAAAACCTAAGTAAGTTCTTCCTCCTGCAAGAATGTCCATAATGAATTTAGATTTTGCTGCTTTCTTTCTTTCTTTTTTTTTTTTCTGTTTTCCCAAAGCAATTCAGTAAGTCATGTCAGGTAATCTTCATGCACATGCTCAAAAAGGAAGTGGAGTTACAGATGGATTGCAGGCACCTATTTTTGTGCATTTTGGTCATGAAAGGACAATGAATATGGTGTTACATGGTGTATACCTTGTGTTAGGATAACTACAGATGGACTCTGTCCACCATCCTCCAGAGCCATGCAGATTTTTTGCACAGTAGAAAACATAGCACACACAGCCATACTCATTCTAACTAGTGCATTATAAGGGTTAATTAGTGGGAGAGATGTTGCTAGTGAATACTCGGTGCAGCAATGTATTAATCCACTTACTGAAATGTCTGCATTTTGTTCCTGCGGGCAGACTTCCATGATGGGAATCCACTTGGAATCCCACCACAGCACTTCCATTTCCAGACTTGCAATGCTCAGGATTCCTTTGAAATGGAAGAAGTTACTCCAGAGCTGAGTTTTGCGTTATACCTTTATGCTTTGCAGTGACAGTGGAGTAAAGGAATCAAGTTTCTTCTCAGAAATACATGGCATGAATTTTGATTCTTGCTTCTTTGTGGACTGTGAGCACCTCTTAGAAAGGTCGTGTTCCCTGCAGACTGAGACACGATATGAAATGGAGGAGGCTGCACAATCACTTTATGTACGCACACTCGTGCAAAAATGGCCACATTCCATTGTTCTGAAAACATTCCTTACAACTTCATGTTTGCTAAATGAAGCCCTGCTCGGTGTGTCCTTTCTTTCTAAGTGAAAACAGCTGATCAAGACCAAGGTGTGATACAGATAGATATATGAGAGCTGCTCCAAAAATAATGCCTCCTATTTTATGATACTGGCCCATGATGCCAGACGTGGATGTTGGCAGTATGGCAGTAGAGGCTGAACCCTCACAGGAATATTCCATTACATTTTGTTGCTGTGCGACTGATGGCAGCAGAAGGGCAGTCTGCTAAAATGACATGTGACATTCAAGTGCATATGAAGCAAAGGTGTGCCACTGAATTCCTCCATGGAGAAAAAATGGCACTCATGGACAATCATTAGCACTTCCTGAATATTTATGGAGATCAAACAGTGGATGTGAGCACAGTGACGCAGTGGGTGGTGCACCAGCAGTGGCAACAGTGGACAGTGGATCACCTCCTCTGGTGTAGATCATTTTGAGAGAAGTATGCAGGCTCTTGTTTATCACTGATGAAAATACACAGCTGAAGGTGGTTGAAAAAAAAAACAGTATTTTGTAGCTGAGAATTTGCTTTATCAAACAGTGTTATTGTCTTCTTTGTATCTGTTGTAGTTTCCATGGAAATAGATGGGAGACATTACTTTTGGAGTGACCTACACGTGTGCATGCAGACTCATGTGGATCTTCTTCCATACATGCTGCGTGTGTCTATGCTCTCACACTCAAGTGCAGCAGGTTAGATGAAGAACAGAGCAGAACAACTACGGTGCTTACTGAATGCAGATAAGAACATACGTGATTTCTGTGAAATGTGTATGGTGTGTCTGCATAAGAAGACACTGTAACCTAAGAATTTATTAAGCTGAATGGAGCATTTGAAAACTGCTTAATTTAAATTGTGTGTCACTTCAACCTAATTCGTGGGAAGCTATTAAATAAGTCTTCCTGTCTCCCCAAAAACACCCCAAGGATCAGTTTTCTAATGTACTGTTCTGCCGTCAAATCTGAATAAACAAGTATAGATGTTTAAAAAGTAAAGAATACTAATCAAGAGATAGAAGACACGCACCGCTTAATAAATCTTGCCTTCAATTTATTTGTCTAGTATTACAAAGGCAGAGGAGATATCAATTAATATAGGCAAAGAGGACCCATAATTTATAATTAACTGGCAAGTGGTTTGTAACAAACAGCAGCACTGAATCTAATAGCCAGTAGAAAAATAACTAGTGTTGATTTGTCCCTCGGCAAATTAATAGAGTGCTTATCAATGACAGGGTTACATAAAACTGCTAAATAAATAATCATCAGTGAGTTAAAGTGAAGCAGATCTTTAACAAGCTTAATCTGAACCTCTTGACATCTGTAGACTATGAAGAGATTAAATGCTAAGAAAGAAGATACACTATACATGTTGTAAGCATGCTCAGTAGCTGTACAGGATCATGTTCTTAGGTAATGAGAAATAAGGAAACATTTTTATTACAAAAATTATGCCGAAAAATGATTTCTATTATAATTAGCCTGAAAATCATAAGAGATATATCCAAGAAATGCTGAATTGGAATTTACCAGACGAGAATGGCACTACCTCTCTAAGCAGTGAAAACACAGCACCGGAGTCAGGTTTGATGTATTTTTGGCTCAAAGGTTTTTTCGCAGTTTATTGCTCACCTCTGTCTTCTTCTGGTTCTTGAGTCACTCTTGCTGATATTCCCCAGTAGCTCCCTTACATCACCACAACAACTGAGCAGCGCACCTGATTTTCAGAGCCTCTCTTATTTATGAACCTGGAGATATATGTCTTTTACTTTTATAAAGGATTTTTTGGCAGTAAGCCCACGTAGTAACAAGCTGTGAAGTTCTCTCCAAGCAGTGCTTAATGGTAATATGGGTTTTGTCCTGGAATGTGATTCTTAGAAGACCCAGCTTGGAGCTATGCTGGGAAATCTGAGAGATGTCCTCTCCAAGGAAGGTGTGCAGAAGGGTTCTTCCTGAGCATGGGGAGAGCAGAGTTGCAATGCTTTCCATTGTGCCTGATGCACAGGGATTGCAGATACAACATAGCTCTCTCAGGGTAGCCTTGCAAAACTGCTGGTAATCAGTTTGCCTGTCTCCTTAGCAGATTTTTGGGCTGCCCCCTCTAAACCAGCGATGAATGAGGCCCTAGCATGAATTCCTAAGGGAATTACTTCTGTTTGTTCCTCAGATGTTCTATCAAAGAAGAAGACACTGTATGAGAAGAACGATACTTGATGCAATTAAGAATGCTGCCTTTTTGGGGCAGCGAGGGAACATGCAAACAGAAGCAGAGCTGAGTAACTTCGTCAGGAAGCTTTGCTGGACTTTTTTGTTTTTTCATCTGGAGCAGAACTGACCTGTGGCAAAGAGATTCAAGTCCTTGTTCTCCTTCGTGCATAAAAGCAAAGTTGCCCTGCCATAGGCAGGCAATGTCTGGTACAGAACATCCTTTTGGGGAGTTCCTTATTTGCCTTCCATCGTCTTTTATCCTCCTTGTAAAAGAGCAAGCAGACTCCCAGTGTAACGTGACTCAGTCTAGCAATTTTTTCTTTTAATCTTCCAAATGAGGCAACCAGGTAGGAGATAAGTAATATGATGGGCCAGTGTTGCCTTAGGTAGTGTCATGAGTAGGAATGAATTGTCTGTCTGAAGAGATCTTCCTGGTGAGGAGACCAGTTTCGCCTTTTTTCTCTAGCTTCATGGTTTGCTGTTGTTTTCTTTTGATGGATGCATGGTGGTTTTGTTTCTTTGTTTTGCTGTATTTGGTGGTATCCTGTGTTGTTTGTTTGTTTGTTTGTTTGTTTCTGAATTACACTGTAGATTTGCTTAAGCCTCAGCTATCACAGATGGTTACTGGCAATAGAAGTGTCACCTTTATATCCAGCCTCTCTTTTGCTCTTTTCTCATCTCTTCCCCCTGTGAATTTGGAGAAAGAGGGATTTTTGGGGGCCTCATACAAAATACAGGCAAAATTTTCTTTGTGAGTGATTGCAGTCATGAGAGGGAAACCTTGTACTGAAAAATGCTTAATTAATCCATTCTCGTGTTTGCTGCTTTCCCAGTTTTTGTTCTAAGAGTGAGTCACCACTTGAGTAGAGTGGGACCACAATTTTCCGTTTATTTGCATTAAGTGGAACCTCTCTATTGTGGACAAGCACTGGCCCGTACTGGGCTGCAATGGTGAATGAGTATTGCTCAAAAATAAGAGCAACATCCATTTACAAGGACAAAACTTTCTGTTGGGTTTAGGAATATCTTAATCTAAGAGTGGAACAGGTGCACCCCAGGTAGATCTGCACATGCTGAGCAGCAATATCCCCAAGGTCATACTATGCACGGTTTGTTTGTTGCTATGATTTGATACCCTTTCCTTCTTCCTAAAGATAATTTCTAAGCTTAATAAAATTTTCCTTATCCCCTGCTCAAACTGCAGTGCTGCCTGATTGTGTGCAGCCATATAAATCGCGTGAGGCCAAATTAGAAACTGTTACGTTCAGATCTATGCTTCTCTGGTGCAATTGAATGGCGTCCTGTGGCAGGGCAGCCCCTGCCATGTGCATGGGGTTTGTGTGCTCTGGAGTGGCAGGTAGGTGGTGATATGGAGCAGGTTGTGCGACAAAGAGTATGTGGGCTCTGAAAATCGTGCTTGGAATGGGGGAGAGCCGTGGAGCAAGGAAATAAGGTGGATGTTGATTCTCCTTTTTTTGCTGTCTCAAAAAATCAAGGGTCTTTATTAGTATTAGTATTGCTGATAATTACCATACTAATATGTCATTATTATTAATAACAACAGTAATGATAAATCAATTACTATTACATCAAGATGATTGTTAATAACAACTATATATATACATATTTCTTTCGTGAAGAAAATATGGTCGCTTCACACACTGTTCCTAATGCCATGGTAGGATCACCGTGTCTAAGGTGCTACCAGGCAGGTTACAGGGCATTCATCAAAATCAAGCTGATGCAGGCATGAATACTCACAAGAATGCTGAAGGCTGTAAAGGGGCTAATTTATTTAAATTATCTGTATACATGTCAAACTGCATAGTTTCTCAATGAAGCTGACAATTGTGAGTTAAAGAAAGCTTTTCTTAAATATAAGAACAAAAAGACTATTTTAAAAAGTTGCATCAGAAAACCTGAGTGACTAAGGAGATAATCATCAGTGGTGATGCAGATGTACAAAAAACAGTTTTCTGCTATTAAGCTTTTAAATGTCAGTAAATGGCAGTTTAGTAGATCATTTGCTAATAATGATTAAATTTCTCATTAAAATGTTTCCTTCATTATTCTTCAGGTAGAAATGTGTAATTCCATGATTATTACATCAATTATACTTAAAAAGCTCATTAAAATACTGAAATATTATCTCTCGTAGCCAGAGTACTTTAAGAGTACTGTACTAATTACAAAAGGAATAAACTCTTGTAATATCACCATTTGAATTGATGCCTTATAAATTCTTAATGCAAAACTAACATATAAAGTGTAAATCAAATATATAGATCCAATAAAACAAAACCTTTTTAATCTTGTTTTACCTTCAAAAGGGTTCTGATTATTATAATTAAATAATGCATGATATAATAAAGATCTAGAATGTGTGATTATTTCATTGGCAATTGAATATCGGTGTGCTTTATTTATGCAAGCAATTTATCACGGACAATATGCATCAAGCATTAAAATATTGATACAATTACACCTATCCCACTGAACCAATAAAAAAACCCTTGACACGACTCCACTCATGATGCAGGGACAGTTTGAAATCCTTGTTAAATTTTAATATTCTGATGTGCTGGGTTATGCTAATTCTGGTATGGAACAATATCTCTGACATCTCCCGTTATGCCTTTTATTTCTGTGAGATTGCAGATCCGGCTTCACTTAGCATGGCTGACAAGGACAGCTTTGCATGCTGCTCCGTTGGTCACTCGGAGGGAGAAACACTGACAGACAACTTTGAATTTCCCTATTTATCGTTCCTGATTTGCTATGGACACAACAGTTCCATTTTCCTGCTGCTGCATCCTGTTATTCTTCCCAAGATTTTTGTGCATAACAGGGCAGAGGTAACTCACCTGCAGCCAGTGGCTTTGCTAAGACGATGTGCAAAGCAAATGCATGTCCGTTATTGCCCTGCTTCTTTATGGCTAGCGTCACAGAGGCAAGATAAAATATCAAAGAAACTATCTGCTGCTTTCTGTTTGAATTAGTCAGGTGTGAATAGGGAAATGGGGCAGAATTTCTGGACCAAAGCCTGGTAGCCCACAGCCGGCCCTGGATGCCCGCTTCCCTTCATCAGCCATCAGCTGACATATGAAGAGTCCTTTCAGCAGAATAACACTGCAAAAGTTTGTAGATTTACCGATCCCACCATTCATACATTCTAATTAATTTTATGAGCGAACACCTCAAAGACGTGACACATTTTTATAGCACAAAGAAAACAAAGTGGACTAGAACTAATACTTGCAGCTGCGCTGGCTTACAGGAATGGCCTTTGGACATCACTGTTCTTTCAAGTGAGGAAAGAAATTGCAAGCTTCTGAATAAACAGCAGCGGACAGATCAGAAAACACCTGCAAAGCATAAGGATTTTGTCATGGTGGGTGAGAGCAAGTCCTTTTCTAAGGGTTGTCCTTGAACGTGTTCAGGATATTCAGAGACCCTACAGTGATCTTTTAGTTCACAGTTATAAAGCCACCATTTCCATGTCTGAGTCACCAAACTGATGGCCACAGTCTATGAAATGCTGTGATCTCAACTGTCTTTATATTCAGAGGAGGAGGAGGGCTTTTACAAGACAATAAGTTGTTTGTTTGTTTTTTTTTTTTTTTCCTGTAGCTCATCATGGTTTTTTTTACTATCACATGAGAGAGTTTTCCTTTTATTATTGCTGGACGTAGTTGTTTCACTCAGTACATACTCCTGATCATCACTGATGTTCCTGTATCGTGTTCATGGGCTCCTGGTTAGACTAAATGAGAGCAAAGCTCTCAGAACCGATTATCCAATGGCCAAGGGCTGGGATCTTGAGGCGTTCACTTCCCTTGGTAAACACAAATGAAATGGGTGAAAGGAAAAATTTAAATCTCTGCTACTTTAAACCCCAAATAAAAATCATTCCGTGAATAAATAATGAGAATAAAAATAATAATAAAAAGGCACGTGCCCACTCGCTTTCTTAATAGCTGATTTTGAAAGTGCAGTGGTTTGTAGGCACATGCCAATGTGCCCTCTTGATCCCTGCTCCCTCACTCCCAGTGTACAGCCACAACACTGACACACATCTGACACAGCGGCCAGCACTTGAAAGCCATCACTGCACGTGTATAGAGCTTCTATGTGCACACCTGAGCAAAGAGAAAGGACACCAATATTTGCATGTTGTTAGATAGTGGGGTTTTAATTCTTGTGCTCATACACACGCCTTGTTGGAGGCTCTCTTGCTCTGTGATCTGGGTTGTCTCTTTGCTGCAGTTAATTGGGTGGTGGCTGTGAGGAAGGGCTTGCCAACACAGAGCTTTGAGTCATTTGTTTTAAAGAAATAACAATTCCTGGGACTTATTAGTGCTGCAGACTGTATTAATGGTTTACCTGCAGCCTGTACCGAGAATGTGCCCCTTACAATATAGATACTTTTTCTCTATAAAAGTAGCTGATTTAGTCAGAAAGGTGACAGTTAAGACTCGTTGCAGGAGAAATTTTTGCATCTTTGCAGAGTGACTTTTTTTATACTTTACCATAGTGGCTGTCCATCACCGTTGTTATGTATGCAGGCTGAGTGAGCCCGCGGGGGATCCTAGTTATTTACACTCTTTTTCAAGCTTCGAAGCTGTTATAATCATTCGCTGTCAACTTTGTGCTGACACTGAATTTTACTTTGTGTTTTTTATGCTCGGTTTGGGTCTAAAATACTGGCATCCATACCCTACACTGTAATTCTATGGGTGACTGAGTTGACCAGCAATACACAGTATTACTAACAGAGCTTTAGAAACCTGCTGCATATGGAGATTTGGGGATTTGTTGATTGTGGACAGTAAACAAAGTCCCCAGGCTTTATGCTTTTATCCTCGCGGTGACCCTCAGGAATAAACTGTGTTGTATGTTTCATCTCATTGCATTTTCATCTTTAAAAAAATGTAAATATTATTTTCATTTTCTACAAGCAGCAAAGTTAGAGCAGGAAAACTTTTTCAATGCATTTTTTTTGTTATTTTTGTACTCTCTTCTCCAGGCCTATGTTCTAAAAAGTGTGTATTTCTTCTGTGATCACTGTAGGTTTAGCATGAAGCTGGATAGGATTGGAGCTGGTAATGGTCTAATACCTTCAGATCCAAATTGACATAATGTTTTCTGTGAAACGTTGGCAATAAATTACCACAGAAAAGCATTCACTGACAAATATGTTTTACACCCTTTCAGATTAGGGAAGGCAAACTTGCATGCCTGAGTCAAAATGTCTTTAGTCTGCAGACCAAATAAACAAACTTTTTTTACATTTGCACTAAAACTCCCCTTTATTACCAGGCCCTTCAACCTTAAGTGAAAGCCCGCTGGCTGGTTTCTGCCTGTGTAAATGGGAGAGATTTGTTTCCGAATTCCCAGCTCCAGAATGAAATTTCAGGTACTCTGTGGCCCAAAGGGAGTGATCACACAAAATGGTACGACCCCGTTCTTAACTGGACTTGAAATAAAACTGGTCAAGGAGCTTGTGTGCTTGGCCAATGTAATAAAGTAGACAAATAATTACTGAGAAAATCAAACACACTTACACCTCAGATGATTTTGAAATATTATCTGTAATCGGGCACTTCTGTGCTAGGAGGAAAGGTTAATAAAGTAATTTAAAAAAGATTGTGTAGAGTATTACAGAAACAGAAGAGGACTGGTGATCATAATTGTTATTCTCCTGAAACACCAGTCCTCTTCTGCACAAGGCATATATTTTACTACAACTCCTTATTGTTCATTCCACTTATTACTGTATTATACTGCTTAATTACCTTTTGTAAAAAATCTTATTTTAGCTTTCTTTTTTTTCCCTCTTTAATAACAAATAATGCTGATGGAAAAGTTAAAGAAAAAAAAAAAACACGTACAGTTGTCTGAAGTCCTATCTGCTTAAGACTGAGATTAAAACACTTGCAGTAGATAGATAGATGTGGATTTGGAAACTCCTAAATGCTGTTGTGGAGTAACACAGTGAAGAGGGTAAATACATTCCCCAGCACTTTCCTTGCAGCCCTGGTTTGTATGAGTGGAACGTGCATACAGCAAGGCCGAGTTTTTGCATTTGGGTAGTTCTGATTTGCTCCTCTGCACCACATTCCTATTTCATGGCATTCCAGAAGACCATGTTAAGACTTTTTTCAAGGCAGAGAAATGCTAGCTTAGGCAAAAGAAGTCCATGTGTCCAGAAATGTTTCCTTTTAGATAGTCTCTGTTGTCCACTTCCTTCCTTAATTCTCTACATTGATAAGTTCCTGAGGTGAAGTGCTACCAAAGGTACTTGAAATACATGTGAACATCACAAAGTGTTTGCCCTCGTGCTTAGCAATGGTTGGTACATACAGATATCAAAATCTTCTTACTTTGCCCAGTGTGAGGCTGCTGTGCTCGGCATCTCAAGGAGGTAACCACACACCATGGTGGTGGCAATTGCTTACATCTCTTTTTTAAAGATGGTGAGGTTTGAAATAGGCATGTGTTATGTCTGTAGGAAGACATCCTTTACACAGCACAGAATCATAGAATCATAGAATTGCTCAGATTGGAAGAGACCTTAAAGATCGTCAAGCCCAACCACAACCTAACCATACTACCCTACATGACAGCATCTCTGCTCAGATAAAGAACTGCCCCTTGTCCATGCTGATAATTCATGCAAGAAAAGAATGTGGTGCTTGCGTTAGAATGAATGGTTTTTCTGTGAGTTCCACAGTGAAGGTGAAGCACCTCATACTGCTTAAAGGGTAGTTAATTTCTCTCCAATATCCAAAAGCTTTCAGTAGGCCAGACACACTGCTGGCTCCTCCAGCAGTACCTGAGCATATACTGGTGTTCCTCAAACCAGAACGCTGCGTTTACTTCCTAAGTGATGCAGAAGTGAAGCGGATTGAAATGTGGAGTCTGTCACAATTTCTGCCATCTCTCTCATGACATTTGCCTCTGCCTGGATGGCTGTTTCCAGAAACACACGAACAGCTGCTTGCAGCTCCTACAAAACACTTCCTCTGATTTACAGTAGCATGGCTGCTGTTTTGGGTAGCAGGAGAACCAGGAAGATGGATATTACAGTAAATATTTATAACAGTGAGTTTATTGCGCATATATTACTATCATTTGAATTGGAAAAAGTCTACCCCTAGCAGACGTGACTTTGTGAGAGAAACACAGGGCCTGCTTCCATCTCCAGGGGATACAGTCCTGAGGATACCTCAACAGATGATTTTCTCTAATGTATAATTATGACAAGAAGCTGTTAATGTTGAATAAGATACGGCTACTCCTTGTCTCTTTTTTAAAAATTCACCTGAGTAATTCAATTCTGGTTGAAGCAGATTCTTTTTTCTCATTTCTAACACAAACATGGAATATATTGCTTGGCTTTGTCATTTGTGCATTAGGATCAGACTCTTCCTGTAATCTTTTGTAGCTATGAGGTATGCAGAAGTGGAAGGAGACTGGATAGTGAGTATATGCATATAAAGCATGTATATAATGAAGGCCAGTTTTTTGGTGCTTTTGTTTGTTTGTTTTCAAAGACAATCCAAAATTTCACATTATGAATATCTGAGATACAATACACTGAACAGGTTAGGAAAGTACTATGGTCATAGTAATTACTTTCATCTGGCAAAATATTTCAGGCAGCAATGACTTGCAATAAAGTAAGATGATCACCTTTAGTATATCTATTACAGAAACAATTCTCTAAAATAAGAACTTCTTAAAATATCCACTGTAATATAAAGCACCAGTTCTGGAATCATACAGTGCTTTACTATTTTCATAGACTCTGCTACTCTCAAAACAATTGACTTGAGGTTCCAGACAATGGGGAAAAAATTACTTCAGTTAAGGATTTATAAATGAAGAGAACACTGTCCATCAAGATGCTGTAAAAATAAAATCTTTTTTCTTTTTTTTTTATTTAATTTCTGATTTGGTTTTTAGGTTGCAGACAAATCACTTATATCCTCCTTAAAAGAAAACTGCTTTTTTTTTTTTTTCTTTTTTTTCTTTTCTTTTTTTTTTTTTTTAAATAAATATAGTGAATATGAAACACCATTAATCCAGTAGTAATATCATCAGATAGTAGCTAATCCCTTCTTAGGGCTGGCTTTGCCTACTCCTTTGGAATATAGAAATGTGCTTTTACTGTTAGGCATTTTGTTTAAGCATCAATCTGTTCTTAATGCTTAATTGTCTTCTTCTCCCCCCCTCCCTATAAAAGATCAGCAAGTAAAAGGAATCACTGTCTTCAAAGGTATTTCCTTGGAAGTCTTATTACATTCTTTAGCCAGTTATTTTGTATTCTGAGGTTATGGATCAAGGGCAGGCCCATGCCTGTGGTTTGGACTTGGCTATCTGCTGTGACAGGATGATGCAGACATACCAGGAGATCCTAATCTGTCAGAGGAAGTCTATTAAGTTCAAGCCCCTAAGCTGTCTCAGCCAAATCAGTGATACCAAACTTACATTTGTTTTCGTGATGACCATTCATTTTGGTCAAATGAAGAAATTGCTAGTGTGGTTTTTGTGGCTTCGGGGATGAAATCTATGAATGTCACGTATCTTTTAGCCTCCCTGGTCTCTCTGAAACATTACTGAGAATGCTCTTGTATTGAGGGGAAAAAAACAACCATTTTTATTGCAGCTTTTTATAAGTCACCTTGATCATAAAAAGTTGTGGAAAAGAAGCATTAACTTCCACACAAATAATTCTTTTTTTGTGAATAATAGATAAGATGGGAAAAAAGCTAGTCTGCAGACAGCTGTGTAGCAGGAAGAAAAAGCAATCTTGAACTACATCCATTGTGTTTTGGGATGGCAGTCAGTACTGTTACAGGCTGTGGTCCTTGGTCTTGTTCTGGAAGCAATGGGCGTGGCTGCTTCTGAGATCCATCCAGTGCAGGGGAGGAATGGGAAGATGCTTTAAGATATTTTACTCTTCTAACAGATTTAGTTACAGATCTTCAGTTTCTGTTTAAACATCCACGGTTGTATATCTAGTCATATACGAGCTGGTGAGCAGATACCTTTTCAAACTTTTGGCCACAGAATAAAAAATAGAGCGCAGATTTGAGGCCACTTCAATGAAATAAGAGCAAATTACTTATTTTGTGGCCTTTTTCAACTCAAAGAATTTTTTGTCTTATTATGATTTCCCTGTCTCTTTTTCTTTCTGGCAAGCTTTAAGGTGGAATTCTGGCCCTGTTCAAAATGAGCTTTGGCCGTATGCTTCAGCTGGATCAGGACAACATCTTGTATGCAAGCTTTGGTTGGTATCTCTGCAGCAAACTTTTACCTACAAAAATTTTACCTTTTTTATCTCGTGAGTACACTGAATCCAAAGAGATTTATTTGGTCATGTTAGAGTTTTCATAACTTCGGTGAGGCCATGCTCACATGCGAAACTGCCAGCCAAATCAAGCAGCAAAATGGTAATGTTAAGTGACTCCTTGTGACATGCACAGAGGCTGGGTAGTGGGCAGCTCTTGTAGGTAGGAGAAGTGCAGATCCCTCTGAAATATCTCACACTTCACTCATTTTTAATGAGCTTTGTGCTGTTTTCCTTCTGGACAGGACTGCTCAGAAGACCTCAATCGAGAGCATTTTATAAAGGGTGTGGAAAACATCAGGGAAACAATGTCTGATGTTTATAAAATGTGAGTTTGATTATGCTGTGTTGCACTCCAGCTTTATTAGCCCCATTCTCCTCTTGCTTTGCTTAGATTCCCTCCATTTAAGACTTTTATTAGTTCTTGTGGCTTTCCACTCCTCTTCTTCCTTTTGACCCTGCTCCTGTTTACTTCCCCTCCCCGTTTGTCAGCTACCATACGTAGCCAAGTAATTCTTCAGGAGCGCCTGTTTCCTCAGGAATGTGAAATGGCATTCAAAGTTGTGAGCTAATTCATCACGTTCTACAACTAGCAGTTACATCTGGATGCAAAATGTGCAAATGAAAAGCTCTTGCACGGGTAGATAGGGAGTAGACCTAGAAAACTCCCCCCATCCCACCATCAAACTGCTTAGTCTTTCTGTCACATTTTTAAAAGTATATACAATGTTTAAATTTTACTGAAGAAATTTCACTGGAAAATTAATCTAGTGAATACCTTTTTTTTCCTATAGCAGTAAAATAGACATTAATATCACAACTTGGTATTTACATAAAAAGGAATAAATTGCATCCTTTCTCGTTGGGCTCCCCAGATGGATCACTGACTATGACAGAAAGGAATTAGTACACATTTTTGTGCAAGAAAAGATTACCAAACTGTAGTCATTCCCATTTGCTTTCAAAAAAGTAGCGTTGCAAAGAGAAAAAGAAATGATTTCTTAATTCTGTTTAAAACAAACAGCAAAAACAAAACAAAACAAAACAAAACAAAAACCACATTTCATTTAAAAGCTAATCCTATAAACTTTCATTCATGTCACTGTTCTTTTTCATTTCCATCATTAACTTCTTTGGAAACACTGTTCTTAAAGCTGCTAACAATGGGTATTGTGGGAACCAATCGCACTGAATCCCCAAACATGTTTGTCCTGAACATGTTTGGAAACCAGCCTAACTTTAAAACCCCATGCTCAGGGAGCTGTGGGCTCGGTGCTGCAGTTAAAACCCCCTTGCTGCTCCCTTCCTCTCTTCCCATGTGGGAGGATATAAACACACGTGGAGCTGCGGTGTGAATTCACAGCACGGAACTAACACTGCCATGTCAGCATGAAAGTTCTTAGCTTGCACTTGGAGCACCCCAGTGACATAAGATTTAGAAGAAGTATTTTTGAGGTGCGTCTGCACTGCAGCTGAAGGTGTGACCATGTGTCTGGGCTGATTTGAACTCAGCCCATTTGTGCAGAGGTGGCTCTGCAGCTCATCACAGTGCACCTCACCAGTATTTCTGCTGCTTCTGGGTTGACCTTTTCAGCTCTTGTTTATTAGGGGGACAGGTAATGTTACATGGTTCAGCCTGTGGTGTATGCATTGGTGGAACATGAAGTCTGATAGGAATATTCTGCTACATGAGTATGGTGTTACATGGCAGAAACAATTAGAAAACAGAGTGCTCAGCTAAGCAAAAAGGAAGATCAGGCTCTGATATCTAGCCAGCAGCACATTGTTCCTGACCTTTGCTTTGGAAAAATTGATCTGTTCTTAAAAATAAGATGGTAAAAGCACAAAACTGGTGAGAAAACTCTCAAGTGATACGTAAAGGTGTTTCAGCTAACTGTTTCTGGCCAAAAGCTAACAAACAAACAAACAAAAGAAAACAAAGCAATCTGACTCCAGCACATTGGACTGATCCCTCAAATTTTATCTTCCCAGTCACTTGGATGTGACAGTTAATCACTCATGCACATTCAGAAGCTGAAGTTGCTGATTTTCTGCCTTGGGTTCCATATAGAGCAACCTGAGTGATGCTGTAACACAGATGGGCTGGCTACCCTGAAGTCTGTTGTTATTTTAGGGATGCTGGGGCCACTCTGTGTACCCGTTAAGCTTCCAAGGAAAGTTCTCATGCTGTGTTTATGAATGAGTGTGCAAAAATAAGCCCACAGGACTATTTCCTATGAGCCAGAGTTTCTCACATAAACTTTCTGATTGCTCCTGCATATTGAAAAATGACCATTAGCATTTGTACCAAATAGATTTGAATAACTCTCTGCATGTGGGGATGTATGGTATTGTTGCTTGTGGCAGTTGAACAAGTCACCTGCTCGATGCAGTGATTCTAAATGTGCTTCCGAGAGTGCGCGTCACTCACACTGTGTGTGTTAGAGCTCTTCAGTGAGGTTTTAGTTATTTTAAGTCAATATTGTCGGTTAGAAGCCCCCCCAGCTAAAAAAGAAAATAAAAAGCCACGCATCAACCTTGCATTTCAGACGTGAATTGGAAGCAAATTCAATTTACAATTCACCAGACAAAAGAGGTTTTCTTCTGCTGTCATTCAATGCACGTTTGGTTTATTTGAGGATTCCCATATGATAGCCCCTTTTGCTCACACTTCTGAATATCTCAGCGTAGTGCATGCATGCAGTGGGGCTGTTTGTTTCTCCTTTTTTCTTGTTTTCCTCTGGCTGCGTGGTAAGTGGTGGTCCCTCACAAGCAGACCTTCCACCTGAGGGCAGTACAGCCACCACCTCCATCTCCCCAGTCCAGCCTCACAGCGGCTCCAGGTCACGTTTTGTTTTAATTCTCCCCTACAATAACAAGACCTGATTAACTTTCCAGGCTTTTCAGCTTCTTTTTACTGGAGCCACATCCCTTGCCTTCGCCACAATGTAGGGAATTTACCTCTGTTGTTCCCTGTTCCGTTAATTGCGTACTTCGTCTTTCTTTGTGTTGTCTTAACATATTGCGGTGTGAAATAGCATACACTGACTGCATGAAACTCTAGGAGGGCCGGGATATCAATATGAAAATTTATACTTTTAACTTCATGCTGTTCCAAGCAAAACCGAACCGTTTTTCTACAGTTCTGAGATTCCTTCTCATAAGCTGGATGCTGACAGTGCGAGAGGTAACACCTTTCAGCAGGTAAAATATGTTGTTATGGAAAGGCTGTGTGGCAGGGATGCTGACAACAATTAGCACATGCTACTCATTAACAAACAGAGATTACAACTGAGCTGAAATGGCAGGCTGCCATCAGTGTGATAGTTACGGGGCAGTTTAATTTCTAACGAATGTGAGCGCTGGATTAGTAACAATATTCAACAAAATGCTGCCTGCATTCTCTTATGGCTTTCATTACCAAATTGAAAATCTGTGTAGATTTCTGAAAATTACTTTTAAATGTAGCCAATCTCCTTGACTGCAAGGCTTGATTTGCTGGTGAGGGAGTCCTGCTGTGAGATTTTAATGAAAGATCATAGTGCCCCTCCAAGACCGTCAAAGAGCTATGGGCCCTGAAAGACCTGAAATAATCTGTTTTACTTTTAATGGCAGCCATTTTATATTCATTAAGATCAAAATGCAGTTTTGCAGGCAAATTGCAAAGCTGTTCCACTCACAGCTTGAGAACCTGGAGGCCCTACAGCTTTTTATCTTGTTCATAAGCAAATATGCAGTTAATATCTTTTAATATGCTTTGATGCTTGGTACCTTATGGGTACATTGTACTGGAGGTTAGAGAACTGCATGTTTCTTTGGCAGTGCTAGCAACGAACTAAAGCACTAGTCCTTTTATTTCCATAATGGCAGAAGAAATGAGTCTTTATTTTTTTAATATGAGCTCTGCTCAAATAAATTGTAAAGCACCGTGTAGTATATGTTCAGGGTCTCGTAGAAGGCACATTTTTTTCACTACATTCCATCTGTTGGTGGTTCTTATTATTTAAATTTATACGGCCACATTATTTAAATGTAAACAGCCAAATAAGATAGGATCAAATCATTGGCATCTGGGAACTGTGCTCTTATCCTCTTTGATTGTGAGGTTGTGTGCATTAATAATGGAGTTCTAAAGACTGTGATTCCACCTGATATACTGTATGACCTTAACAGTTGTGATTTTATCAGGGTTTCACTGTATGAGAAAATGAAGGTATTTTGCAGCTCATTTCTAGCAAGGCTAGTTTGCATTGTCTTGTGTCCAGAGTCGTTCAGATTTTTGCGTGCATGTATTTTAAAATGTCTTTTTTTTTTTTTTTTTTGGTTTTGACTGCGGTACTGCTGGTCACATTGTAAATCACGTTCACAAAGATTTTCAGAGAATAAACTTCACCTTCATTCACGCTGCTTACGTTGGCTTAATTGCATGCAGAGAGTGAGACGTTGTCATTTCGTCCTGAGTTGTGTACAGCTCATTCACTGGTGGGCAGAATTTTGCTCTGCTCAGCAGCTAGTGCTGAGGAGTAGAAATGGCAAAAAAAAGCTGGCGGCAGGCTCTGGCTGAGAATGGGGAAGAGGGAAATGCACTGTATTTCCTCTCTTAAGGATGAAAACACGCAGAAATTCATAATGAGAGTTTTCTAAATCTTAAATATGCAGTGGAACTTTTCCCTTATCTCTCTCTTTTTCTCTTTTCTGTTGTTATCCAGTAGAAGGTGCAAGAGTGTTGCGCCCTGTTCTCATCCTTCAGCTAACATGATCCATGGTAGGACCAATAGAGAAAATTGTCAAGATCAGTTGATTTAAGAAAGTGGTGTCAGCCTCTTTATGGAAGAGTTTATGGAAGAATTCCAATTGTGTTGTCTAAAAAAATATGTGTGTATATACATATATATATGTATTTATATGTAATGTACGTATGTATATATAACGTACATTAAGATAGCTCCATCAAGAGGGCAGACACTCTGTCCCTGGGCACTCCCAACTTTTGTGTTTATCTGTGGCCCACAGGCGTATTATAATATTGTATGACATGTTTACAAGTTCTAACATCTTACTTTGTGCAACTGCATAGCTTCCTTGCAAGGCTAGAGAACTTCAAGCTTTGTATGTCTGGCAAAGATGAGGGAATTTGATAACCTTCTCTCTATGGGTCTTAGGGCGAGTTGAATGCGTCTGGCCTGCCAAGGCACAATTTAATGGGCTTCTGAAAACACTCAAAAGGCAGACATAAATGTGTGGATGGGCAGCCAGCCAGGGTGACCTGGGGGATGGGGCCAGTCTGATTTTAAGCAGGGTAAGGTCGTGAAGGAATGTTTGAGGACAAAGCTGGCTGGGGGAGTGCACTGAAAGCCTAATGTTTGACTGGAATGGATTAACAGAGCTTGAACCTGACTGTAACTTAAGAGCAAAAACATTCCCACCTGTCCAACTTGAAAAGGGAAATGGAAAATGTAAAGAATATATAATTAATTTCAATTACAAGCCTCACATATCTTTTGCTTGGTTATACACTATCTTTATTTCCTGTGAGCAGTTTAAGATCCAGTGCAGGAACTGTACCTAAAATAAAATAGAGAACAGCTTGCTCCTATAAATCTGCTGCTGCTTATTTTCTTTATTTCTTTTTTCCTTCAAACTTTTGGAACACCTTTAATGTTTGAGATTCTGACTTTTTGTCCTCTTTACAACAAGAATTTTACTCACACAATCTACTTAAAATGGAGCCTCTTCAATCCGATTTCTCCCATTAAGGAAGATTTTTTTGAGAACTAGAGAGAGCTTGCTGTAATGGAGGCATTAAAAGATAATGGCTTACATGCTGATTGGTATAATTTGGGAACAGCGTAATAGGAAAATATTGGGGGGAGAGAGGGGAGCTGTCTTTGCTAAATTAGCCTAAAGGGGAGGAGTTATCTCCCCATTTTTATCTAAAAGATAAATCCTTGCTCTTGGAGTTGATGCGCTTTATTTTTATTTACTCTGCACTACTTAGGGGTGAGGTGTGAATGTGAGGTAACTGAAATGTGCACGAGTAGCATCAGTAGGCAAAGAGGAGTCCCTGTGTTGCACAGGGCATATCTGTGTTTGGATTTGGCAAAAGGCAGAGAGAAGTGGCATTGCATAGCATGTCTGCATACTGAAGTTACCTGCCTTTGATTCTGAATCTGTTGTTAGAAATCCAAGTGCTTGATTCTAAACAAAACAGAGTTCGCTTGCTTTTGCAGAGTGACATCATAAGGCATGACAGCAAAAAGTGGCACTGTACAAATTCCACCCTCCAAAAAGTTAGCAGGATTGCCCTGGAGGGCTGACCGAGTTTCCAGTAGTCTTTCAAGATAAGAAATGATGTCAGATTGGTCATTTGATGGAAGGTCTCAAACTAAAACAAACTTTGACGGTGCAGGGAGAGGATAGTGACAGGAACACCTGTCCTTGGGATCTTATTTAGAAAATGCAATGAGATTTTGCTTTAACAGGGTCTTTCAGGCAGAAAAATATGGCAGTAACACGTGTAAAGGAAATTTCAATATGTTTTGACAATAGTGTAATCTAGAGAAAGTGTTATCCCCCTTGTGGAGGTCATCATTCTTAATACAGTGTATGTCATCAATTCTCAGGACAACAGGGAAAATGATCTAGTCAATACATATGAAACAGAAATCATGCATAAACATGCTGCCTCACTATAAAGTGGGTGACACCAGTGAAAATTGGATAGCAGGCCTGGATGCAATTTTCCATAACTTCTTATTATTCATAAGATTGTGTGATCTAATAAGCCACACCTCAAATTACTGTCCATTGAAGGTACTCTTGAATGATAGATTCTGACAAACCAGACAGAATATATTATGATTAAGATCTGATGCCAGTAGTGCTGGACTATCAGTTGCTGACTTTTTTCAGCTCTATTCCATCATTTTTGTGCTGTTCTTTTCTAATTTTTTTTTTTTTTTTTTTTTCTGAACAGCATGAATCCACAGTTTGTAAATGCTGAAAAGAAATTTCAAAATGATTGTTTTGTATGTCTGATTCTGAACACGTCTCTGCTTAACTTTGATCATGCAATAAAACAACGGGCAGATAAAGAACAATAGAAAGCAGGTAGAAATTTATGTCACAAAAATAAATTAAAAAAAACCTGACATTTAAATATTTTCTTGAACCTTTGTTACTATAAAAAATGTGTTGTTTAAATGCAAAGATGAATAAGGAGGAGGAGGAAAGAAAACGGAAAGTCTTTGTTTATAGAACTGGAGGGGCTCTAATTAAGAAGAGTGACTGTATGAAGAATTTGTGTGTGTGTGTGCTGTTAAATAACTGCCCTGGTCTAGGTCTGTGAAAAAGACTCTGCCCCTTTAATTCATCAAATGCAGAAAAACTAGCATATCCAGTATCTACAAGCCACATTCCAAAGGGAGATGTTTTCAATTCACTCATTATAGAAAGGTCAGTCAGGTTCAAGTTCAATGTCATGGAAAAGAAGTACTCTCTACAAGGAGTACCACCCACACATGAAAAAGTGGAGGGAGAATTAGATGAACTATGTAACCTAATTTTTTGGGCAAATACAAGAAAATTAGCCCTGTGTGCTATTTGAATTTAAAACCACATATTAACAATTCAGCTCTAGAAGGTGATGGGAACCACAACAAAGTAAACACGCTCTCCAAACCACTCGGCTGTAATGATGTTATTAGTATGCATGTTGCTGAGCCCAGATGTAGCCTTTAACAGCCCAAGCCCTTCCAGTGCTTTTTGTTATAATGGCATCAGACTCTGCTCAGTGTGGGACATTCAGAGACCAGCATTGCTCAGGATGAGATACAAAGATAATTTGCATTGGAACATGACTGTGATGTCCATCATCACCACACCCCGTTGCCTGCAGTGATAGCAGAAAGCATCGGGAGGTAACAAAGCACCCGTAAAGAAGTGTGAATTAAGGATAAGAGAAGCTCTGAAGGGCTCAGCTACTGAGCAGCCTCTTGGCTGGTGGCAAAGCACTAGCTTAAGAAACTGGAAACTTGAATTTGAGTTCCTTCCAAGGGCCTTCCTATACAGGTTCCTGTATTGCTATGGAGATATCTGATGGCCTTTGGTAATTTACACCACAGAGCACAGTCCAACCCAGCAGTACAGTGGATCATGGTTATGAAATGTTCTGCCTGTTCTAGGTAAAAAATGACATGTTAATGCAGTTTAGTAGAACTGCTGTGGAACTTTGGAAAGACTTGTGCAGATCCTGCTCTAGGAATGTGAGTTACAAAAGGGATTAAAAATAACAAGGTCACTTTTGACTAATCTTTTAGCATTTTTTACAGCATTGCTCTCTCATCCTACACTGTTATTTCAGAGTGTGCATGTACAGCTATGTCACTTCCAGTACAGATCTCCGAGAATGTGAATTGGTACTGTTTTCCTTCTTTGAACGAGTAAGTAAACAGCAGTAAGGCTGGCATTGCATGGTGTGATTTAGTGTAGGTTAACATAGTGCAGAGGGTACTTTGCAATAAAATTTTAAATTAGAGAGAATATATTTACTGCCTGTCGTGAGTCTGGCTTATGAACTATAGGCTTGATATTTGGCAGAATGTGTAAGAACTGATAATTAGGTGTGTGTGTGTAGGTAGTGACATTTGTTTAAAACAAAGTACTGTAAAACTGAATTCATTTATGCCTCTTACTTTGTTCAGTTGCTCATAGACAAGTAATAAAATATACCAATAATATCTCTGTTTGCAATAAGCTTTAATTATACAGACACCTGATAAAATGCAGATGAGCTATCTGCTCTCTGTGTATGAGGAGTCTAATAAATAGAACTGGCAGCTCATCTCTGTGTGTATGTGTATGAGTGAGAAAAAGAGTGACGAAAAGAGAGACTCATCTGTAATAACACTGATAGCTTTGAAGCTGGGACTTAGTGGTTTTCACAGCTTTATTGGCTGACATTATCAGATGAAGAGAGTTGGCACCATTGTGTGTGTGTACTTCTGTATATGCTTCTTTTTTTCCCCTAAGTATGTAAGTAAGGGAAATAAAGCACAGAATTTTATACCTGCCCATTAATGATCTTCCTTATGTTTATCTTCATTTTAACCATTTGAAAATCTCGTCTCTGTTTCCTTTGCTGATGTCAGTAAAACTGCAAGATTTGCACTGTTGAGAATGGGTTTCAAAATGCTGCAGGAAAATTTGGACACAGGGTGCTCTTGCTGTTGCCCTTTCTCTAAAAAAAAAACCCACCAACAAAACATCCCGATCTGAGGTATTTACAGGTCTCATATCTCCCCCAGTTTTCCAGGCAGAGATCCATTCTTATGTTAACTTTCTGTGCTGTGGTCAGTAAGAAACCATTTGATCCAGATGGAGCCTTTTTCCTTGAGGGCTTAATGTTATAATGTCATGACTGTGCTTTGAAAGCTGCAATGGGGCTCTGCCTCTCCTGTGCTCTTTAATCATGGCACCTAGGTCGTATGTGAAAGTAAGTCACAAAGAACGTAAGGTTGGTGAAAGTAGTGTTTAGTTTAATTTCTGCCTCCCTCATCTTTTCAGTCTTTGCTGAATTGCCCCAGTTCTCATAAGAAAACACCGGTTAGTGATCATTAATCCTCTACATACTTCATGTTTATTTACCTTTTTTAGAGGATGCGGGGAATGTATGAAATCAGGCCTGCAGTAGCATTCACTGGTTTGTGTCAGACATTTATTCCAGCAACTGCCCTGAAAGGAAAATATGTGTTCTACATCTGGTGGAAGTTAAGGAATGTCTCCTTAGCTCCAGGAGCCTGAAGTCCAGATTTTTTCTTAAAGCAGAACGTGATATATGACGCTCCTGCTGCTTTCTACATGCTCTTAGCTGATGATTAGTCTGGAAGAAAAAATGCAGTTGTTGCTTCAACAGTTACTTGCTTGAGACTACCTCTAGCTGTGTCCCACAAACTGTCTCCTACAAGTCGTATTCTGTAGCGGAAGAATTTGTGGCCATGCATCAACATAGGCCTGCTTTGTTCCCAGCTGTGCTCAACCCTTCAATATCTGTGCTGATCTGATGGCAGATGAAGATGTGCAGAGAAAGGAGTTCACACTGTTGACCTGCCCATGTAGACAACTTGACTCTGGTGGAGATCTCTGTTTTGCAGTTGAACCATTTTCATTCTGTTGAATTATCTTGCATGTGTTACATAGATGCACCAAAAATTCTATTGCATTGTGGAAAGTTAGGGATTCCAACAGCAAAATCATCTTAAATCTAAGTTGGGATGGAAGTTTAAACACTGAAATTATGTGTTGTAGTACGTAGGAAATACCTGAATTATGCTCAACATTGTTTCTGATACTAAACCTCCTGAATACTGCAGGAATCATAGAATCATAGAATCATAGAATCACACAATCATAGAATGGCTTGGGTTGGAAGGAATCCCAAGGATCACTAAGCTCCAACCCCCCTGCCACATGCAGGGCCACCAACCTCCACATTTAATATCAGACCAGGCTTCACAGGGCCCCATCCAACCTGGCCTTGAACACCTCTAGGGATGGGACATCCACAACCTCTCTGGGCAGCTGTTCCAGCACCTCACCACTCTCATAGTAAAGAACTTTCCCCTGACATCCAACCTAAATCTTCCCTTCTTCAACTTCAAACCATTTCCCCTTGTCCTGTTGTTATCTACTTTTGTAAAGAGCTGGCTCCCCTCCTGTTTGCAGGCTCCCTTTAGGTACTGAAAGGCTGCAATGAGGTCACCCTGCAGCCTTGTTTTCTCCAGGCTGAACAAGCCCAGCTCCCTCAGCCTGTCTTCACAGGGGAGGTGCTCCAGCCCTCTGATCATCTTCATGGCCCTCCTCTGGACTCTCTCCAACAGTTCCCTGTCTTTCTAGTATTGAGGGCCCCAAACCTGGATACAATATTCCAGATGGGGCCTCACGAGGGCAGAGTCGAGAGAAAGGGAAAGGGCTGCTAGCCTCTGTATGATGTACTGGGGAAACTCTTTGGAGCAGGAAGAATAGTTGGCAATGAGCAGGAAACAGCCATCCTGTGGCTTGGTGTAAGCAGTCACATATGAAGTTGATGCTGTGGTGAGTGCTCACAAGCACCTGTGCACAGAAAGGTAGTTTATGGTACCTGTGTATTTTTATATTCCTTAGGGCAACATATAAATTTATGTACATATGTATTTTTCATCAGAAGTTTACAGTTGACAGTATAATGTACAATTTGTTGAGGCATTCAAGACGATTTTCTTTTGTTCTGTTTTTGGACCAGAGCCTTGATGAAACCTGGGGTAGATACCAACCTTGTGCAATGATTTAATATTTGCACCTGTGGCAGTGCCGCTCTCAGAAAGCACGTGAAAATAAAGCTAACCAGAAGACAAATAAAAAAGAAATGCACGGCAAACAAGTGAGTAGCACGTGTGAAAGTTAAAAGCATCCCAACTATGGAGGCAGCAGAAGTGGCAGAATTGTGTATGCAGGGGCGCCTGGGATCCCCTGAAGTATGCAAGTGGGCAGGAAGGCTTTGCTTGAGGCAGCTGGGCAGAGGTGAGGAGGCGAGGAGAAGGTGTTTGCAGTGGAGGCTTCAAGCTGTGTCAGGGGGGTCCTGAGGAGTGGGAAGGGAGCTCCAAAGGACCAGGGGTTGGCCAGCAAGGCACAAACTGAAGCACTCAGTATGTACCGTTATAAACACGGAATGATGCTTTCAGTAACTGCGGTGCCATGAGAGGCGTTCCGGTGTCACCAGCGTGAATGAGGTGAGATTTTGGCTGTGATGTGAGTGAAGGAGTAAACATGTGAATTGCTGAAGTGTAGTAAGCAACTAATTTCTCAGAGGATGAGAAAGTGGTGCTGTACGGGTATGTTTCTGTACACAGATAATTGCTTTTTGGAGCTCATAAAAGCACTGAGTTCCAACAGAAGCTGCAAATGCTAGAGGATTTCCAGTAAACAGAGACTTGATTTACCCTTTAGCAGCAAGGATTGCATCAATAATACCCAGGAAAAAAAAACAGTTACTCTTTTAGATCAGCTGAGGCTGTACATATCACACAGCGAGGAAGCTAAAATACTCACCTCAAAGTATATAGCAGCCAACCAGGCCTACATTTCATTCTTCTGCACTACTGTGCATCCCATTCTGCCCATATATATTAGATATGTGGCTCCATCTCTAACATCTTTAAAGAATTAAAACATTTTAATTACTCAAATTGTTAATTAATATATGATTCACAGAACTATAACAAGATATATCAGCGACGCTCCTAGAATCAATCAAGTGAAGGTTACTGTTTTATTTAGGAGGAAATTGAAGATTCTATGTTTTAATTAAAAGTCTTTGTGTTATATCTAAAATATCTATATTGCTTTATCATTCTATAGTTCTATTTTTGATATCCCAATTTATTTAATCTTGTGAATTAATTTTAATCTAAAGTTATCATGGAAGTTAAACAACTATAGGAAAGGAAAATGTACAGCTACTAATAGCTTTGGTTTTAGAAATGGGCAGCAATCACGTAAGAGAATCAGCTATCAAAATGCATGATCTTTTCATTTAAAATTGGAATAGGACGACTTGAGTTTTCACTTGCATAGAAGCACATCTAAGTTTTGTAAAGCAGGACCGAGAGTACTGAAATTAAGCAAAAGAGGTAAAATGTAATTTGGCATAAAACTTATGCTGAAATTGTGATGCTAATGAAAATTTAGGGAATGTAGCATATGCTTTTTTATTTTTCATCATTATTTTTGCAATAAAAAAGCAGCAACGGCAAAATTTTAGACCTTTATGGTCTTAACTTCGCTCTGAACCTTTTGCAGATCTCTTTCTTACGCCTTCACCTTCTGTCCTATTTTTTGCCCTGGAGACAAACATAAACTTTCAGGTTAACATTTCTTTTACCTATCGCCTATATAAATTGCCCTCTGTTTGCATGCATGCAGTGTGTGAAAGCTGGCAGTGCAGGACAGATCGTTTCCTACAGAATCACCAGGATGATTTAGATATCAAATCTGTATTTAGGATCCTGCAGTTCAGTGGTTAAATTTGGTATGTCACTTGACTATGCAAGAAAAGCCTCTCTGTAGGGAAACTGTTTGAGTTCACTGCCTGGGTTTTTGTTTTTAATTTGAGAGATGGCAGTGGGATTCGGATGTGCTTTAGCACAATACACTGAGTGTTAAAACCTTATATATCTTGGAAACTGCCCTTACTGCAGGCGTTCTCCAGAATTATTTTCGTTAGGTGGGTTTGGAAGAGAACTCTTCCCCTATAGATCTCTTCTCACTGCAGTGCTTTCACCTGGCATCCTGCTGGAAGCTCTGTGCTGTACTGAAGATGCTAAACCTCTGTTCATTGTCCAATGCTGTGGTGTGGTGCAGTGTGTGTGAACATCATGTCTGTGGCTCCTCTCTGTAGTCCATGGGTCGTGCTTTCTATCTCTGAGACACAAACAGCTCATTTAGTGTCTTGCAAGTTCCTCTTGAAAATTTGGAGCGCCATTTCCAATCGTAGACTTTGAAGGTGAATTCTGGCTTTATTGCCAGAATTATTAGTAGGGAGTTCTGTACAAAGGTGACCTTGAGGCAAAGGCCTGGGTCTGGTTGCATCTCCTGAAGACTCAGGGTTGGGTGACATTGGTGGCCCTTGTGCTTGAATTAGGTCTGGCTAGTGTCCAGGCAAAGTGTGTGCATTTTGGCTCACATCTTTTCCAGAGAATGGAAAATCATTAAAAATGAAACAAAACAAACAACCCCCTGACCAAACAACAAATAAATAAATCTTTCTAGTGACAGTGGACCTGCTGCGAATAAGTCGCTAACATATTTTAAACACCCTAGGTTTTTCAAAATAACTAGGCTTTTACAGGCAAGGCTGTACTCTGCATCTGTGTCCCCTAAAAGGGCAAGAGCAAAGCGCTCGTGTTTTCCTTATAGCTCTAAAGTGCTTGAAGCACATCCACAGTTCAATGTCATCTGTGAGAATTGGAGATAACTTCTCTGCAGAAGTCAATAGAGCTTGTGCCGTTGACTTTGCAGATCCAGCGCTTCACCCAAGAGGTCTGCCTAGTGATTTTTAGTATTGATGTTCTGTGACAAAACTCTTACTTCTTTTTTATAGAAACATGCTTGTTCAAGTGATGGACATGACCCAGCAGTTTAAGTGGCTAGGAAGACGATCCCTAATAAATAAAGAATTGTCTTAGTTTTAGCTGGGAGTGAACTGTTTTCTTCAGAGTGTCTGGTAGGATGCTATGTTTTGGTTCCAGAGAAGAAGAAAGTTGAAAACACACTGATGTTTATAGTTTCTGCTAAGCAGCATTGTACAGAGACAAGGCCATTTGCAGCATAGGGCCCAAGGAGCAGGGAGGGAACAGAATTAGGACAGCTAACTTAACTTATCCAAAGGGATATTCCATTTCATACGACATCAAGAAGAAGGAGCTTTGAAGGGGGTGGGTGTTCTTCTTGCTCTCTTACAGTGTTCAGGAGGCATTGCTCAGAGGGTGGTGAGTAATTCCTTGTGCTTCACTTGTTATATACATTCATATATATATGCATTTATAGATATTTGTCATAATCATGTTTTTCCCTTTCTCTTAGTACATAGTTTTGTCTCAGCCCACAAGTACTGCTTTGTTTTCTTTTTTCACTTCTTTCACTGGAAAGGGGAGAGTAAGCAAATGACTGTGTGGTGCTCAGCCACCTACTGGATTAAGCCACAATAGTCATTTAACCAGTTAACCAGACTGGGTCTCATTGCAGGGTAGCTTAACAACATGCCTTAGGAAACAACATCCAAGTCTTATACCTTCAAAAAGTCAGAGCAGCTGCAGAGCCCATTGCAGGAGTTTGGAACAACTGCTTAGCCTGTCACAGAAGCTGGAGCAACCTCAAGGCTCATCAGAAGGGTTGCAGTGACAGCAGGGTCTGCAACCATGCTCAAAGAAACTGCAGGAGCTGTTGCAGGAATTTGAGATGCTGCAGGGTCTGTCACAGGAGTTGGAGGTTCTGTTGCGTTGTCTTCAGATCCAGGAGTATCCTCTTCCCCTTGAGCATGCTCAACAGTGTTGAACAGAGCTCAGTAGGCATGGACCAGGCCCCAGCACACTGCTTTGATCTGTGCCTCTTTAGGACTGCTAGGGTGACAGGACACCTCTTCCAAATATTCTACTAGTTTTTCAGTATTTTGCAGTTATTCTGAGTTGAAGTTCCAAATCACTGCAGGTACCCACTACTCTAGGCACCTGCCCACACCATCCCACACTCCCTGACACTCATACCTATTCAGCTTCGGGACAGATCTCTAAGTGATATTCTTAAATAATTGTTTAATCTTAACCCATACACAACACACAGCAATAGAAGCACACTGGCTTTAACATTACACAGATATTTAAAATTCTCAATGGCTCTTCAGTCCTGTGACAAAACAGGAAAAGTGAAAGGGAGGCAGAGGGACTGCTGGAAAGTATTCTCCCCTATCTCCTCCATAGCTAGACTCCCTGAGGAGATAAAGCAAGGAGTGTAATTACTAATAGTATCGACAATATGGTTTCCATATACCAAAGATGACTGCAATGCCAAATGCACACAAAACAGCAGTTTCTCATCTGCCAATTTTATCATAATATAAGCTGAGGCCACAAAGCATAGCAAAATATAAAACTTAATCCAACGCCTAGAGATGACAAACAACACAGCAGGGAAAATAGCAGCAAGCAAGGTACTACACAATATAGTTCCACAAGATGACTCTCAAAGGGCTCCAGAAGTAGGGGAAAAATTAACACTGTGACCAGCAATTATCAAACTACCACAGTACCTGTTAACATAGTCTGGACAGGTTTGCTGTTATCTCAACTCTTTGAGCCCCACATTGGGTACCAAATTGACTGGTTTAACCCAACTGGCTGAGCACTACACAGTCATTTGCTCACTTACTCCTTCCCAGTGGGATAGGGAAGAGAATTTAAAAAAAAAAATAAAACAAACAGGACAAAGTAGTACTTGTGGGTTGAGATAAAACTATTTACTGAGACAGAGAAATAATATGACACATATATATATGTACATTTATATACAAATGTGTATAACCAGCGATGCACAAGAAATTGCTCACTGCCCCCTGACTGATGCCCAGCTTGCCTACTGAGCAGCAGAAAAGAAGAAGAAGAACTACCACCCCTTTGAAAGCTCCTTCTAGTTGATGTCATATGAAATGGGATATCCCTTTGGATTAGTTAGCTGTCCTAATTCTGTTCCCTCCCAGCTCCTTTGGCCCTTTGCTGCAAATGGCCTTGTCTCTGTACAATGCTGCTTAGCAGAAACTGTGAACATAGGTGTGTTATCAACTTTGTTTTTCTCTAGAACTCAAGGGAATGCCAGAAAACTTCAGATGGATTCTGCAGAGTCTTATTTGCATTTTTTAGTTGACAATTATTGTTGTTTTATTATTACTGATGTAATTGTTACTGATGTAATTGTTCTGTTTAGAAGACTTCTTATTTGGTTAGGAGAGCTGCATGCAGGAAGTTGATTGCTATGAACTTCTCTGTGATATTGAGATGTTTTCTTACAAGATCAATGGCTAGTTTTAAGCAGAGAAGGCTGAAAGACAGTAGTAGAGACAACCATAGTATTTCTTGTGCCCTGAATAGATATGTCTTCTCTCTGATTGCTCTGTGACTGTATGCAAGGTAGATCTATGTCCTTAGTTGCACGTTCATCCTGAGCTAGCAAACCCTGCCAGGCTGATGGCCGTCAGAGCTGACAAAGCTTCAAGGCTTAAGGTTGACTTGGGGGACATGGTGGCCATCTGCTAAAGGCTGCAGTTCCACCTAAGAATTGTGGCATCATCCTGAAGGACAGCCAGAGGGTCTATGGCAGTCAGCATTAACTGCTGTCTGCTGTCTAATTTCATCAGTGTGTGGGCATAAAGTCTTAGCAAAGAGGAAGAGGTGACAAGAAGGATGGGCTGTTGGTGCCATGCAGGAGCAGAGACACTTGTGTAGGGGAATGAATGGCTTTCTCTCTCTGGATTACTCAACTTCTGCAGGGTTTCCCTTTGAAGTTTATAGTTTCTTCAGTGGCACACTTGGCAAAAGTCCCACGTCCCTACAGACAAACGGTGGGATTTACTCCTACGTTTCAGGTATCTCAGTGGTGCTTGAAGTAAAAACAGTCAGTCTTCCTCAACAGTCTGTAGGAATGGTCATTCTCCCAGGGGTGCTGTTCCTGACAGTTATGTACAGCTCAACATCACTTGACTCCATGCTTAGGCACTGTATGGGATAATCCAGGCCTCCCAGTCTCTCTGGTGATTGAAATTCATGTGAGTTTGAGTGAGATTATCCTCACAAAATGGAAGTTTAGGAACAGTGAAAATGAGTTCAAATCAAGGCAGAGAAAGTATAACATAACTGAGAAGCTGTTATGTGATGGAATGGCCAGAGGGAGTGACTTCCATGCCATTTATTTGTATAGTTTAAGTCTTGTTTTCAAAGTCAGCAAAAGTTTCCAAAGCTCAGCATCCTGGAAATCAGAGTATAATGTATGATTATATATATTATTCAACCTTAGTTTAATGGCTGATGACTCAGATTGTATGTATTGGCTCTAAGTGGAGTATGTGTGCAAATGCTGTCTCATAAAAGTCTTGAAATGCAGGGTTATGTTTCAAAGAATTTTTAAAGAAAACTATTTATTATTTATGTTAAAATTAAGTATTTTATTGCATTTATATGTAGAAGATCTGCATATAGACATGTATATAATTATCTTTGGACAAGTGATTGAAGACCTTACACATCCTCAACATTGCTAATGAATATATCCAGGATCCTCAAAGTGGAATCCAGAAGACTTTCAGTTATTGTTTTTCTTGAGTGGATGTTAAAAACCTTTAAGTTTTGAGAGAATTCCTATGAGAAAGCACCTTTAAACTCAGAAAGGTCAATTTCTTTGACAGCCAAGACAGGAGGTTTCAGAGGGGTTGCTGTCATCCAAAACCTGAATTATGTATGTCAGTCCTTAGGGTTTTTTTAAATTTTAAAATGGGAGTGACTAAGGCTGGAAACCTGGTGGGATGGTGACTGATCATTTCCAAATGCAAGTAGGATGTTACATTTAAAACCCATGTTGGAAGAACGCTACGGTTAACAAAGTTAAGCACCCTCAAGTCGAGAAATGTCACATTCAAGCTTTCTGAAACCTCTGTGTTATTCAGAGGGTATTTTCCAACTTCTGTATCAAAAGAGGTGGGGATCTCTGTGCCCATGGCCACCTGTGCCAGGTTATCTTTGTTTCAGCACCTCTCTCACAGCAAATGAGGATGTGAGTATGGGTCCATACTTCAGCCCAAGCTCAGTGCTCACTGCCATGGTGAAAACAGAGGCCTTTCTGGTCAGCAAAATGTGCCTGGGGTGCGGAGGGCCAGAAGGGCAGCAGAGGAGGAGAGACTCCCTTCTGCAGCCCTCAAATTGGTGGCACGATGGGAGAAGGGTATGGAAGGTCATGGCCAAGTGCACTGTCCTAACAGCCTTACATGCCCTCAAAGGAGTCTGAATCTCCATGAATCTCCAGGGATTTTCTTTTCCATGCTGCACACTGAGACTTCATTGAATAGGGGAGCTTCCTTTCTTTACGTATTTTTTTTCCCCTTGGAGACAACAAAAGACAAATTTATGATCTCACAATGGCTTCCCTGCCAGAATTTAAGTGTTTTAAAGCATGAAGGCGTATTTGTCAATGAAATGCAGGTGAGCTTTGGGGTGGATTTTTTGTTTGTTTGTTATCTCAGTGTTTTCTCCTTAAGGTCATTTTGAGAAGCAGCCCTGCTGGTTGTGCATCAATATTCTGAAATCATTCATTTTGAGGATATTTTGGCTGAAATTATTAAAGTCTGGAAAAGTTTAAAGTACCTTAAATGCAGGGTCTTACAACACGAAGTGTTGGACAGGTATTGTGTTATAGTCAAATGTGCCTCATTTGTTCTGCTCTAATGACAGAATTTGCGTGTAGAAGTTACAGAGCACATTCCACTCTGAACTGTGTTTTTGCCTCTTTTCACGCTGACTCTATCCTTCATTTATACTTGTACTCTGATTAAGGAATTACTCTCTGACTGCTGGAATGCTAGTGATTGAAGACCCTAGTTAATATACACTCTCCCCGAAATCCTTTGTCTATTTTTATTTCAGCATTTGGATCACGGGAAACCATTTATAGGATATAGAAGCTTTCATACAGAGTTGCAACACAACTGTTTTCCAAAGGTTTTGAAGACTAGAAAGCAAGTCCAAGCAAATCCATGAACTCAGTGTTCTTCACCCCTCAGTGAGTAGTGAGGGGGGGGGGGGAAAAATCACATCACCAATCCAAATGAGTTTGTTTCAAACTTCTTGGGCCATCCCCTTCACATGTTCCCAGTGAACGGCTTGAGAAGCACTTTCATGAATTATTTTCTAAGTATGTGTAATTTTTTTAATATTTATTTTTTGCAGGAGCATTGTGATAGTGTTTGTCATGTGCAGGGTGCTTCTAAAACCTACAGCGATATTATCTGCCTGCCAAGGATCTGAGTAGGAAGAATCCATTTCATTGTAGAAAATAGACAAAGAGCATGATGAATAAGATTAAAAAAAAAAAAAAAACAAAACAAAAACAACCTGCTTTAACTTGAAAACATGTATTTGCTAAAATGAGCTAAGATTTGACTCGCTTTCAAAGAGCTGAACATACTCTGGGAAAGCATATCTATGATAGTTTAGTGACAAAGCCAAGAAACACATTTTATCTTAGCAAAACTTGTAAAATGAAGGCCATGTTATTGCACTGAATAATTTTCTTCGTGATTCAAAACAAACAAACCCAGCCCCAAAGCCCCCAAAACCTAATGGAATATTTCCTTGCATGGCACACAGTAAAACCTTAATGGCTTAGTACCTGTAGTTTCCTTTCATAATGCAGGAGACAATTGAAATAAAATCCTGGCAAGAAATTATACCTCTGACTCCCCATGAACGCAGATTGTCTGTTGAAATGTTAAAATTGAATTGGTCTATTAAATAATAGTTATTTTGAAGTGAACTTGTTTGTGCTGTTGGAGTTTTTGCACATTGGTATTCATTACAAAGCTTTGGAAAGGTATATTCTAGGAAAAAATGAAAACCTTCGTGTTAATAATCATAGAGCTTCCTCCTCATAATCTGTTATTTTGGTGATCTTTTTTATTCCCCGTTTGAAAAATCCTGGGCCCAGCATAATGATTTTTTTTTTCTCATTCTTGTCACATTGAAACAAAAGGAGGAGCTGAATGTGTGAACTGCTATTGGTAATCAAAATGGATAATACTCTTTTTTTTTTTTTTTCCCTAGGATTTGTTCTTAGAGTATTTAATCCTATACTGAGCAAAAGGGAAACAGTGGAAGAGGATTTCTTTTAATATTTTTGTTCTCTACATATCCTGAGGTCAGAATATTTCAGTTATGGTCATTATGGTCATAAAAGACCCATGAACTTTGAACAGAGAGATCTTCTGGGGTTAGTGCAGAGATATAAATGGCAGAAGCTAAAAGGGTTGATTGTCTCTGGTGGAAATATATATACTTTTTTGGAACACTGGAGTGGAAGTAAAGACAAATGAACATCCTTATGGTGTAATCACCAGGTTGAAAAATCAGGTGACTTTAGCTCTCAAACTCCCTGTTAGCACAGTGAGTTTTTATGTTCTTTGTATCTTAGTTGGTGGATGAGTCAATGTTTAAATGCTCATTTATCATTTACTATATAAAAGAAAAGCTATTACCTGAAACTCATTTTTACAGTTGCAGGCAAACTGAAATAATCATTTTCAAGGACCTAAAGCTGTTTCTTGAAGAATGTCATCATTTTCTTCTTATTTTACTTACCACTTACACTAGTATATGGGGTACCTTCAAGAGCTGTGCCTTACAAAACCCAGCTGCAGATATTGCCAGCCACCATACCTGTACAAACTAGACTAAAGAAACTCAGTTTCAGCAAACTACATTCATCTTGGAGACAGGACAAAAGAACCAGTTTAAAGGAGCAGCTCACAGTGAACACTAGTGCTGCTTGCTCGGTGCTAGTCTGCAACATGTATTACCCTGTCAGTGGGCAGCCTGGGCAGCCTGTAGAAAGTATTTTGGAACCCTGTGACAAAGCCTGTCCCTACCATAATGTAATACTCGCTTCTGTTGTCTATTTTGTGTCTACTCTTCTCTGCTTGTCTTTCCTCACCTCATAAATAAATGGCTTAAAAGTTGGTGCAAACGCAGGAATTTTGTTTTTTTTTCACCACAGGGCAGCTTACTTGGCGCCTGGCGTGATGGCAGCAAATGGAAGTGGCTGGTCTCTGAGGGGGAGGAGGATCTTAGCTGAGGAACTAGCAGGACTCATTGAAAGGTCTTTAAACTAGGTATTAAGGGGGAAGGGGGCAAAATCAGGGCTGCAGGGGTTGAGCAGGTTGTTCGAGGGCTTGTACCGGACTTGATGGGTGATGACAGTGAAGTACAAAGGGATGGACTGGGGCAGGGGGTTGTTGGGCATCCTGCTGTTCCAGGGGAACTTGGATCCTCTATAAAGGTGGTGAGATGGAAAGCCCAGCTGAAGTGCCTTTACACCAATGCACACAGCCTGGGAAATAAGCAGGACGAGTTGGAAACAGTGATGTGCTTAGAAAGTGATGACCTTGTTACTGTCACTGAAACATGGTGGGATGACTCCCATAACTGGAATACCACCACTGGGGGCTATCGGCTCTTTAGAAGAGATAGGCTAGGTAGGAAGGGTGGGGGAGTTGCCCTCTATGTCAAAGAGTGGATAGACTGTGAGGAGCTCCCTCTGAGAAACTATCAGGAACAGGTTGAGAGCCTGTGGGTTAGAACTAGGGATGGGTCTAACAAAGGCCAGCTGATGATAGGATATACTACAGGTTACCTGATCAATGGGAGACTGTTGACAAGGCTTTCTTGCTTCAGATGCGGGAGGCTTTGTACTCACGGGCTCTTGTCCTGATGGAGGACTTCAACCATCTGGATATCTCTTGGAAAGACCACACAGCGAGTTGCAAGAGGTCTAGGAGGCTCCTGGAATGTGTTGATGATAACTTTCTGGTCCAGGTGTTGGACAGACCGACTAGAGGTGAAGCGTTACTGGACCTGCTGCTCAGCAATGCAGAGGAAATCATTAATGGTGTTAAAGTTGGAGGCAGCCTGGGTTGCAGTGACCATGCCCTGGTTGAGTTTGTGATCTCGAGGGATGTGGGCCTGGAGAAGAGTGGCGTCAGGACCCTGAACTTTGGAATAGCAAACTTTAAGCTGTTCAATGGCCTGTTTGCTGAGATCCTCTGGGATGCTGTCTTTAAAAACAAAGATGTTGAGGAGAGCTGGCTACTCTTCAAGGATGCCTTCCTGAGAGCACAAGAACTCTCCATCCCTCTGAATAAGAAAGTGGGCAGAGGAGGTAGGAAGCAGTTGTGGCTCAGTAAGGACCTGCTGGGCAGCTGAGGGTGAAGAAAGGTGCATACAAGCTCTGCAAACAAGGCCGTGTCACCTGGGAAGAATACAGAGATGCAGTCTGGACTTGCAGATGTGGGATCAGGAAAGCCAAGGCGCAGGCGGAATTGAACTTGGCAAGGGACATGAAAAACAATAGGAAGCCTTTCTACAGGTACATTGGCCAGAAGAGACAGGTCAAAGCGAGTGTACCTCCTTTGTAAATGCAAAAGGAGAACTGGCTTCAATGGACAAAGAGAAGGCTGAGGTACTGAATGAGTCCTTTGTCTCGGTATTCACTGGTGGCCAGGATTCCAGTACTTCTCACGTCCCTGAGCCCTGCATCCCTAAACCTCTAGGTGGGGACTGGGGTGGTAAATCCCCCTTGCTGTGAAAACAGAACAAGTCCGAGACCGCCTGATGAGACTGAAAGTGTACAAGTCTATGGGGCTGGATGGCGTGCATCCCAGGGCTCTGAAGAAGCTGGCTGAGGTGGTTGCTGAGCCGCTCTCCATCATATCTGAAAAGTTGTGGCTGTCAGGTGAGGTCCTGGATGACTGGAGGAAGAGTCACTCACTCCCATTTACAAGAAAGGGAGCAAGGAGGACTCTGGGAACTTCAGGCCGGTGAGTCTCACCTCTGTGCCTGGAAGGATCATGGAACAGATCCTCCTGGATGACATGCTTGATCACATGAGGAATGGGCGTGTGATCCGTGACAGCCAGCACGGCCTCACCAGAGGAAGGTCATGCCTAACCAGTCTGGTGGCCTTCTGTGATGGAGTGATGGCATCGGTGGACAAGGGAAAGGTGACTGATGTCATTTACCTGGACTCGAGCAAGGTCTTTGATGCAATCCCTCACTGCATCCTTATCTCTAAATTGGAGGGATGTGGATTTGATGGGTGGACCACTCAATTGATAAGAAACTGGTTGAAAGGCTGCAGACAGAGGGTGGTCATCAATGGCTCTGTGTCCAAGTGGAGGCCGGTAACGAGCGGCGTCCTCCAGGGGTCTGTCTTGGGACTGGTGCTCTTTGACATCTTTATCAATGACAGCCATGACGGAATTGAGTGCACCCTCAGCAAGTTTGCTGATGACACCAAGCTGAGTGATGTGGTCGACACAGTTGAAAGAAGGGATGCCATTCAGAGGGACCTCAAGAAGCTAGAAAGGTGTGCCCAGATGAACCTGATGAGGTTCAACACAGCAAAGTGCAGAGTTTTGCACTTGGGCCAGAGGAATCCCAGGCATCCACACAGACTGGAAGGAGCGGTCCTTGTGAGCAGCCCTGTGGAGAAGGACCTGGGGGTCTTGATAGATGAAAAGCTTAACATGAGGCAGCGGGGTGACCTCAATTGCAGCCTTTCAGTACCTAAAGGGAGCCTACAAACAGGAGGGGAGCCAGCTGCCCAGAGAGGCTGTGGATGCCCCGTCCATCCCTGGAGATGCTCAAGGCCAGATCAAATGGGGCCCTGGGCATCCTGGTCTAGCATTGAATGGGGACATTGGTGGCCCTGCATGTGGCAGGGGGGTTGGAGATTCATGATTCTTGAGGTCCCTTCCAACCCTGGCCATTCTGTGATTCTGTGATTCTGTGATGATAAGAATCCCCTGAGTAAATGACTGGCTGTCCGAAGTAGTACAAGAGATGTCTAGGTGATCTTCATTTTGAATGGTAATTTGATAATTATCGTAGTAGAACAAGTTTAATATTCATTTGTGCACGTGTCAGCTTCTATATTTCCATACTCTACAAGTGTGTAGCATGTGGATATCTACATACAAGAGTTTCTACACACTCATGTTTCCTGGGACTCATGTCCTGAGCAATGCTGCTGCTATGAGTTTTGAGTTACTGCTGAGGGAAAGCACAGATTGCAGTAGGATGTTCTGGGAGAATCTTGTTGTATGCAAGGACCACACAGGCAAAAAAACAAAACAAAACAAAACAAAACAATACAAAACAAAAAAACGGTGTGGACAATACCATACTTTTGTTAGTTTAACCTCACATGTCTTCATTTAATTTTCATTCTCTCAGTGCCACCATACATTGCCACCCCTTTGTGTCTCATTCTTTATCTCACCAAATGGCCGGCGTAGGCAAATGAGGTGATTAGCTGAGGCAACCAAGTGGTAAGACCAACAGCAGTGTCTCTACAGGAAATTATGCCACTCATATGATTGTGCATAGCTGGGGGTTTCGTCATTCACCAGTAGTTGCATGCACACTGATTCTGACATAAGCTCACGTTACACTGCTTCTGTTTATCCACTGCCCCCTTTCACCTGCTGGTGAATGGACTCAGTCTGACTCACTTATTTGCTGGTGGAAAGGTGAGGTCCTGAATGCAGAAATCCCATTCTCCTCTAACCCCACTTAAATCCAGGTTGGAAACCAAATTGTTGTAGGTGTTAATTTACAACACTGCTTAATTGTAAAAAATTGTCATCTTAGGATGATACATGACGTGATAAAAATAAGTTACATATGATCTTTTAAACTCACCCATATCTGCTGCAGATCTTGCAATTTGTGAATACCAGAAGACTGTAATTTACTTAAATGCTGGTGCCTTCATTTTATTTTTAGAAATCCATAGGCATTTTAAAATCAAATGTACTTTTTATAGTGTAATATTTTGAGGCTAATATGGTGAGAATGAGCTATTTTATCTGTAATGTAATAGAAAGACAAGATCCTTCATTTATTGGGAAAATGGGAGAGTTTCCATAAAGGCCAGTAGGATTGCATTTGACGGTAGCTTGTGAGGTGGATGTTGAAACAAAGCACATGTTAAAAAAAAACACATAAAATACTGAACAAGAGGCTTCCGTTTATTTTCACTGTTCCAGCTGTTTGTCCACCTCTTCTTTTTTTTTTTTTTTTTTTTTTTCTTGTTTTATTTGTTTGTTTTGTGTCAGTTCCCTGAGTGAGGAGTGCTCAGGATTTGTACTACAAGGGAGCATGGTGAGCAAATGTCTCCATGTCTTCCTTGCTTTACCTTGCTGAGTGATCAGTCCACCACAGCTGGCTTGGGTCTGGTAGAGCGAAGTGGCTCACGACAGTTAACATGATAAAAGATGTGGGAGTATATGTTCATTACATACTAATTAAAGGGTGCACTAATGGTGATGGAATATTATCCAGAGCCCACATGTTGTGTGTCTGTTTGTGAATTGTACTTCACAAACATACTTTTGTATATGTTGCTGAGCAGGTGGAAGATTTGAGGTGTAATGCATTCCTATCACCTTGCATTATTTTAACAAGTTGCTTTCTCAGTCATGTGATCATACTTAGTCCTACTGGTCTTTAAATTAATTAGGCAATTAAGGGAAGAAAAAACAAAAATGCAGGCCTTGCATTTTCATGTGGCCATTTCTCCCCATGTTATTTAGTACTACCTATGGTAAAGGAAACAGTGATCAGCTGAAGAGTCTCTTACTTCTGGGGCATACATTTTTGAGTCCATGAAGTCCATGAAGATAATACTCCAAAGGCATTGACTTTATTTTCTCATTCTCCGTTTCTTTAGTCTTTGATGCTTCCCCTCCCTCTTCTGGTTTTGGGGCTCATGCAGGTCAGATAAGGCAATATTGAACTTAAAAGTAACATGAAGTAATGTTATACCACACAAGAATATATATATAATATATACAATTCTACCACACAAGAATAATCAGAACGTGGCAGAATTGTTTTTATACACCTCTGCTCCCAGAAATGAAGTACAATTACACAAATTCTTCTTGGAAGGCTTTTTCTGCTCTACTTTTCTAGATAATGTTAGTGTTAAATGCATTCATTTCTTCCTATTTTTCAGAAAGCATTTTTCTAAAACATGGATTGTTCTTTTGCTTGCACAGAAATTGGTTTCAATTTTAGGTTTTGAATCTAAGTGTGTCATTGTTCAAGTTCATTGTTAACTTCTACGGAGGTCTTTGTATGCAAGTATTTGTTATTTTTATCAACAGAGAACTGTATTGCTTCAACATGAGGGGAATCTGCCATAAACTTATTTTGGGGAAAAAAAAGTTTCCTATGTGAGGTGTCAGGAATGTTATGTGTAGAAAAAAATCTTTAACTAAGCATATGAGATGCCTGGTAACATCTCAGAAACCATATGTCTGCACATAGAGAAGAAGTCAAAAGTATTTCTACTACTTTTCTGTTCTGTAGAGGTCAGGCAGCACAAACACTGTTCTCACCACTGAAGAAAACAATTGACTAGTCTGAATCCTGGATTTTACTCATAATCTTTCATGTGGGTCCACTGGATGTTAAGGCTTCCTGCTCTTCCTAAGTTTGAACACATGAATATCTAAAGATCTGATTGATCAGAGCAGCTCGGGTTAACTATAAAATTGATCAAAAAGTAAGCAAAGAATAATGGCTTAGACCAGCAGCAGTGCTGTGATAAACCAACTGCTAGAAAATGTACCTGGAATGATGCTGTAAAAGCACAGGACTGTCATTTAATTGTATTCTAATTGTTTCTGTTTGACAAAGAAAGTTGGAGACTGACATATCACATGCATCGATATCTGCTGCATTTGTTTTTGCATATCAAGAGAAGAATGTAAAATGTGATCAAAAAGCAACTGAATTTTGTGACTGGTTGAACACATTGCTCGCTGATTTTGTCCTATTTTGCGTTGGGCTCTCAAGTTAAGTGCCTGTGACTTTACATGTTGGTGAGCAGCACTCACTCACAAATGGTCTCACACAACCTTTCCTGCATGGGCAGTGTCAGTCTGCTACCAGACACAGATGACTTCTCTCAAGATTCAAATCAGCTGGTGGCATAAAGACATAGTGTTTTCTTACCCGCATCTTGCTAACCCCTGCCACGTGTCTGTGCCTAGGAATTACCAGCCTCATCATCCCATTGCTTCACAGTGCAATGCACCCTTCTTAACTGTATGAGTAAGAACTGATGGCTCCAACCTGTAATTCTGAAGCAACCCATCTGTCATGACAGCAAGCAGCAGCCATGTCTTTTTATGTTAATTCCAGATGCAGGTCCTGTGGCTTTCATGATGTTTTGGTAAAGAGGGAGGTTTGAGTGACTCAGGATCCAATGTCCTAAATGTGAAGCACTAAGCTGTTCACTGATTTAATCAACTTTGCCATTAGCTTAGTTACTTTCAGGGTGGGAAAAGGGCGGAAAGCAACATTTAGGTTTCATCCTTTAAGGCTGGAAGCACTTTGACCTTCATCCAGCAAAGCACTTAAGCAAATGAGCAACGACATATGTTTATTGTTAAGCATATAATCAATTTATTTATCTTTTGCTAGATCACTGAAAATATCAATCTTTCCTTGAATAAAAAGTAAAATAAAAGATGATATGCTAAGGGAAGTGAGTTTTTTTCATGGTGGGTGTCATTTTTACAAACTGAAAAGGTATGGTTGCTAACTGCAAATAAATCCAAAAGCACTGTTCAAAGTCTTGTATTTCAAGGACAGAATTATTTATTGGGCAGCCTAGGAGTGAGTGGTGGTTAAAGGGATTAGTTTCATGGAAATTTGTTTTGATATTATGTTTACAGTACTGATACTGGAGATCTGATTATTTTCCTATACAGTTGTGTATGTATCTGGGAGAAATAGCAGGGCATTTGAGTTGCTGGGTGGGGGCTTATTGTTTTGAACTGTATTTCTGAATTCTAGCAAGCTTTTCTTATTTTCCTTAGCACAAAAGACTTGCATCATGTCTTAAGAACTACCTAAGCTTTGAAAGACATAGGAAGGGTTAAACAAAGGTTTCATGTTGCCCATTTGGAATTCCAGAAAGAAAACACCAGGTAGAATAATATTTTTAAAAGATTTTTTATGTCATTCATTGTCTACATGCTGTAAACAGCACCCACCATTTGAACACATACTACATAAGGATCTTCAAATTTTCCAAGATTGTTTCTTGTGTGTCCCCTCCTCCAACTTTATTCTGTGTATTTTCTCAACTCTTTAATTCTGTGACAGCTGTGCTTAGCACGTTTGTGGATTTGTGCGTCTCTCTCCCAGTTCCCCAGCTGTGGGGGTTCTGAAATCTGTGATTTTATTTTGATGTTAATAAAATTGTAAGCAAATGATCTTTTTTTTTGCTATTAGGTGTATAAGATAAAGTGATTCGCTGCATTACAAGACTCCGTGAGCACAGCTGGTGGAATTGCTGTACCTAAGAGAAGAACTGCTCGTACAGTTTCTGTCAAACTGCTGCCAAACAATGTACAGTGATTTGTCTCGGGGTAACCCCAGGACTGCAAAACTGAATATGTGCCTCATTTCTCCTGTGGGTTGCCCAGTCTCTCCCTCATTCCCTAGAACAGTGAGCAGCACATACCAACTGTCTTCCAAAGTTTGGAAAAGAAAAATTTTCCATGGGTAATGAGGCTTGCAGCCCTAGGGATAGCAGTAGGTACTGGACTATGTTTCTTTATGTGGCTGCCATCCTGGGCTCACAGTACATTTTCATAATTCTATTCGTCTTCCGTGTTTATCTGCTGGAACAAAAAGTGTCGTTTCCCTTTGGAAATTTGTTGAAGTAAATAGCCCTTCTTTGTGATTTTTTTGTAAATCACAAACAAGCTGGGCTGTTTCAGAGTAGGTCCAAGATTTCACTCAAAACAGGACCTCAGTGTGTATTTAGAAAATCCTTTCGAGCTCGTAAGTCTTAAATGAAAATTTTATATTGCTGGTTGTATAAATTTCTCACACTGTACTGAAACTGAGTTCAGAAACCACTACAGCGACTAGTGAGCCAAATCCTATCACACCCTGAAGAACAATGCTGTTGCATTGTGTTGAAGATCCCTTCCTCTTATTCTGTGTATTATTGGGCCAGATTCTAACCCTTGTTTTCTCAGAATTACGGAAGTAGCTGGTTTTGCTTTCTCTGTCCTTACTGAATTTACACATCACACATGTTTAAAACCAACGTAAGGATCTGTCCCCTTTTCTCAGACAAAACCATGCAGTCTGCTGTAACGTATGCTTGTTCTGATGACTATAGATAAAACCATTGAGATAGTGAAGCCCTTTGTGTTGGCTCACGGGATCCTGTTGCCTTAAAAAGATATTTATACAGTACAGTCCTGGGCTGCAGTCTAGTACATATTCTCTGCACAACACCAAAAAATGTGAGGTGCTATGCTTTTTAGTTTTAAAAATGTCAAAAATGGAAATTCAGGCAATTTGACTCTGCAGTAATTTGCTGAGAGATGTCTGAATACGTATACCTTTATGTAATTTTGCACAACAGTCTGGGCTGTAATACTGCAATAATTACCCAGTGAAGTCATAATTGAAGGGTAAAAATTGAATTTAGGGCCTACATAATTTAAACAGGACCGGATTTTACCAAGTATGACACATTTACGGTGTCTGCTATGTGCCTTATAAAACATACTAAATTTTAAGCCGATAACTCAAATGGTTCCTGAGATATAAACTTGTGAAAAGTCACGATTTTGCATTGTGCTGAAAAGCCACCTTACAATACAGTGACTACCATAGAGCTCTTTAATATCCAGCAGAGTTCTCCTGCTGTGCTTTGTCAGTTGGTAGCAACATCCAAGTCTTCTTGTAAAAGTAATTCACACTTTTTTCACAACACTGTTGCTTTAATTACCACTGAACTCTGCTGTTGCTCAGACAGGCCTAGCAGGACCAAGAGGGGGTCAGAGCTGCAGTCACTGCAAAAGAAGCAAATGGCTTTTTTTCTTACTTTATTATTAACAAACCATCTTTGATTGAAATGCTCCTAGCTTCTGAGACCCAGTCTTGTCTCTGCGCTCTCTTGGGGTATTCATTATCAAAGTGGAGCATGGATGTCAATCTGGAAAAACATCAGAAATAATACCTAAAATCCTAATCAGAAAACTTTAAGAAAAGAGGAGGCATGTATCTCTTACATGCAAACAGCTGATCAGATTTATCACACAGACATGTTTGAATTTCTGATAGAAACAGGCAACCTCATCACTAGACTATACATTTTGTAATTGTAAAAATGACTATTATCTATTTGTTTGTAATTATTTCTCTTTTTCCTTTCTGCTTATTTAATTTGTGACATTTCGTGACAGCCAAAGGCATCCATAGAAAGAACTGAGAGATGCTGAAAGAGAAAAAAAGATCCCATTTAAAATTATAAGATACAGTTTCTCTAGCTTTTTCACATCAAATATTCTGTATTTACATATCATCATTCACACTAAAGAATTGCAAAATAACCTTTCAGTGGCACGAACTCCATTTGCAAACTTGGGTTTGGATGTGTTTGCCTCAGTGCTTCTCTTGGAAGATAGAGTTTGGAAATGGTCCTGTCCCTGACCCTTGTGGTCATCTTCTCTCCCAAGCTTGATGGGAGAGAAGCACAGTGCTCTTGCCATAGCAGTATTCTTCATCAACTACAGCAGACTTAGAACAAGACACCAGTTTGACTTATGTGTTCAAGGGAAACTGCAAAGGAGACTTTGTAGCTGAAACTGAGAGTGTCAACATGAAATCCAGCACACTGAGCCAGTCTTAATGCTTATTGAAAATACTCCCCATGATCTATGAATACCATTATAGATCAGACCTCTGTTTCTTATCTCCCATCAAAGATGATGCTGCAAACTGATACCGCACCACTTAACACCACGGTAAGGAACTGATTCCTTTCTGGTCTGGAAAAAAAGTGGCCCCTGTGGGATGAGCATTCAGTTAATTAATTAGGTGGCAGAATCACCTGCTGAAGTACTCTGGGTTTTGCTTGGATTAACAGCAATCCAAGAATTTGAATATTCTTAATTTCTGAATGTAACAAGATTAAAACCGTCTGGGTAAAATACTCACTGCGAAATGCTCGGTAATACAAGGCCTTAATCAGGACTTTTATTTTAATTGTGCAAGTCAGCCCTGGAACTGCTTGCCTTTAACTAGAAGCTTGACAGGAAAACCTTTTAGAAATCTCTTTGAAAATGTCTGCCCCAAATTACTCTCTTTTCTCATTCAGTGAAGTCTGGAATCTATAGGAACAGAAAGTAGAGGTCTGAAAAAAGCAAGTGGGGAGAAAGGAAATGTGTTTTCCACATGATTTTTGAAAGGAGTAGAAAGGAGTGAAATGTTGCAAGGATTTTCATGAAAACACCATGCTGCTTGGGCTGTCGTGGGTGAGAGGCTTCTGTTAAGTACAGAGTTGCTTGACAGTAAACGCCAGGAATGTTATCTCTGAGAGTTTCAACAGTAAGGGTAGAATTGTCCTTTTCTTAAATACTGGACACACTGCAAGGGTAGGAGTCAGAGAAAACTGCATGACGTGGACAGCCTGCACAGGGAATGCTGAGGCTCATGCAAGCTGCTGTAGGACACACCAGAGCATGTGCCTCCATCCCTTTTGCTGTGCATTTGGTGCTTGTGTCCCCCGTCACTCTGCTGCGCTCTTTGAGGTACCCCATGGTTAATATTCAGATACTAGCTGTGTTCCAAACATAGCAGGTCATCCTGCACAAGCATTAGTGCACAACCATCTCCTTTGGCACGCATGCTTCCCAGCACAGTACTTCAAAGTGGTCCTTTCTTGCAGACATGTGACCTACCATTCTGCATGGCTGTTCAAGCAGAACAAGAAGCCTGTGAGGGACAATATTTACTTTCCTTTGTGGCTACTTACCAACAGTATGTTCTTTAAAGTCCTCACCCCTAATATCAGGGCACGTGTGCTAGGTGGTCATTGATTCCTTCCTAATGATAACTTCATTATTATGGCACAAAGTAAAGGAATTGAGATGACAAATAATTCACCAGCAGACTTGCAGGGACTTGGATACATGACATTGAGAATATTGAAAATAAGATGAAATGAAGGGGAGAGCTTTCTTTCTTCGTAATCTACTCCTGGCAGATTCAGTCAGAAGTACCATTCTCACTTCTCTATCTCATTTTCTACAATCAGGCAGCAGATTGTTTGCTCTGCAAAAAGACAGTTACAGGAGGTATCACTTCCTACTAGTTCTTTATTTCGCATTGACTATATAAATGTCCTTGGTCTTTTTGTGATATATGCAGTACTAAAAACAGCACTGATCATACACAACAGTCTGTGTGTTCTTTTGAAACAGTGACGTTCCTGCTCCCATGTGGATAAGTGGTTACTAGAACCTGAGTATAGCAGTGCTGATATTTACTGCTCTCTGATCTGAAAGTATCGGTAAATTCACAGGCAAAGAAAGCAGTTAAAGCTGTAGCTGCTTCTATAGATGCAGTATAACTTCCTGTTCTTTCTTTCCCAGTGCTTGGATGCTGCATATCTTATCCCTTACATATGGGTGCTGCATATGAATCACAGATTCATGGAATCATCTGCTGAAAAAAAGTCCTTGCAGAAGCTGGTAGATCCAATGGGAATTTAATGAGTTAAAGGTGGGCAAAGGATTAGAATCCAATATTTAAAAAAAAAAAATAGAAAGGAATGAGAAAGAAGGGCATATAATGTCTCACAATTTAAAGTCCCGCAGTTATTTGGTACACCCTAGAATCCTACATTTGATTCCAACAAAGATGATTCCTTAGAATTGTAGAATGGTAGAATAGTTTGAGTTGGAAGGGACCTTTAAGCTCATCTAGTTTCAACCCCCCTGCTATAGGCAGGGACACCTCCCTCTACAACAGATTGCTCACAGCCCCATCCATTCTGGTCTTGAATGCTTCCAGGGAGAGGGCATCCACAATCTCACTGGGCATCCTTTTCAGTGTCTCAGCACCCTCATAGTAAAGAATTTCTTCCTGGTATCTAGTCTACGCTCTTCCAGTTTAATCCATTTCAACTCATCCTGTCTCTACCTGCCCTTACAAAAAGTCAATCCCCAGCTTTCCTGTAGGCCCCTTCAAGTACTGGAAGGTCGTCAGGTCACTGGAAGGAATTCACTGAGCACCCGAGCTTTCTCTGTATCCCTCATAACCAGGTCTCCGGTTTCCTTCTGGAAAGGGCCCACATCTTCTCTGACCTTCTTTTTATCTCTGATATACCTGTAGAATTTCTTCTTGTTCCCCTTTATGTCTCCAGCTAGATTTAATTCTGTCTGAGTTTTAGCTTTCCTAACCTGATCCCCAGCTTCTCAGACAACTTCTTTGTAGTCCTCCCAGCATGCCTTGGTCTGCATCACATCAGGATGTTAACATCGCAGGATGTTAAGAATAAAGCAAAACAAAAATACAACCAAACTCACAAAACAACAACAACAACAAAAAAAACACTGAGCCCCCAAACCAACCAACCAACTAAACAAACAAACAAACAAACAAACAAAAAAGCAAAAGCAAAAAAAAAAAGAAAAAGAAAAAATGTAGATGATGTAGAAAACCAGTGAGTGCAGATGAGCTCAGTTTGTAGGAGATTGCTGACACAGCTGTTGTCTGCACTTGAAGGCAGTGGAGTGGATAGAGCTGGGGGTGATTATGTATTTTTGTTGTGGGTACGAGGCTGTGCAATACAAACTGTACCTTGCAATAAGGATATGTAGACACTACAGAAGCCAAATGGTTTTATCAGGGGAAGAACCCCAAGTCTGTATGTCAGGGTACCAGTAAGAGCTTCTGGGTTTCTTGCATGTTGGGCATCTAAGGAAGCACTTGTACTTGCTGTTCCCCTTGAAGGAACTGACCTGCATCTGTTTGAAAAGCTGCAGCTAGAAGAAGCACGTGTTGTTCCGCAGACAGTATACAGTATTGTAACATTCTCTTATGTTCCAGTCACACTGGGGAAAAAGAACAGAAGAATTTGTCCAATTATAGTGGTCAGAAACCTCACACAGCCCATGCCAGGAGGTTTGATGAGCACAGAAGAAATGTGAGTTTACAGGCTCTTGCTCTTCTGGATCGGTCATCAAATCTGAAGCATGAATCTACTGAGTCTATGAAAATAGGTTAGACAGTAAAAACACACGCTACTAGTTTTTATGGCAAAATTTAATATGAGGCACATGCATACAGAAATTTTGTATACTTACTTCTTAAAGACTAAAGGCATCCCCTTGGAATTGAAGTCAAATACTTGCTGGTAAACTTCATTTTAAAACCATGTTCTGAAAGCAAGTTGGAAAAATGAGAGGAGCTGAAAGTAGGAAACATCTCTCCCAATCTGGTAAAAATTAGCACTGCTGAGAATGGGAGCTGGAATCTCCTGATGTAGAACAGGTACTGAATGCAGTCACATCCTCAACAAATCTCCATGGGCTTCATCCTGACCATCTGACCTTGTTGTGCGACAGCTCCACTTGACAGCCATACCAAACAAACAGAGAAACACCTTTCAGACTTAAGATGATATTACAGTCTGTGAATAAGATTTCCAGTATGTGGACATGACAACAATGAAAAACTATAATTTAGGACATAGAGTATTCTCTTTATGCTTTTATGTGGAATTTCACTTTAATGCGATGTAAATGACAGTAAGGAATACATTCACAGAATGTTAAAGCCTTTCTATTAAATATTCTGTATGCATTTTATATTCTAATTCATGTACAGTCAAAAAACCCTGATAAAATCGTAGTACTGATTCGACTGCTGCACTTATCGTATTAATGAGGATACTTTATGCCTTTTGAAAATTGGGATATAGTCCATTATGTGATTGTGAATGATGTGATTGTATCGCATCAATTTGTTATTCAATCCCACCCCTCCCTTCAGTCAACTCTGTATATAGGAAACCACTGGTGAGAATGCATGGAAGCAGGAAATGCGACGTCTAAAATTAGTCATTTGTCTTTTCACTTGTTCAACAGATTATCCATATTTTACCAAATTCTGAAATTCACTCAAACTCCAGAGGAGAATTCACAGAGATATCCTCACAAGCTAAAGCTGGCTGAAGTCTGAGGTCTCCAGCTTGCGGAGTGAGTTGTACAGTGGGATTCATCTCTTTTGCTATGGGTTATATGCCATATGCCAGACCAAACCTCTTGGCTTTTTGCATTGCCTGTGAGGACAAATGGTCAATTCCACAAGATGATTCATGTTGTTCTATACCTGCCCTCCTGCAGAACATATGTAGGGAGTTGGGTTTCTAATTTGCACCATTTACAGAGGGAAAGTTAGATGAGAGAAATCTGGCTTGAGAAATCTTGCCTTGACTGCATCTTAAGAATCCTTTCTAAGCCCTCTTCAAAATAGCAAGAGGTTAGGGACTGAAAGTATAAATTTATTTTCTTGAAATATGTTGGAATTTTAATTTCAAAAAATGCTTAATTTTTTTCATTTCTTCTCTTTGCTGGATATGATGTACTTTGCCTTTAGGAAGACCCTTGTCCTTGTGGCTTCTGCTCCTTTAGATTCTAGTTTTAAGTCTGTGGCAAATACTAAGTCTTGACGGAAGGAAACACCAATGAAACAAAAAGCTAGGGTGAGCTTTTTGAGTTTTATTGTGGGGTTTTTTGTTTGTTTGTTTGTTCCCCCCCCGTCCTCTCCCTCACATCTGAGGCTTCTATAAGCATTTCCAGACTGAGCTTAACTCCCAGTCTCATATGATGAAGGAATATACCTTCTGCAAAACATAACAGCATAGGTCTATAAGTTCTGTCTCTAAGACATTTTGAAAACAGCTTTGTAACCAGAAAATTAAATCTGCATTCTGGTGTCTTTCCCCTAGATTCTTTCCATTAAATATTTAATTCTCTCTGTAATGACAGTTGCCGTTATTAACTTGTCACTGAATGCTATGTTTTCCTTATGCTGCCATCTCCTTTCAGTACCCCGCTGCTGCCTGCAGTTTTCTGTACTTTAAACATTATCAATATTATCTTCAGTATTAATGCCCAGTCCATTTTCATTTCATTTCCTCATAAGAATTTCTTACTAGTGATTTAAACTTCTCCAAGGCGGTGCTGCCACGTGCTGTACCGCTCCGCTGGAGTGTTGGTGAGAGGTTTGAACCAAAAAATCACCAAGTTCCTACTCTGCAATCTTGTACTTCCAATTTTTGGACTTGTTAACACAAAAGCATGACTTGAAGGATTTATCAAAGTGTACGTTCTCCTGAATTTGACTGCCAGGGTTAAAGCAGTTTGTAATTACTTGCTTGAGCTCTTACTGTAGCGCAGAGAAATGTAACAGACGTGTGCACACATGCACAAGCACACACGCATAGGCAACATGATATACATAGAGGAGCACAAACATGTTTTAAAGTGTCCTTTTTTGAGGCAGGGGGAAGGAATACTTAAAGGTCAAAGGGAAACGTTAATGATGTTAAATAAATTTTATTAAATTCAAACCCAATAAGAACTTTATACAATCTTTTGGACAAAGCCTGCAACGTTCTAATCTCTGCAAATCCACTCTATACTGTTCACTGCTCTTCTTATTAATCAGTTCTACAGAGCTGTACTCTTCTCAGTACTGTTACACACACTGCATTTTTATTCTTCAGCTTCAGGTTGGCCTTTTCTATATTTTTGCTTCGTCTTACATTCAATTACCCACAGCCTAGTTTTCAGAATATGGTACTATCGGTGGCTGTGTTGAAGCAACAGCCCATTATGTCATCTTGTTTCATATATTTTACTCTGATCTTTTTTAGGATGAAGCTCATTTGAGGAATCTTTCCTCTACCTTTGGGGAGAAATTATTGGCCTTCTTTCACAGGGTCTAAAATTTCCCTTCTTAATGTTATTAAAAGAACAAGCAAACATCCAATTTATTTACAACTTAGATCCTGCCATTTTGCTGAACTACTTTCCTGTTTCAGAAATATCAAGGTGGTGCGCTAATTACTCTTGCTCTATTTATGGCTTCTTTAATAATATTTAGTGATCCAAATTCGATGTCTACTTTCTTCTGAAACTTTCTGTATTCTTCATAACAAATACTTTCTTATTTGAGAAGTCTGTCTCCCTTTCATATATGTCAGTTTATGACACGTGTTCATGAAAATGGAAGCTGTTTGCCCAGTGAGAGTTGTCTTTGAAAAAATCCTCAGCATAAAGCTTATGACATTTGATGAAAGTCTTGGTCACTCTTTAGGGACAATGCCTGGCATTGCCTTTTAGAGTTGCTTGGAACTGCCATGCTTTTTATGTCATCATCACCATTTCACATGAATTATTTTTTATCACCAAGATAAGGGACTCCCTTCTCCTCGTCCCCTTTTCCCAGTTCCCTTTCCCTTTTCATCTCAAGTTTCCATAAAAATACTATGTATTTAAAGATATAATGTATTTATATCCATTTACATGTATATTTGTGAATAAATATTTAAATACATATATACACTAAAAAATGTTTTACATTTATCTGTAGGTATAAAACTCACCCAGTTGTCTCCTATTTACTTTCATTGCAATGGTAAATTATTATACAGAAACCAAATTTTTCCCCTGGCATCTTTTTTTCACAAATTCCATTTGAGGCAAAATTCCTTTGTAAGACTGATGACTGATTTTCCTTTTAGTCAAAATTAGCTTCTGTACTTTGTCCTATCTGCTGATCCCAAACCTTATCAAGTCATGCCTGCTGTGATTTTTCACCTATGACTTTTGCATGTCTTCCTTAATCTTCTCCTTGGAGAACTGGAATTATACACCATGTTTTGAGCTTGAGATGGAAGCACATGTTGCAGCAAATGACTTAGCATGGCTGCTGTGTGCAAAAATTTGATGCCTAGAATTCCAGTTAAGAAGAAACTGAAACCAGCATCATCCATGCAACTAGCCAGCTTGTATATTTAGGATAAGATTGTAATATTTATGTTATCTGTGTGGCTTCTTTAATGTATATCTAATGAACTATATACAAATTTTAAAATTAAGAACAGCTGTAGCTATTAAAAAAAAGAAGAAGGAAAGTATAAATCTCAGCCACCACATGAGAAATCTTTTTCTGAAAATTTGGAAGGATCTCACAGATATCACAGCAAAAAATATTCTTAGCTTTCAACAGTGTAAAATACAGTAAAAGTTGAAAGTTCATGCCAGTCCTTCAAAATAATTGTCTTTAATTAATATTATTATTGATCATGTATTAGGAGACACAGCCAGAGTGATACAAAGATTTCAAGGGAATGCTTTGCAGCTTAATTATGTTTCCCTGGGAGATTTAAAATAATTCAATTTATTTTCCCTCGTGTTTCATCAATCGTTATATGAATAGAAAAGATATCTGAGCTTCATTTCTAAGTGAATTCCTGTAGATTGAAGAACTTTTGACAACATACTTATTAGAGAGAGAAAGGGAGCACGTCCTCTGAGGATGAATGAACCTTCAAAGACTCTCAGTGACGGTAACGCTGTTCGCTGTTGGTAAATTTACTGCGGACAAACTGGTGAAGAGCACAGCCTTTGTAAACCTATTTCTGATACAGGAAACACACTGAAATTGGAGCAATTAGTTCTTTTTATTATCACTGAGGAACTTTTGTTCTGCATGCAGAATGCACATGCATGTTCTTTCACTCTTGCAGAAAGTCCTGATGAATTTAGCTCGTTTCCTGTCCGACAGTCTATTACCACCATAATCCATGTCACAGAGTAAGTTATAGGTGGTGCTGAATCTTACTGCTGCTCAGTACCAAGCAGGCTCTTCATCTCCTTTTTGGAAGCTGCCAAGTTATTCAGGATATTCATCACCTTTTATGTCAGACTTCCAAGGCGCCCCCTGAAATGAAATAGAGATTATTTTTAGGGCAAAATGATCAGAATGAGTTTTTCTTTATATGCAATGTAGTGACATTCACGGGCATGTTTTAAGCGAGGTACGTCCCGCATTGAGCAAGTGCACTTTCTTTGCCAACAGTGCTTTGGAGCTGAAGCTGGCTCTCCCTGCCCGTCTTGGTGGGACTTGAGGAGCTTTCTGCATGTGTGGGGCTGCTGGCTGGGTGAGCGTGGTGCTGGGTGTCATGGGTTTCAGTGGCCTGCTCTGCATAGCACTGCACAGTCTGGTTAGCAATGGCAGGAGCAGTCAGAGATCGCCTATTGCTGGGGGTTAGATGAAGGAGCTTTTAAAAATATCAAATAAGTCCAGATCTGAGCCAGTGACTTTTAAAATGAAAGGTCTGCTCTGTTACCGTTAATGGGCAGGCTTTCATAATTCTTTGCTATTAGAGTACTAACTCCCTCTTTTCAAAGCCTTCCTGAACCTCTCATTGTCCAGCATTTGTATCTCTCACTTTAATGAGTGCTAAATAAGAATTATATAAGTATTTCAATAATTCTCACTAGACAGTTAATTAAGCAGCACTGACTCTAAGGAGCAGTCAGCTATTACCTCCTTTTACAGACAAGTGCTTCCACAGACACAAAGGGAAGAGGTCAATTTAAAAAAAAATGATGTGTGGATTAGTAATCTTTCTCCGTAATAAATGACCTAGCTAACAAGCTGAAACAGTGAAATAAAAATTCACCTTCTTTTTTTTTATCCCTTCATTTTTTTCTGAACCAATATCTTGTGTTCCTTCAGCCTTCTTTTGCACAGGAAAAGCATTCCCTTTAACTTTTAGAGGCCAGAATATGGAACTGAAGCTCTCCAAATTTGCTTCCCTCAGAAATTCACGTAGGGCACGGCCCTGCCCAATTCTTCATTACACATTCTTTTTTAACAGCTTCTGTTTTTTCTCATATTTGATAGATCCTACTGCAAACTTCAACTGGAGTGAGTGCAGAGGACCGTAATACCAGTCTTACACACAGGGTATTTTATTAAGTCCAACAGTTAAAAATGTACAAAGTTCCTTGTAATAATCCATTCATTCTGTTCTCGCCTGATTCTTGGAGTAAGCCTGCACAATTATTCAAATCCCAGCTTTTAGCTACAGCATACACCTCGCCATGGGGCTATGCCTCTGTAATCTTGCTTTGGTCTTGCATGTCAAATGGAATTAACTCCCATAAGAAATGTATGCGAAGACAACCCAAAGTGTCTAATCCTACTGCTGTCTTAAATTTCTGAAACTCAGACCTGTCATCTTTTTCTATAGCTTTGTTGAAGTTCTCCCTTCTGCTTCAGTCCATCCAAAGATGAAGTTTAGAGAAATTTGCATTTTTATATATTTTTCAGTTGTTCACTCCTGTGGCCTTTTCACGTGTTTGCTTTGTAGAAATATTTTTTTTTCTAACTCAAGTCCTATTTTATACTCAGCAGAATGCCTGATGGAGGTGGATTCAGTTGCTTTTAGCTAGCAGTATACAAGTTTAAACACGCAATGCATTGCACTTTTTGACGATGCTCATACCGTGTGACGTATGAAAATAATGATACCATTATGACTATAACTTAACAGCTGAGCCTAACTAATCACAAAACCTAATTCTGACTCCATTAAATCTCAAATCGCATTGCTTTCTTCATGAATAAAGCGCTTGCTGAAATTGGCTTTGCTTAGTGTAACTACACTGTTTGGGTGTTGTACTGGAAGTAGATTAGCTTTCAAAGCAGCCTTTCCAATGTGTCTGCCTTCTGCTGTTCTCTAGGGGGCACGATTTCAAATTTCCACACACACGCACACACATGCCTACATTATAAAGAATGAAGGGGAAAAAAAGCAAGGCATTTTCATAGAGAAACTTAATTTTCCACTTACTCAATCAAATATCGACTAGATCTGATTAGAGGTGGCCAATTTTAGATGAACCAGGCAAAATACATTTACAAAGGGGGTCCGGTTTCAACTTAATTTTAGTAAAAAGCAATTACAAAATTGTAGTCAGATAGAAGGCTGGTTCTTCTAGGTGTCTTGGCTAAGTGAGGTTGGAAGGGTAAAACTGTAACTTATTGTAGTGGATATTTAATAAGTGGTAAGCCACAGCACTCTCCACTTGAAAGTTAATTAAGGCCATAGAATGACCATAGTTGTACAGCAAATATGTTAATGGGTTAGCCATGGTAACTGTCACAACAAAGCCCAGCGTAAAATAATAGCTTTAGACACCATTTTTGCTGATGCTTACATCTTTTAAAAGACGCTGTTGTATTTTGCTTTTATTTGGGGAAATAATGTAGTGGCTTTTAATTTAGGAACTGCTTAATGTCATTATTAGAAACTCAGACTGAAATACTGAGGTGCAGAAAATGGTTAAAATATTTGCTTACGTACTGGAACTACTTAAGCATCAGTACATAGTGCATATCTGTGAGGTGTCCTCTTCATGTAGTATTTTTACACAGACTACATAGCTTTTTGGGTCAGCTCAAAAAAAAATGGAGCTTATTCTTTATATGTAGTGTTTGAATTTCTGAGCTTAGTTGCTGTATTGTATTTGTTGCTGTTGAATAAGAGAACTCAGCAGCAAAGAGACTATCACCTGACTGTTCCACTGCACGCGGACTAAAGCTCGAACTTGCTTCCAAAATGTCTCCTCCTTCACAGTATGGTCAGTTCTAGTCTGCAGAAGGATTTGTTGGGCTCCATTCCCCCGAATTCTGAACTTCTTTGGCCGCCCATGTGGAGTTGGGGCATGGCAGCATTTGAGTATTGAGCTTTTTGTTTCCTGACTGCATAGCCCTTCTTTCAAGAAACTTGAAAGGTTGCATACTGAAAATTACTAAAACATTTCCTAGAAGCAGTTCACTTAAACACTCAGTACTGCTCTCTTTCCTCCTGTTTACCTGATCAGGATGATCCTCAGAAGATGCAAATTGATGTGCTACTGAAGTCAAGCAGGGAGGAATTTGTTGGTATCTACTATTGTAAGGAATTGGGATGAAATTAATGTATAGACTACTGCTACAGCAGCATCATGTACTCAGAAGAGGAAATTCTGAAAGGTATTTTTCAGTATCTCTCTCTTGTTGTTTTCCTTAATATATTTCTTGATTGCTAACACCATTACAGAGAGAAATCTGTTGAATGTTGCTGCATATTCTATTACTTTAAGGAATTTATACATATTTACCCATAGAAATTAGTCTGTGCGGAAACGCAGCGTACATTTCTCTTGATACTGTTTTCACTGTTAATCAGCTGCTGCTCTGCTCATGCTTCCTAGGAAGAACAAACACCTGCCTTTTTCCAGCTAAGAAAATCCTTTTCCTCTGGAGATATTCATATACAGTTGTCCCTGGCTCTCTTCAGGAAATCAGTGGAATTGATTGAATGCTTTTTGTGATTCAGTGTTTTTCATCAGAAAGGACTGTTTTTGAAGCTGAATCTTTCCATAGAAGCAGACGGGATTTTAGCACTATTATTAATAAAAGCCAAAAAAAAAAAAAAAAAAGGGCATTCAGAATGTCAGTCAGTCCACTTCTCTTCTTCTGAAAGTCTTGGCTGTTTTTCCATGCTTTAGATGCTCTATCTACAGCCATGGTGGATTCAAGGGAGTGAGCAACAAGGATATTTGTCTCCCAACCTGTAAGGCTCAGGACACTGCCATACTATCATCAGACACCTTGCCACAAAGTTAGACACAACAGGAAATGTCATCTTAAAATTTTGCTTCCATGGACTGTGGTAAATGCACTGAGAACCTTTGCAGTCTGGGAACCAAGAAAAATGATGTGCTTTTGAAGTGTTAACAGAAAAATGCAACTGGTATATGGAAAAGTGTGATCAGGCTGGGAAGTGATGGTATCTCTGAGCCAATGGCCTGTTGAAGGCAAATAGGAAACCTCTAGCTAATCAGACGGGATCCTAAGGGAATATGCCGCTATGAGAGATGACCTGTGTGGGAGAAGAGTAAATGAGTTTGGAAAGCAGTGACAATAGCAAGGCAGGAGTGCAAGAAGCAGTTCTGATCCACAGCATGAGCTTAACAGAGCAGTGTATGCCACGAATGTCTGTGGTGCATAAAGATCTGCGCAACAAGAAGCAGTGGTAAACATGTGGAAACACTCTTCACAGTGGGAGAGTGGATTGACAAATGGGAACTGTGGCAGTGATAGGGCAATGGCATATGGCTTTAAACTAAGACGGGAGATTTAGGTTGGATATTAGGAGGAAGTTTTTCACCTACAGGGTGGTGAGGCACTGAAACAGGTTGCCCAAGGGGGCTGTGGATGCCCCATCCCTGGAGGCATTCAAGGCCAGGCTGGATGTGGCTCTGGGCAGCCTGGTCTGGTGGTTGGTGACCCTGCACATAGCAGAGGAGTTGAAACTACATGATCTTTAAGGTCCTTTTCAACCAGGCCATTCTGTGATTCTCTGATTTGTTCACCTATTGATATCCATTCACTGGATAGTTCAGTTCACTAACTGTAATTAGCCCGAAAGTGATGTTTTCTCATAATCACAAACAAGTTCAAACTCTGAAACTTCAATCATCCCTGCAGCAAGGCTGAGATGAGTGAGGCAGACAGCTGGGTACACAGTGTCTCGTGTTACCTAAATCCTGTTCAGACTTGCATAAATTTTCTGTTGAGTGTTCCCTGCTGTACACAACTGATGTAGGTAGTAGACAAATTAGCCAAGACCTTGTGTGACAGAGGTAGTGAGAGCCAGAAGCCTCGCTGTATAAACCTAGGTGCCTGTGAGGATCAGGAACATGTTTTTCTTCTCTGAGTTTGTTCTGAAGTGCTGCAAAAATGTCTCATTGTTTTCCCTCTTTCCGATTGTTCTTCTAATGCAGACAAGCCAGGTCTGTTATTGGTGTTACTCAAAATGTAGCTGAAACTATGAGGCACAGACCACAAAATATCACAAACTATAATTTAATCAGTATGTCACTACTGCTTGGATCACCTTCAAATCTGGTACTGTCTTAGCAAAGTTGAGACACGAATTAAAAACAGATGATTTGAGATTTATGTGGTCAGAGCAGCTTTGGTGCAGGTTCGTGGGCAGACAAACCTGAAGGCACCATCTCGGCCAAAGACTCAGTTACAGTGGGTTTCTGTGGTATGCTGCTCCCTACTAAAAAAATGACATCTTGCAGTACTTTTCCCTTTTCCCAAGAATTTCACCAAGAAGCTCTAACAAGATTCAATTTCTAACATCCTGATAAATTAAAAAAAAAACAGTCCTAACTGACTAACTGACTGTATTTGTATAAGTGGGGGTGGGGACAGAAGGCGATTCGTTGCAGCTCTTGGTTTGCATTGGACAGAAACACACATAGATAAATAAAATTTAAGAACGTTGCAATCTTTGATGCTCTTCCTTCATCTCCCTTTGAAAATGTCACATTCTCCGTAAATGGTTGGTTTTTGGACAGTGTGCTCTCCCTGTATGACATGGGGTAAGTGTGCCCCGTAGTTCTTCCCGAGTCCATTTCTCTTGTCTAACTAACTGAAAGCTCTTTCCAGAAGGTGATGCCTCATCATGCAGGCTCCAAGAGCAGAGTTCCACTTTTGCCTGAGATCCCGAGGTGTCAGTATAATACAAATAACAATTGCGACTGTGCATAAGTGATTCAGGTCTGGTTTTCAAAAAGAAAAAAAAAAAAGGAAAAAAATCATTTTACTGTCTCATTCAAGTGCAGAAAAGCCAAAATAGGCCATTTTAAGGAAATGATGCATAATCGTGGACTTTAAACACCTTAGCACTGAGCCCTTCACTGAGGGATGTTTGAATACACCCAATACTTCCTCAATAAATATCCAGGAGTTCTATGGGGATGGGAGAGACTGATACCATGATTGACATTGTGCCTTGGTCTCAGATAACTTGGGGATTCTTCTGTCAGAAGCGTGTGATGGGACTGTTTTATTACCCCAGAAACTTCTACAAATAATTACTGATTTTGTTTTATTTTTAGCCAGGAGATATGAGACCAACATGCCACACTGGAAAACCTTGAAGTATACACAGAATTCATGAAGAATTATTTTTAAGTAATCCATTATTTTCTTGTCAAAGATTCACATTGCTGTGCCAGTTCCAGGCACTCTGAAGGACAGAGTACATCACGAGTAAGAGCTTGAATGAGAAGTCCAAAGCGATTTCCCCAGGGCAGAGAATTTGGACAAATGAATTGTACTATCTACAAATGCTTCAGATATCCCAGACAAGTGGTAGCACCTCTGCCAGCTTTTTGCTCACTATGTGTTTTTGGACCTTTTAGGGGAAGAATGAAGCAGAGGAGTGGAAAGACGAAGAGAACTCGGGCAATAACAAAGCCAATCTACCAAAACCCCAAACAGCCTATGCATCCTCTGGCCTCTCCTGCGTTCTCTTTATTTCTGGAGGAGAGTTTCTGTCAGTTTATGATTCAGTTTAGGTGAACTTGATACTGGCAGTCTGGCAAATTCTGTGTCACTGCTTCACTTTTTCTGTGTGTTTCCTTTCTCACTCTCCCTCTGCCTTGCCTGTTTAGGATTTTTCCGTACAGGATACAGCCTAGGGTGTCTTTGTTTAATGTTCTAATGGATGTGTGCCCACAGCAGCAGAATTATCCTAGACCCTTCCTAGACATGTCAGAATCTTGTCCATTTAGGAAGGCTGTTCCTGCAGCCCAGGGTGCTGTGTTGCATCCCAGTCCAGAGCAGAGTTCTAACCATACACGTTTCCTGTGCCATCCTTTAACAAAAGCAGTTGCTGAATGTGCAGTAGCGCACAAAAATAAGAGAGAACAGCAAGTATAATTTTTAATTTTGGAAAACAAGCAAACAACAACAAAATCCTCTTTACATATGCAATTTTTATTTCTTCTGTGTAGCCTATTTGTTTTCTTTTCATTTAGCTTGTTTAAAAATGTCCTCAGAAACTTTTTCTTTGATTCCAAGTTGGCTCATTTAGAAGGACTCTCTAAAGCTTGCCTTTTGTCCTGTATTGTTTTCTTGATTGTTTAAACTTTCACTGTTCCACTGCCTGAATGTATGAACAGGGTCTCCAGGAGATGGTCTCACTTTCAAATCAAATATACTTAGCAATGTGTAAGACTACTATAAAGCTTGCAAAGTGATTTGAAATCCTATGCTAGAAGCTATTATAATAGCACCAAGTACTATTATTAATGTCCTCATTCTGTTTTTGCTTAAGCCTTCCCCAGGAACAATTAGCTGTTTGTTTGACCCACATTATAACATCAGCTCCCCATTATGGTAACAGTGGAAGGACTGAGAACAACACATAATCTTCAGACTTAATGGGGCAGAAGACTGCAGAGGGCCAAACCCATCCTGATAGAATGCCCTGAAGTCAGCAACTTTATGCAGAGATGGATCTGGCACAATGTGGTTTCCGTAGCAGTATCAGATTGTTACGTGAAATTCTAAGACTAGCAGCAATGATATCAGAGGAGATTTGCCATAAACAGCTGTTAAAGTAAGCAAATATTGTGAGGAAGTTGGCACTACAGCCCTTGTTTTCTTTAGAGGAGCCAAAAGTATTTCCTCTGCTCTTTTGGTATGCACACGAGGAAGAAACAAAGAAACTGAGGAACAGGGGATGTGTACACACACTTCTACCTGCTTTGCTGTTCATTGTGAAAATTATCTATGCAGGGATTGTTGCTTTGTAAGGTTATTGGTAGCTGAAGTTGTTCAGCAGTGGATGGACACAATACTGAGGACAGCGTGGAGCACGGTATATACCAATTTTCCGAATATAAAGTGTCAGTATGACACACTGCAATTGCAATTGTCCCTTATATAAACTGCTTTTGTAGAATATAAAGAACCTGTAAATACATTGCAATCCAAGATCCTGCGGCTTAAAATGTATATATCAGTCCAATACATGGCATTGCATTTGTCTGTTTTATGCTTCTATTGAATGCAGAACACGTGCTGCTAAGAAACAAAAAGGACATGCATTTATTTTCAGGCATAGGACTTGGGAACCACTTGGGAAGAATATTCTTGATTGAGAACCAAAACATTCCATAATGCTTAACAAACCTGCAAATTGAAAAATCAACATCTGCCCTGTGTAGCAACATAGCAGGAGAAAGACCTATAGCCTGAAAAATTCAAAATATTCCGTAAATTATATTTCTGCGCATTTACAAAATTACCACTCTCTGAATCAAAAATCTCAAGCTGTTTTTATCTGAGAGCATATGTTGTGTCGATAGACAATACCTCAGCCCGTGGTTGTACATGAAAAGCCCTGCTGCATAACAGAACGGACAGTCCTTTGAACGTGGAGCTGCGTCTCAGGGAATGCTCCTGTAACAATATTTTAAAACAAATGATATGCATCATTAAATCACGGAGGACGACCAACTCAACTGTACAAAAACCCCACAGCACCCGCAATCGCAACTCCGGTTCCTAACAGAATATCTGAGTTTTCACCTGGCAGCCAATGGAGGCGAGTGAAGCACAGTCCACATTCAAACAGATGAAGGCACTGCTCTAAAAGGAACGGGGAGAAACCTGTGATTATGTCGTTACCGTAATGCTGGCTGCTCGCTTAATGTCTGCTTGGGATTTCTTTTTTTTTTTTTGCCGTTCCCCTTATTTACATATCATAGGCTTGTCTTTATAAAGTTACATTCAATAATTCATTAGATTGATCTTTTCAAAATTCTGCTCAGCCTGGGTGTCATTAGGAAAACTTATTTCAACTTACTTAAAGGTTTGTGCCTGAGCAGGGCTTTTACCTGCCACACTGCTGATATTCTAAAAATACCTCCATGTCCATACTATTATCCATTCTTCACGTCCAATTGCTCTGTTATGGTAATAGTCAGAAGCACACCATGTAGTAATTACTTACAGCTGACTTAAGAAAAGAATATTCAACTCCCCCACTGTTCCACTAGAAGGTCTTTATGCACTATTAACTCATTCCTGTTTATTAATACTCTACTGGTAATTCTGGCTGCTGCTTTTTAGGTTTGTAATAGGAGGACTATTAAACAGCAATTATTGACCATATGGGTTGGTGAATATTTGTGTTTGCAGTTGGTTTTTTGCTGTTGTTGTTGTTGTTTTTTATCCTTTTAGTTGATCTTAAGGAGCCACATCACAATGTAGTGGTGCAACTTTACATCTGCCTGGGATTAACAGCTTTGGCAGCATTCCCCACCTAGAAAATGCAAATTCCGTATTTCAGAAATATCCTCTGAAGCTGTGAAAATACAGAACAATTTAAAAAACATGAAAACACTGTGCCAGACAAAGTGAAAATCTTTGTCTTTTTTTTTTTTCCCCCGGTAGTATATGGTTTGATCTTTCTTGTCTATCTGTCTGTTTCTCCTTCTTTGGTATTTTTTTTTTTCTTCAGGCTTTAAGTCTCTTCCTAGAATTTAAGAAACGGTAAAGAGGAAATACAAATCAATGGAACTACTTCCAGAACAGTGTGAATTATTACAGTTTTATGAAATAGAAATCCACCTTCCTTAGTAAGCTTGCCTAGTGAAAAGGTTCTAGAGAGGCAAAATTACAGCAATTATCTCTCAAATAGGTGGGCTTTATAAATTGAGTCTTTCCCCTTTTCTCCACTGCCTTTTTTTGTGTGCAGGTCAATCTAACTGCAGTTCTCACCTTTGCTAGCAGCAAGACTGTTGCTTGGGTAGGTTTGCAGAAATACCTCAGGTTTTGGGTTTTCTTCCAGTTTGCTGCAGGTTTGGAGGAAGCCCACCACAGCTTCGGCACTGTCATTCTGGTGAGAGAGCAAACCAGCTGAGAGATGGGAAAGACGGGTAACTGTAAGGAGCGTGAGCTGGAAGGAAGGTACAAGGACTTCTGTGAGGAAGCAAGGTGGAGCAGCAGTGAGAAATTGAAAACATGAGCATATGATGTGGTATAGGATAAAAAAAAAAAGTATGAATCCAGGGGAAAAAAGTGGGCAGAATGAAGAGGGCAGAATGCAAAACTGCCACATGCAACCCAGTAATTTCCTTTCTCTTTTCATTTCCTATGCAAAGGGTGATTACACACAAAGACAAAGAGTAGATAGCCAGGATCTCCAGTCAAAGATATGGAATATGTACTTACTGAGGTTTCCTGCTGCCTCTGGCAGTGTTCGAGTCCATGACCTGGTGAGGCTATCTTCAGTGACGTTGCATCACCAGGGCTGATTTGGTAGGTGAGTTGATTTTAGGTACAAAACTACTGTCCTACAAACAAGCATTGTGCAAAACAACTACGTTCCTACTCCTAAACACTCTTTTTGGTATTCTCTCTAGTGCTCTTGAAAAGAAGTCAAACTTTCCAAACAATTACTTATGTTGGCAACTGGCTCTGTTTTTTTCCCTATTTTTTTCATAATCCTTTAATGCTATTTTTACACTTTCCTAAATATCTCCTACTTGTGTGTTTGACTTGGATGCTGATTATTAGCTGTCAGTGTGGTCTTAGGGCTGATGACCAGAAACAGCTCATTTTAGACATAGTTGTGGGCACATTTGCTTCTGATGTTCACTGCAACACTCAGAAATCTCTGTAATACTGAAATAACTGATGGAGAAGTAATTGTTTTAGAATTTGAAATTTGCTGCTTTACTGCTAGCGAAACACTTTCTGTTGTTGCCCCATTATAAGTTTGTACCTGTCTTCTTTTTTTTTTTTTTTTTTTTCTTTAAGGCTGAAATACTTTCTTGGGCTGAGAAAACAATCTGGGAAAGATGGCTAGGTGTAGTTTGTCCCTGCAATAGTTTCTAGCTTATTTCAAATATGAGCAAGTTACATTCTCACCATTTTTTTCTTGACCTGTTAAGTTACTGGGATCTTTAGTGCAATCACATGTATACCAGGCTTATGCAGACCTCAAAGCAGCATAAGGCCATGCTCAAATTAATTGCATTTAAAATATATATATATCTGGCTGACTTCTGAGTTGTTAAAAGCAAAATAGGGGATTTATTCCGTTTACACTTCTTATACCAAAATGCCAAACTGTCATTCATTCTAAAAATAAGCATCGTGTCATGCAGTCTTTTGTTCTATATTGCTGTCTGACTTTTCATTATAAAATTCCCACGTGGTGTATTACACTAGAAGCATTCCTTCTTCCAGCAGATTCTTACTCAGAAGGCGTGTGCTTTGTCATAAAAGCTGACGCACCTCCGCATGAGGGCTGGGTGCTATGGGGACCCTTTTTCTCCTGGTGGCAGTGCTAAGAAAAGAACTGAGCGGACTGTCCTCGGAGGAGAAGCTCAGAAATGATGTAGGGAGGGAGGTCCCTGCTAGTGTGCATCCTGTACTCAGTGTACAGCACTCACTATGTATCTGCTGTGCAGTGCTAGGAGAGGACAGTGAGGAGTAATGCGTTGGCATCAATGTTATCACTTAAAATGCTAAAGAAACAGTTTTCCTTATGCACATGGCATCTCTGCCAGGCTGTTGAGGCTTTTTTTTTTCTTGTAGAGGGTGTTATTTAAAGTCACAGTTCAGGTGGACAGGTGCCTTTTCAGGTTTGAAATGAATAACTGAATCCTGAGCGATGGCCCTTGCTGCTCTGCAGCGCTGCGGTGAGTCCCCAGTGCAGCCATGTGTAGAGTAGCATTAAGCCAATGCTAGAGCCCTCCTCAGGCTGCACAGCTGCACTCATTGCAGCCTAGCACTGAACCTGGGAGATCCATGAGGAAGAGCTTCATGTCAGAGCCCCAGAAAGTGAGCTCACTTTGCACCAGTTAAGTTACTTGATTCTCTCATCCCTAAGTTAAACCTGCCCTGAAATAGTCGATTACATTCTAGTGAGAAAATGCTCAGAAATTATATTTTTACAAGACAAAATTACAGATTAGAGCTGACAACGCTGTTGATGTGTAGCTTAGTCAATCTGGTAAATTAGTAGAGCAAGATATTCTTAGAGAAAGTGGAGTGTAGAAGCAATCCCTGAACATGCTTAAAGAAAAATGTTGTGCGAGTGATTCAGCTGTTCTTGCTGTTGCAAGAAAGAGATTAGAGGTGCACCACTTCGTCAGTTCATCTCCTTAACTCACAATATATTATTTATTACAAGGATTTGGTTTCTTAAGCTTGCCTTTTTTTCCCTTATAAGATATCACTCACTATTTGATCTTGAGGGTTTATTTTTTATGATGATGATGATTATTATGTACAGGTATGTGGGGAGGGAAGGATTTGGGGGCGACAGCAAAGCCTGAGCTTTTTAACATACGGAGCATTGGTGTTTTCATCTTGGTTGGCACTTCTTACACCTCATGCTAACGGTGTAATTGTGGTCAATTAAAGTGCATCTGGGGTTCCCTGTCACCTTGCTTTTTGACTCCATTGTAATTTGTTTCTCCTTTTCCTAGTAGAACCAAGCACCAACTCTCATAATGAGATGCTATCTGCATGATAGGTGATGCCTCACCTCTCCAACCCAGTGCTAGCCTGTGCTCAGGCCTCCTGCCTCGTGGCCCTGTGCTGCCCAACCTCTCACACACGTGTGCACATCTCTGTGGGTGTATGTACATGTGGGCACATCACTGCAGAGCAGCTTTCTGCTGGAAGGCCCGTGCAGCCCCAGAGACGTATCTGAACATAGCTATGCAAACAGTATGTGGGAGATGAGTGTGAACAAAGCAGCTACAAGAGGAGAGGAGCCCCAGTGGCTGGGGCAGGACAAGACAGTGTGAATGTTGATGGAGTTGCAGCTGCATGTGTCACAACAGCTACTGAGATCATGGCTGCAGAGTGACTTTTCATGCAGTAGCATAGTTCCAGGAATGTGGATAATATCAGACCTATTGGTTAAATGAAGAATTTCATTTTCTGCAGTTAAAGCTGTTGAGAAAGGAAGAGGCCTGTTAAGATATTGATTTTTCCCACCCCACGTTTAGCATCCAAATAACATTATACAGGAAAACAGTAACTCCTAGTGACACCCAGCAGAGGATAGGCACTGCTGAATCAGTCGGTCTTTAGCAGTATTTTAACAAGGACAGCTCTTTCTTTGCTCACTTACCACATGACACAGTGCTTTTTCTTGCTCCTCTCATGGCTCGTGGAGACAGGAGTGAGCAGCATGGGGTCTGCTGAAGGAGGAGCAGAGGAGACAGTTGCTTCAGACTGGGACATATGGCGGTAGTACTGTGACGCTCTTGGAGGCTGTTAGCTAAACTGCTTAAGACACCTTGAATTCCTCTGACAGGATTTGAGTGATAACACATGTTTTGTTAAGCCAAAAAAAAGAAAAAAAAAAGTAAAAAAAAAAAAAAAGTCTTAGAACAAATCAGCCCCTTAAGAATCAGAAAAACCCACAAAAAACAAAAAACTCACAACTATTTGTGATAAGTATCTCTTAAAAACTCGCAAAATCCTACCCCCAAAACTTAATGACAAGTGAACTAATGAAAATATCAACATTTAACCTTATTTAACCTTATTTAACTTAGCCAACTATCTTAACAGGGAGCATGCACATTCTTGACATAGCTGGTATTACAGGGTAGGTTCTTCCATTTGTCAAATATTCAGAAGATTTTTTTATTTAAAAAAAAAAAAAAAAAAAGAGAGGTAGCCTTGTAAAGAAGTTGTAAAGGCTAAAATAAAAAAAAAAAAATATAGAGAGATTGGAGAAGAAGAAATTTGCTGTGGCTGGCAATCTGAGAGCAAAACTGTCATGACTTTGTTCAGTTCCCAAAAAGGTACTCTGAGTATGTACAATTATGCAATTAAAAGAATGGGACTGTCCTACCATCTGAGCTAGATATTAAAAGTTTCAAAAAATATTAAATGAAGACGTGGTAATAAGACCTATAACATGTAACCCCATTTATTTTTTCTCTCTGTGCCCTTCTCCCACCAGACTGCTGATAAGAACGAACAGATGGTAGCACCATCCTGTATCAGCACCAAACACTGTCTGGGAGATGTATGCAATGTAAAATGCATCCCTGAGTGGAGAAGCAGATAGTGCTCCTGCAAAGTGTAAGTGTCCACTCTGTTTCATTCTCTTGCAAAATACACAGTCATACATATTGTCTATCTTAACTGCAAAATTCACCAAATCCCTTGTTAAATGTTGTTTTGAGGTCGTAGAGTTGTACCAACCTTCTGAATTGCTATGGACATTTGAATTCTACAAATATTTGCCTCTCTGTCGTTCCTCTCTTTTGTCCTTCATTGCCCTAACGGAAACATTTTGGGTTCCTTTCTTGTACGTTTTGATAAATCTTTCATAATAGATTTTGGGTTTTGCAGCTTAACGATATTGAATTCAACCTAAGATTTATTGTCGGTTTCACTTGACCTGGGGTCAAAACTTAAAACATTTGATGGGATTTATTGCAGTATCAGGGAGTGATGTGAAAGTTGCTATTTTTGTTTTCTGCTTAGTTGCTTCTAGAACCTATAGATTTTAAGAAATAAAATAATAAATAATGTTTTCTCTATTGTTCAAAATAAGATCAGTTTACATCTCGAACATCAGTTTCTGGTCAACCTAATTTATACTAGTCCCGATTAAAACACACAAAGGCACAGAATTCCTAAACAAAAGAAACAACAATAACAGGCTCCCAGTGAAGGCATAGGCTGCCATACTGGGAGTTTAAACCTCCCACTTGTCTGTTTGCTTCTCGTATTTACCTTTCACAGTCTCTGCTGATCTGTTCAGACATCTTTTCAGCCTCTCTGCACTGTACATCCACATTTGGTTGCTGTTCTGGAGCCGATGTGGACCAAATATTTGCAGGGGAAGGAACTGGTGTTGGCTCAGGTCCTCTCTGCAAAATGCAGACTGGGTTGTTGGCTTCCTATTCCAAGCTCCTGTGGAACTCAGCAGAGTGTTTCAGCTGCCCTCCCACTATAACTAACTTGAAGAGGCAGCCCAATCATACTGAGTGGAAGAGGTGCAGACTAGCATGTGGTATTTGGCCCAAAACAGGCCAAAAAGGAAATTAAGTAAGGTGAAGAAAACAAGTTTCATCAGTTAAGGCAATAAAGCACAGTCCTGGAGCAAGTCAATAATGCTCAATTGACAGCCAGTCAATATTTGTACTGGATTAACTTTTCAAGGAATGTGGAGATTTCGGGGAGTTTTATGTAAACACTGTAAATAGGTTGGGACACCAAAGTAGGTTTACAAATACCGCGTGTCAGATTAGATTAGAATCACTTCCAGCAAGCAGGATTTTTTCCTACCACAAAAGAGACGTTTACATCTTGTGAAATGAACACAGATACAAATTTCTTCTCCATCAAATACATTCAAAAATGTGGCTGGGCAGCTCTCATGGCAACACTCCAAAGAACGCTTCAAAAAGACAACTGTCTGAGGCCAGATTCTCCCATCTACCATACATGCAGTACTCCCAAGATTTGCCAGGTAGAGCTTAGTTGGAATGGCATCATGGCTGCCATTTACCAGGAATGCTGTATGAATCAAGAGAGACTGTATCCGGTGTTTTCTCTTCCTGTATGCTCATGGGACCTTGAGGGACCCATTTACTAGACAAGATGTCAGCTGGAAGGAGTTCAGTTCTCCCATTTGTCTTACTGGCACTGGTTTATAGCCTTTTTTTCCCCCTTTTTTCCTGGTCAGAGTGGCTTTAAAGTTTGAAGTGAACCAGCATACTCATGCCTCAGTGTTCTCCAAGCCTTGTTCATCTCTGTGGGGATACTGCTTTCACAGTAATGTAATAGGCAAAGCAATTAAGAAATATGCTCAGCAGTTCTGGCATTTGCTCCTTAGCTGAAGATCCGTCAGATTACCAAAACAAGAGCAAAGTGTGCTAGTTGTAATGTTTGCAGCACTGGCACACTGCGGTCTGTCCACTGGATTACAAGTCTCACAGCCTTCCAGTGGCATGCTTAACACCCACTTCCAGCTGAGAGAAAAATGATTTACAAGTTCCAAAGCTGGAATCAAAGTGGACAACCATTTTGAGATGAAAGTGCAGTGATTTACTCCACATTGGCTTTTTTTTTTCCAAAGCCATTGCTCCCAGATTTCCCTTACTGGCTCTCTTATGACAAGGGCTGGAATCACAGGAAGGTTCCTAGCTCTGCAGACAGGCTGTGGGTGGCTGAGTCCACTCTGCCCCTGCCCAGGCCTTGCACGTGAGACATGATAGAGCTCAATACAGCCCAAGTTTGCCTGAGCAAATACAATGTCCTGGGTTTGAAATATGCAAAGCATTGCAGAAATGCACACAAGTAGCTCAGCACTGAGAGCCCCTCTTTCAGGAAGGTAGGTAGCTGTACTTTACTGTTATTCCTTTTATTTCTCACACCCTTCTATTTTCATTTCCTTACAAAAGGTAATTAGGCCATAAACAGGAGTCTGACAACTAGTTTTATCTCCAGCAAAATTAATATCTTTAGCAACAGATAATTTTAGCTGAGGAAAATTAAAAAATATATATTTTAATGACATTTTAAAAACACAAAATCCATTTTTTTTCTTTCTGAAGTAGTTCTCCTACCTTTCTATTTTGAAAGGTGTGAAGATGCTCACTGGTTTTTAGTGAACAAATGTCCTGCTTCAGCACGCTTCCTACCCCAACAGCAGGCCTTGCTGGTCTCAGCCTACAATACAAAGTTGCTTTTCATTTCCTTTCTCTTGTTCTCTGGTTCCTTTCAGACAAGAAATGATCTGAGGGAAAAGACGTTGCTTTTCTTACCCCTAAATTTTCACTGACATTAATAGGAGTCAGGTGGCCAAATCCCCGCACGCAGCTTTGAAAATTTAAGGCCTGACGTTTTCTTCTGGGCAGATTCTGATGTTGCTGGAGTTGTGAATCCTCTGAAAAGATATTAAATATGCAACCAGACTATGTCAGCAGTGCCTAGAGAGTTTATCTACAGAATTATCGTCTACCTTCTGAATCTATAACCCTAAAATATTGATTGGTTAAAAGGTAGTGGATAAAGATTAAGACAGCACAACAACAGATTACCCTAATCAAATAAAAAGAGTATTAACAGAGCTGAAGAAAGTCCTAGGGATGTTGATTTGAAATATAGATGTCTTAACCAAAGTGCTATGTCTCATTTTTTGAATGCGTTTCTGAATGCATTTAAATAAATTACCAAATATAAAGAAAGCAGGGGGAAAAAGGAAAGAAAGAAAGAAAAAGAAAAAACCTCCATATTTCAGACAGTAAATTTCTGTTTATAATAAAATTGTTTTATTTATTTCAGTAAATAGTTGGAACTTTTAAAGACATTTTCTCTGGATAGTGAAAAGCTGTAGACAGGGTTTTCAGCTCAGAGAACTCTGTAGGCACAGTGTGATTTTAAACCTGTGACTGCATGTGTACATCAACATGAGTACTTGTGTAGTAAAGGAATGTCTCTGTCCCAGATTGTTGAAGTTTCAGAGGCACAAAAAGAAAATGGGCTGGATAATTATTAGTTTTTATCAGTGGTGGGCAATACAGGTAAATTTCTCACTCCCATGTAAACAGTGGGCCACTGAACAATATCAAGTTCCTATCCTTCCCTACCAACGAATTTTGTTTTAAAAGAGAAGGTGTGGGAGATGTTTTTGAATTATAACTAATTTGTATGGCAGCCTTTTGTTTTTGTTTTAAATTGCACCTGATTTTTAAGTCACGGTGTAAATGAGGTTTTAAAAGTTTTTAACAGCGATGTAGATAGATTTGGAATTAAAATTGAGAACTGAAATGTTGTGTTGCTCCACTTTAAAAATAAGTTCCCTTCTAATTTGCAATTAAAATGTCTAGAATTTGCATAAAACGTGTGAAATTAGAGATAATTGAAATACAGTAGCTATAAATATGTCTACTCCATTTGAAAAATAAATAAAATGTCCACTAAAAGGGTGCGAAACCCATACCCCCTTCTTTTGTTTCTCACATTTGGATCTCTGGCATTTTTCACACTTTTATAGCTAATTTTTATTGCAAAACAATATGTTACATTTGTAGCAGTTGTGGGAATGCAGAATAGCCCCTGGCAGCTCTGTAAAAAACGGAATGCTGGGAACAGGTTTAGGAGAATACAGCTTTCAATTTCATCCACAGCATTGATGTCGAGGAATCTTATTAAGTGTGATCTAAGAAAAAAAAAAAAAAAAAAAAAGAAAAAAAAAAGAGATAAAAAGAAGAAAGCAAATGTTATTTAAGGTGCATCCGTTCTCTGCTGTTTCCTGTGTTTCCGTGTTGCAAGGAGCTGTCACGATGCTGTGTCCCAGCCGGGCGGTGCTGGAGGGGCCCCTTCTGCCCAGGGCCAGGCCATCCCATCTCATCCTCTGATCCCTGCTGGCCTGGCGCCTGATCTTCAGCTTCATTGGCAGCTCCTTGTTGTTTTGGCTGCGGACCAAAATGCTACTGCTGTGCAACCAAGTTGGCAAAAGAGCTGTATCTTTCGCAGATAATGGAGCTGGAAAGACAGACCTCTACCATATTGTCAAATTATACCCTATTAGCGCGTGCACTTGTGAATGGCGGCCGCTAGAGCTGAGCTACATCATTATTTCTCTAACTCCAGCCTTGGAGCTTGGAGAAATATTGTTCAAATAACACCATATGCATCTTTTTCAGTGAAATTGCATTGTGGCTTCCTCTCATTTTTGGTACTGCATGGCATTTCTTTTGCTGGAGAACATCAATCGGCTTCAAAGAAGCTGCTCTGGTGTCAAAATGGGCAGCTATTAGCTACTCTGCATCCCGTGCAAACACCCAGGATGTAATTCACAAACTGGGAACACCTGGGTGAAGGTCACTGTGTTGATCCATCAGTGCTTCCCATCCTGGAGTTTTATTTTTTGATACCTCATTCCCTGAGAACTTCCTAGCAGTAGGAAATACACCAAATCAAAAGGATTTCTGTGCAAATCTGACCCTAAGAGTAATGGAAATCCATCAGGTTGTTCATCATCCAAGCTCCCTTGCTGGTATTCTGCTGCAGTAGGTGGATGGGAAATATGGTACCCACCCTGGGGAATGGAATTGTTCCTCAGCCAGCACCTGATGTCCCATAGTGTATTTTTATAAATCTCTGTACTTCTTATCAGAGATACTGACGCCTAGCAGAGCCAGTAGGTGCCTCACTTCAAATTTCATGTTTCCTGATTTGGGAATCTGGAGTCATAAGGAGGAGGCAGATTTCCAGGATACATTTGAGGAGCACTGAAATATTATTGCATTAAAACTGAAAAGGGGGATGTAAAGTGCTGTGTGGAGTGGTGTATAGTATGTATAGTACAGAGTGAGATTGATCCCAGAAAAGTCACAGCGAGGTTGCGTCTCATCCAGGCCTCGCCACTATGGAGTCATTCTTCAGAGACAGCCCGAGCGGCAGAGGAACCACAGCCTTACCTGCAAGGTGCCTTTTCATGCATGCTTTTTTCTCTCCTTTTAAGTTGTCCTCAAGGAAAAATAAGAGCAAAAAGTCCCCGTGCTGCTCACTGCACATCTACAGCACTTCATAAATAATAGTAGCTGTTTTAAAAGCAGGGGACAGGCAGAGGGTTATAATGGATGAAAGCTAGTTAGAGAGTTAGACAGAGAAATGCTTAAAAGAGAAGCAACAAAGATAATCCAGCATTTATTTCCGGGGTATTCACCGGGTTCTCCTTTTCTGTCTTTACGATCTGTGATGGGCCGTGCAGGAACCCGGCCAGCAGAGCTGCAGACCCCAGGTGTCCCCTCAGCTGTGCCCACCCCTTCTGAGTCTCACTGCGGCTCCTTGTGCCCTGTGCAGGGTGGCACTGAGCGGCCGCTTGCAGAGCCTCCTCCTGGCACAGGCTCTGCGCTTGCTGAGTGAGTGACATGTGCAAAATTGATCATTTCAAGAGCCTTTTGTACGACACAAAACTTCAAGCAGAGAACCCAAGGCATTTCCTTTCATCAACCTGGTTCTAATTTGATCAAAGCTCTAAAAAATTCAACCCGCCTTATTTCCTGTCCAGTTCTTTTACACTTTACAGCACATTATATATCAATCTCATATCCCTGAATTTTAAGAAGCAACCGGTTATATAATTGGATCAACAGTTGCCAATCACTCCAGCACAGCACTGCATTATTACTAAGCAGACTATAATTTTGAAGCTCTTTTTTATTATGCGTATGACTATATTATCACTGTATACATATTAGGACAGCTGAATGAGCCCCTTAAGGAAAATAAGGGTTCAAATAACATTGACAGGGCTGATAGACTAGCGGAGCTGAGGATTCACCCCTGTTATAACCGTATTGCCTTATGGCACATTTTCAGGAGAAAGAATAAGAACGGTAGCTGTGTGCTTCCTTATTAACCCTACCAGCAAATCAGAATACCACAACGGTGGCGGAGCTGGCCATCATTGTATGCTTAGGCAAATTAAAACTCAGACCTTCTTTCTGGTCGCAAATTTAATGGTTCGCATAAGAATTCTGCATTATCTGGGACTTGAAATCCTGTTCCTTTTCTCTCCAAACTCCCTCCCTATAGACACACATGCTCACAAAAGTTGAAAACAAAGCCATTCTGGCTTCTGCTTGTGCAGTGTACCGTCCTGCTTCATTGTGCACTTGCTGTTTGCATCTGATGAAAGCCAGCACTGTGTCATTTCAGTAGTTCATACAATTACATGGGATTGCTAAATATGTTCAGTCAATAATATTTTTCCTCCCCTAAGCTTGAGATGTTGGCATTCTTTGAAAAGACCTTGAATCTTGTCTCAGTAGTATCTCCATAAATAAAACTGAGTGACAGCCTTTTAGAAAACTCCATGTTTTATACCATTAATTCACAGATAAGCATTGTTAGTCAAATAAGCATTTAATTCCCAATAGCCTGAATATTTCAATACCTTGTAGCAAACAAATAAATCGAATGTACACAATGGCATACAAATTATGGAAAATATTCCTTAGGGTTGACATATGAACTCATAACCTCTTAGGTAAAGGTGAATGACTACTAATGCAAATTTCATTATTGTAAAAATATCTCTTCCTATTTTTTTTTTTCTTTTCATAAGCAATTCATTTGTATGCATTAGCTTGAATGAATTAATCCTGCAAGTCATAACTTTGGCAATAATAATATTACGAAGAGAACAATTTGATTTATTCTATTTTTTGCCTAAAATCAGGCATTTAACACTACATACCCATTTCTGTTTTTTTTAATCTTTAATGTTTTTCTCTGTGCTTCTGTCACACATTTATATGTGTTTTTGTGCACATATACTTCACAGACGTAAGTATGTTCACAATACAGACATTAAAAATATTAATTTGTTTCAAATCTGTGTAAGCAGAGACAGGCACATAGGTGTGTGCAAACAGGACATGTCTCCTCAGCAATCTGATCCTGTGCCCTGCAGGACTTTACCAGGAAAAACTCGAGAGCAAAATGCAGCAAAATACAACTCATTAAAATGATGAGTTAAAATTAAAATTGCCTGTTAACTTTCAAAGTGATACAATTTAGAAATCTGTGGGTTTTTTTTTTCAGATTTTTTTTGTTTGCTTTTTTTTTTTTTTTTTTTTTTTTTTTTTGGGTGGGCAGTATGCCTTTCTTTTTTTATTTATTTAAATCTCAATCTGGAATAAGAGCATGCCCCCCCCCCCACTAGTGAGCGTGGTACGCAAGCTGATAAAACAATGTGAGTTGACTTATCATTTTTTAAGCTTATTGTACAGTATTGTATTTTTTCTTCAGCAGTTCTGCCTGTGTTTTTAAGTAATGTGATAAAATTTCACCATCTTCCTGTATAAAAATGATGATTGCATGAGGAGCGTGGTCATTTTCAGCTGCTTGTTGCATTCTCTTTTAAAAAAACAACACGCAAAACAAGCCCATGGGCAATTGAATAGCAAGTGCATATATAACCATGTGTGTGCAAGCAGAACAAAATATATGCCTTGTGCTTTATATTTAGCAATTGTGTAATCCACAGAAACGTGCCCTATGTCCTCTTCCTCTCCACACTGCCTATCGCCAGGCTAATAGAATTGAAATTCCCACTTTCAGCCTTAATATGGTTCAGCACGGATACTTATTTCTCTGATAGTTTCCCATGCATCTTCACAGTGAAGTTGCAAGAAATCACTATAGCACAGTGTGTAAAGCAGATGTTATCCCATTAATTAGCTCTGGACCTGAGCAGGCTCAAGACTTTCCCATTTTCAGGCCGATAGGAATTGGTCCCAGTGAGCGTGCTCCATATCCACATTTAGTATCATCTCATAAACAGTGCTGGAAACACAGCAGGCCCTTGATGAAGATACACTAGCTTATTTCTAATTTAAAGTTATGTTGCTTAACCTTAATGTAATTGGTCACTGGTGACCAACTGTTTGTATGGTGAGTTGATGACCAAAGAGATGTAATAAATTATAAAACGTACAGTTTAAACAGAAGGAATGATGGTTCTGTTAAAAGCCTTGCATGTAATAATGGTAAAATAATTGCACCTCGAACAGAAGAGTCTTGGATCTGATAAAGCTAACAAAGTCTTTTAGATGAAGGTGTTTTCGAATGGCTTTAAAGCACGCACATAAAATGCTTCCTTTTCTCAGTGCGGTGTCTTACATTGGTTGAATAGTCAGCTTTCAAAGCTCAGCCTAATATTGATTAAAAATAAATTGGTAAAGCAAGATATTTTCTTTTTGAGGGGCTGTTTGGATTAAAGTAATTAACCAATTTCTGTGGCTAACAAGAAACAAAAGAAATTTGCACAAATAATTATATTCTGTACGTCAATTCAAAGCCACTGCTAGACATGCTTTAGAAAAGGGTTGATTAGCTGGTAGAATAACCAGGATAATAATCAACTAGAAAGAAGTAATTGACACAACTTTAACGTTTAATAATGAATAGCAAATGCCAGGGGCAAAATAAAGAAAATTTGCCTTCTGAGAACCGGTCCATACCTAAGGTTTCTTGGGCCAAATACAGAGGGTTCCTTGAGACTCCTGAGCTGTGGCTGTGGTCCTGTAGAAAGTAACAGGTGCAGTTAGATTTAAAGCCCGCAATTGCGGGCATTAAATCTAGTAGTTTCTATACGCTGCAATTTAAATTCAAGCCTTTTCCCTGCTGAAGACTTAAAGATTGATTTTAGAAATGCAGAAAAGTAATGAACACCTACTCTTCTACGTCTGTTTTTCGTTTTCCAAACCACACCGTATTAACAGACTGTTCATTAAATCAAGAAGAGTGAGGAATAAGTGTATGAATTGCCAGTCTCCGAAGCGATAATTTTTCTCTCTAAATATTTGCATTTAAAATTTGGGCTACCTCCAAATGTCCTAACTTCACAATATAGAAAACAAGTTTATTTTTCTTAATTCTCATATTTCATTTCTTACAAGGAACCTTCCAATAATTTAAACTATTTACAATGCCTCAAAGATCATTATTTCCCCATGAATCCTCAGAGAAATATTGGAGCCACTCTCTTTACTGCTGACATTAGATTTACCTTTGAAGACTGGTTTACAAAATGGAGACATTAGGATGTGAAAGTCATTATTTTTTTACACTGCTCGGAATGTTAAGTTTTTGTGTTTGCTGTATTAGAGTAAGCATTGCTATAGCTACTCAGTTTGTTATGGAAACTTGAAAAGCAGATGCATTAAGGTATTTTGTTTTTAAAAACACACTGTTCTTTATAAGAAAAAATATAAATACTGTCTGGGGGCTTGTCACCAACGTATATTTAAAAACAGCTCTCCCTCTCCCAAACCAATGAATAAAAATGCATTTTGATATTCTAAGTGTTAGAAGAGAATTGCTCAACCAATGGGAAATCAGGTGGGGTAACACATCCTGATTCTTGTAATTGAGGCTATAAAGAAAGATGAGAGCGATGTGCACTGTTTGTGTCACACTAGTTGTGATCTGTGAAAATAACTTCAGAACAGCCTTTCTTAATATTAAAATGACACTGTTGCTGTTCGACTAAAAATCAATACAGCTCACAATTTTAATAAGGAACATGAATCTGAAAAAGTGTTTAGTATCAGGCAATATAAACACACCCTAATGAGATACTATAAAATCCATCGCATTAAAGGCTGGTTCCTACAAGGTATATTAGCTAAAAATGTTCAATATATTAGGTCATTGTACAACACTACACATAATAAAGCAGGTCTGTCAAGGCAAGATGCATGTTTTGCCCCTTAAAACTGTAATGTTTTGCACATTTTGTAAGGTTCTTTGAATACATGAATAAGATAAGTTATTCCCATCTCTTTCTTAAGCAATCTCAGAAATGGCTGTGACCTGAAATTGGAAATCTTGTAAACACCCATCCGAAGAAAATGTGTGCAGTTCTGTCTTAAAGAGATGGTACATGTTTAATTATCCCAACTTCTTCTAGGAGAATACTATTAACATACACATTAGCATCGTCCCATTGGTTCCTCCTGCTGCTCCACCTTAGGGGCAGCAATAGGAGCTAATCTTATTGCTCCCATGCGCATAATAATGAAATTTTGTCTTGTCTCTGAGGCGGTGTTCTTTGGTCTAAAGTACACCAGGAAACACTTCTTTTTTTAGAAAATTCCTGACCGACTCATCTAAAAAGATTTTTAAAATTAAAATTCTTCCTATGTGAATACCAGAGCCTGCAGAATACATTGCTTTGACTTGAGAATCAAAATTAAGCAATTGTGCAAATAAATTGCTCTGTATTCACGTCTAGAATACAGTACACTGTAGCTATGGGTGTATTCAGCTCTTTGAAAAATGGGAAGCAGTGGATTTTATGGTGTGTTTTTTTTTTTCCTCGCAGTGTCCATATAAGCTATTCTTAAAGAATAACATAAGAGCAAACAAAAAGATATGGTTTTAATATAAAATACCTCTGCCTTTTTCTTGCAGTCTTCTACAGACTATAATGGGGAAAGGGGAAAAAAAAAAGAAAAAAAACAGGCAAAAAATATATGTGGATTCAAGGCTACTGAATTAAGGGAGGTTGTACCAACATTTCCCCCACTGTACATTATTTGTATTCAAGGTTTTTGAAATGACATTGTAATCTGATGATGCACCAGCCTATTATATTGTCTAGCAGGACAAATATCCTTGCGTTTTCTCTGTAGAACTAACACAATTTTTCCATGTCAGAGGTGCATAATATCCTGGCGGTCATAAGGAATGATGCTATTAATCCTCTTGGGCAATCTCCAGGTCTGATTATTAGGGAAATAAATTTGCATGCTGCATATGAGCTAGGTGAATCACTGAGAGCACAAATTATATTTCCTGACAGCAAGTTAGAGAATGGAGCCACATCGCTTTTTTATCTTTTTTTTTTTTTTTACCTCTGAAAGCTATAGAATTTCAATTCATTACATGAGATTGGTTAGAATTCAAGTCTCTTTTTAAGTTGATATTAAGTTGAGTCTGTTATCTCTGTGAAGGCTAGTAGGTTCCCCTGAGTATCCACCTAATCACTACTTAAAAAAATCGAAACGTATAGTTAGTGTCATGATTTAGGTACCAGAGCTACTTTATTTATCAGTGTGGAGTGAGATAATTTCAATTTGAGGCTCTGTAGCCCTCATGAATTTAACTGTCTTGAAAGCTTTTTTTCCTCTCTCTCTCTCTTTCTCTCTGCCTCTTTCTCCCCCCTTTTCAGTGTGCATATTGTAATAATGGTTATTCTGGGCACCTGTTTCCCTGTTCTGCATGCATTTCTCAGACTGCTTTATTTATCATATTAATCATATATTTCATTGTATGTGTTGAAGATTTTGGGGTGAAACGCTGTTTGGATTTCAGTTAAGAAATTTGGCTTATTCTCTGTGCTAGCCATAGCACCAGGCATTTCTGCTGTTCGTATCGGTGATGAATGTATTTTTATTATTTTTACCATTTGGCATCTGAGCAACCTTTTTGCATTATTAAATCTGAACAGGGAGAATGATTGCAAGTGAGGGGAGAATAAATGGCTCTATGTCCTGGTGTATTAATTAAGCAGACATTTATTACAATCAGAGTTTTATAGATGTTGTAAAAAGGTGGTGGTTTTTTTTTTTCTTCTTCTGTGATATACATCCATGTATGGTAACTTTTCTGAGCGGGGTTGGAAATGTCCAGGTTTCATAGATTTCTCCCTGATGACTGCTGCTGCACTGGGGCTGCATGTGCCAATCCCAGCTGGGCAGGGAGCTGGATCCGTAGTGGAGCTGGATGAAGAGAGCCTCCCGTAGAGGTGCGGGACCTGCAACACATGTGGGTTGGGCACAGCCTGCAGTGGGGGTCTGACGTGTCTCTCACCGCTCACTGGGGCTGAAGGCATAGGAAACCTCAGCACCGATCTGAACTGTAGGCGTGACTGAAACAAGAGACAGGTAATGTATCTGATAAACCCAAACCCGAAGCGTTCTTAATCATTTACTTATTCATGAGCTACAAGAAACAACGCTAAAAGGAAAGGGATATATCTCTGACTCACGACTTCGCTTGTTGCCAAATATATGGTGAAGGAAGCACTTTTAATCATCTTAAATGAAATCTATTTGGGATTTGCCTATTCTCTCATCCGCTGGGTTTCGTTTTGTTTCCTGAGCATGGTTGGTGCCATTTCTTTCCAGAACAAAGGTCTTTTTGTTTATTTTCTTTTTGTTTGCTTTATTAATTTCTTCTCAGCGCATGGGTTGTGCTTATTTCCAGACAGGAAGTGTTTCCCACATTTAGGAAAAGGAAATAGTCTTTGGAGAAAATTCAAAGAAAGTCCGCTGGGGAGTGACTTGCCTGTTCAGAGTGTTATTTCCTATTCCTGAATAGAAACATCAGACTTATTTTTGGCATCACATAGCAGCGCTGCTATAAACACTAACCTCTTTAATTCCCATCTCGCAGTGGACATTTATATGCTGAACAGAGGTTGTTTGTTGCCCTCCTAAAGTGGGAATGGGCGATAAAAAAGGAAAGTTTTAATAGAACAGTGCAATGGCCTCTGTCCTGTTGTCTGTGACCTAGCCAGGAGCACACTGATACCCCTGAGCCACAGATATGAAAATGAGGAGCCATTTCAATGTGATTTTAAGATCTAACTTCTTGGCAATGGCCAGCTCTTGTCACAGGGAGATGCACAAAAGAGGCTGGCAGGAAAATGATGGGTACTTTAATGGACACTTCCTTGGGGTGAGGGAGAGGTAGCAGGCCAGAGCGTAAGGCCATTTCAGCCTTTATAAATTGCAACAAATACCTAAGATCAGCTGGTGTTATCACAGGGAGAATGGAGTGTAACCATGTCTAGCCTGGCTGCCTCTCCGCAGCAGTAAATCCAAACGTCTGGGTAACAACTGGCGGAAAGGGCAGGGCACTTAGAGTTGTAAATGAGCCAAAGGATGGCAGCTAGTAAAGCTTTTATTTCAAACTTGATCTTCTACTGCCCCTCATCATCACACGGTGAAAATACTCTCCTGAAAATAGGAGAAATGAGTTTTGAACTTGAACGGACAAAAAATACAATCAAAAAGATTAAAATGGGTAGTTTCTCTGAAGAAAAAAAAAAAAAAGAAAAAAAGTGGATCTCATCAGTTGCTCCTTTGGATTTCTCCTTGTCTCTTAATTCCTATAGCCTGTAGGAATACAGACTGCATCTTAAACCTTGTGCCTAGCAAATCTCTGCAAGCACACAAGGGAAACCTGCTTACATCAGTTCTGCCTGTGCTGCCACACAGCCCTGTGTGCCAGCACACCAGGACTCAGCAGGCCAATTTCTGCTGATGCCATGTCTGGAATGCCAAAAAATTTTTCCAACCTTTATTATGGAGAATTTTTCCTGAATGTTCTAAAGCTTGATATGAAGGTGTGTGACAAAAAGCACGGATGGTGCATCTCAGGGAGACTGCTGCTCAGCTCTTTGGAGCACAGCCTTTAGAACTCCATCTAGAAAGTGGTTTCTTTGGTTGAGAAAAATTGCAATATCTGAACTTTTGTTTATTCTACTGAAGTTTCAATTGTCAGACTGCAGTTCATAAAACTGTGGTTCTAGTAGGGTGAAAAAAAAGCGAAAGTTGTCTGAAAACAAGGAATAATAAGGCGTAGTTTCTACTCTGTCTTTGTGGTTAGCTTGAGCAGGTGAGGCTCAAGCATTGGCCATCCCATCAAGGGATGCCCAGCGAAGTCGTAGAGTCCCATTCCTGGAGGTGTTAAGAACTATGGAGATGCGACTCTGAGGGCTGTGGTTAGTGGCATGGTGGGGGTGGGGTTGGGCTGTTAGACTAGATGATCCTAGAGGTCTTTTCCAACCTTAATATTTTAATGATTCTGTTATTCTAAGGTTGTGTGTAGTGAGAACAGCCAGTTCTGGCTGCCAGTTGTGGGATGTGAGCTGGGACGGCTGATGCATGCTGCTCAGCGCTGCAGCAGCAGAGCTTGTGGGTGTGCCCAGAAAAGGGAAGAGGGGTAAAAGATTTTTTAAAAAGTCCAAAACCATCTCCAAGCAAATGACCCAAATCCTCAACCTGGAATATAATCCTGGGGTTAGATGTGACAGAGGCTTGCTGCGTCCGCATCGCTGCCCTCAGTCCTGTGTGGCTGAGGGCTTTGGCTTATGTTCTGGGCGACCACTGAGTGCCATCAGCTTCTGTTCAGTGACCTGTCATAGCAAAGAAGGAATTTTGCATGGCCTGAAAAACTGACAGAACAATTCACCTTTCAGGGAAATGTAATATTTTCTGATAAGGAGCTTATGTTACTTTTCCTAGCAAATAGCCTGAAAGCATATCTGTCTGTGGCATTTCTGGATGTGATAAGTTGAAGGAAACATCCTTGACCATGACTTAACAAAACAGGCCATTTGTTTCATGGGGTAGCTGTTTTGAGAAATGTAAATAAATGGCAACTTAAGGATGATATAACTATAAATAAACAATCACAGAGACAGCCCAGAGTTGCATTGTTTCAGAAAACACAAGGCACTATTTGTGGAGCTGTAAGCAGAGGAGTACCTGTATTATTGTTCTTGGAATCAAATCAGAAAGGCAGTAAGCTGAAGGTATGGGAAAAGGTTAGCCTGAATTTTAGAATATCTTTGGGTTGTTGCTGGGGGGCTACCGGTGCTGTTGTCCCCAACAGCACATCCCTCTTTGAGGGAGGTGGATGAGTTAAGTGGTGTTATTGGCAGCAGGTTACTGTCTGGTTGAAAATGACCATGGTCTTATTAACAACCTGGGTCATTATTAGAGCAATATTTCTGCAATCTTACCTTTATTGTATGTGATTCTCTCAAGGAAACATGCCCGGCTCATCTAAAACCATGTAATGAACTGCATCACACACCCTTCCACTTGAAAATGCCTTTCCCCCCACTGTTTTACTGGTATTCCTAAACTATTACACCGCATTTAAAAATGAATTGTGTGCGATGACATTAGAGAAGGGGTTAGGCTTTCTGAGCTGCTACCAGTGACATATGACTGTGGTGACAGTCAGTCAGCAGTATTCAAACTGAATTAATCTGAAAAAGCAGCAGACTTCAATGCGGAGTTTAGGAGGAGGCTGAGCAGTTACATATTTACAAAAGGGATGTCACTGAACCATCTTTCTACCCAGGGACAGCCTATGGCTACTTAATACTTTTAAACCAGTAGTGGAAGGATTAAATACACCTGAAGTCAGGTCTTTGAGGCCATTTCCCTCTTGTGCTTTCTTTTCCTTACTTGAGCTGCACCTCAGCAGATATTTTTTTTTGAAGGGTTGTGAGAAAGGGTGGAAATTCTGATACCTTTTATTAGAATTGTACAGAAGTAGGAGAATCCTCACAGAGTCGCGGACTCCTTTCTCTGTTGCCTTTGAAAAGTTAACACATGTGAGGCTATGCATGAAGCAGACACTGCAGCAGAGGAGGAGGGATGTGGCAATAAAGGTGAGAGCGATACCTTAATTTAACAAATATGCAGTGCTAATTATGTAAACAAGTGAGAACTCTAAAATCTTCTCATGGTGTGTGTCACACGATTGAACTATTTTATGGCCTAATTCGAGATTTTACAGAGATGATGTTATTTTATATTGGCTAGTTGACAAGCACAGGCCGGGGCTGTCTATCAAACAAAACTGTTGTGCCAGCTTGTATCTTGGCAATGAGCACAAAAAAAAGACCAGTCAGATTCTTGTTTACATATTAATCGTTGAATCAGATTTCGTTCTGTGCTGCAGGTATTTCCTTAACCAGGTTGTTTTAAAGGGGGAAAAATGTGCATGTACTTGTGTGAGCTATATTTTAAACAGAAAGAACTTTAGAGGAAGTTTCAGATTGGATTTTACAAATGAACCCAGGAGATCCAGTTCCCATTCAGCTTTTCTATCATTGTTAAACATTTTTCTCCTTTTTTGCTCACAGAGGCTGGGGCTGGTGCATTTTGAAAAGTGGCAGGAAAAGGGCCAGGTAGAGATTTACATGTACATTTTTGTTAACATGATGTTATTATCTACTGAACAGAACTTTTGGTAAGTTAATGGTAAGCAAATCAGAAATGTTGGTCAGATTTGGTGGCACAGTTGAATGCACTGCTTCCACCTCTCGGCAGGACAGTCAACAATTTGTATCAATTCGCTCAGACACTCAGTTTACGGTCTCTCCTCAAGAATTCTCACTGTCCCTCTCCTCCCCTGCCACCACATCAGACAGCACTGTTCTCAAAACCAAAACTTGAAATGTTGGCCTCAGTGAAGGCAGCGAAATGGCAGCTTTGGGATGAGCAAAGGACTGTCCTTCATGATGTGCCTGGTGGGACAGGACAGTCAGTCTGGGTAGCCCCAGATCCTACCTCTGGGAATGCTCAGGACCAAATTGCTCAAGGGGAGATGGAGATGTTCTGTACTGCCCAAAGAGGATGTCTCTCTGTAGCCTCCAGTAGCCCGTGGTTCATTTCTGTCACAAATAATTAGGGTTTTCATCCTTTCTAAGATATTTATCTTAATCCTAGCTTGGATGTTCTCATTATTCTCATAAGCATCTAAATTAAACTATTTTATACCATATTAAGTCCTTAGCCAGAAGGGTATCGTGTGGCAATCAGTTCCATAGGCTAATTATGAACTGAATAAAATAGGATTTTCTTTGTTGGTTTTTAAATATGTTGTTTTTCCATGTTGTTGCATTAGGACGAGAGGAAACCACGAACAAGCTGTTGATCTTCTCTGTAAGTTTCATTAGCTTTCTCATGTCTTCCCTTTATTTCTCTTCAGTAAAGTAGTCAGCCTGTCTTCACAGACTTTCAGCCACTAATCATTTTTGTTGCCCCTTTCTATTTCAGCTTTATGGGTTTTTTAGATGAGTTGAATGTAGCTTAGTACAGCATTTCAGACAGGATACAATATCCAGTTATTCAGTGACGTAGCATTTGAGCATTAATTTCCGTCTCGTTCTTTATACAGTCCAACAGCCTATTTACTTTTTCTGACCACTGCTTCCAGTTGTTTTGCTTTTTCATTGAGCTGTCCAAAATGGCACGTTTTCTCCTCCTTCTCTTTCTCCCGAGTGGCTAGTTAATTTACAACCAAGCGTTGTGCATGAGTATTGAAAATTATTCATTCAAATGTGCATTACCTTGCATTTATGAACAGTGAATTTCATCTGTCTTCATGCTGCGCATCTGTCTAGTTTTTCTAATCTTTTGTAATCATAAGTAACCTAAATATTTTTGCGCCCTGTGCAAATTTTGTCTCCTTCCCCTCTCTTTTGCAGAATGCTAATGAATATATTAAATAACACCAGTCCTAATACTGACTACTGAAGCACTTCATGGTGAGCCTTTAAGCAAGCTAGCAATCAACAATTTATTTCTACCCTTTTGTTTCTGTCTTCGGCTGTCTTTGTTTAACACGCAGATTTATTTTCAAAGCATTGCTATTTCCAAGTGTTCTGCTGAAAGCCCTCCCACAGAGTGCAGGGACAAATGCATGACTCTGACCCTACATGTCCAGTGACATCTAACACTGATGCTCTAAATACAGCGTTTGCAGGGCTGCTAAGGATACAAGCAGGTCAACTCCACTGCAGAGCAGTAGACTTGAATAGTCTCTGGAAATAGAGATGCAGGTTCTGGCAGATTTGACTCAGCCTATTCCATATCCAAAAAGAAAAGGGAGAGGTGAGAGAGATTGATTTATGCAGCTTGCTGAAAAGAGACTTCTTTTTCTTTTTTTAAACCATGGCTGTAAAAACAAAACTGCTGCCCAGCCAGGGTAAGCAGCTATATGCCACAGGTCCCCTTGCAGCAAGACTGATGGTCTGCACTGAGTTCAAGGAGCAAAACAAATAACCATGCTCCCAGCACCATGATTTGAATTTGCTTTCAGCCAGTTAGTTGGTCACCACCTTTCAAGGGACCGTTGACATGCCCGTGGTGCTGCCTGGAGCAAATTGCAACATCTTTGGTGCTGAAACATGCATTGTGTAGTGATTATTATTATCCTCATAACCTCTGTTTCATATTTGAATGTTGCTGGAACATGGAAAACAATGGTCATCCCTTGCTTTGTTTTTCTTGCTTGGCTTTAATGGCTGGGGTTTGATTTTGTCGACAGACAGCACTTCTTGTAACTTCTGTGGGCTTTAGTTTCTTCCAGAAATTGAAATTAATTCTCTCGTAGCTCTTTGTCAGACAGAGATGTGTTCACTTTCTGAATGGGAAATTGAGACATGGAGGTATTCTGGTAGCTCCCATGGAAGGCTGGAAACCCTCCTATTTATGTCCTGGAGGTGACCCACTCATCACAGCATTGGGGAAAAGATTCATGTACCTGGTGCGACAGGAGGGGCAGAGCAGGACAAGGACGTGGCAGCTTGCATTATTCCCCTGCTGCTGGCAAGGCAAGTCCCTTGCCACCAGCCCCTCTCTGTGCTCAGTTCCCCGCAGGGCTCCATTTCCTGCCCTCACTCCTTCCTGTGCTTGAGTGGTGGCCTCTACCTTAAAGCTGCTATTTTCAAATTTTAATAATGTTTTGCAACTCATTTCCTGTTTCTTAGCTGACAGCCTTTCTAAAAGTAGTCTTTGGCAGGTACTAATTTGGGTGATGACCACTTGATCTACATTTTTGGTAGGTAATTACTGAGTCAGAAGTGAGCAAATTTGATATCCCCTGACAGTCAGTAAGGCTGGCATATTTACTACCCACTCATTAAAGATTCACTGGTGGTGAAATGCCCTGAAGTTTGCACTCCTCTCACACATGAGAAAAATTTGTCTGTTAAGTTCCAGAAGTTACCACTTATGTTTATTTTGTCAGATTTACAGAATCCAAGATCTGCTGGCACTTTGAAAAGCAACTTTTTAAGGCCAAATACCTTGGTGTAGCGAAACTACCACTAGATCAAAACTGCAATTGCTTCTGAGGCTGGATAGCATCCTGCGTCCCATGACAAATCTGTTCCACAGACGTGTTGTTTTACAGTGATAACTGAATCTCAAAAATTTGGAGGTCTGATTTGCACAAATGCTGATAAGTTCGCAAACTGATGCTGAGCTCCTGCAGCCACCAGAGCCAGGTTCATTGGTATGCTCTGGCAGCTTTGCTTCACTCTAGTGATACAAAGCAGCTGTAAATCCGGTTGTGCTGGCCAGTTGAGCGGGCTTTATGCTGTCTAACGTTGCCAGAATAGCCAGAGTGTACCAGTGAGTCCTGCCCTCTGTACTGCTTGTGCAGTGAAATTGGGCTGGGTATCTCCTGAGAAAAGGGAGGCTGTTCTGAGATTATCAGCACAGCTTGCTTCCTTGCATTACTTTGGCACTAGTGTCTGCTTCCTGTAAGACCCTGTGCAAAAGCGAGCAAAAAGAAAACATAATGTGGGAAGAAATAGCCAGACTTCTTTTCAAATGTCAAAGAAATTCAGATTTATTTTGAGTTTTAGAAGAAATGTGGGAAAGGAATATTTGCCAGATTCTTGCCCTCCCCATCTGGCTTCTATGAACTACCTTTATATTCCCTCTTTCCCAGTAAGTTTTCCCAAATTGTGGAGATCAAGTCGCTACTGCAGATCCTCTGAGAAGTAGCTTAAGTAGATTGAGAATCTAAATGAAACTCAGTCTTTGTTTCTGAAGCAGGAAGTAGCTGGCAGAGTGCCTCGTTTTTTCCACTTTGCTTCCACGGTACCTAAAGATGTCAAAGCTATTATGAATGTGACAAAGCACATGAGCCAATACTTGCCCTAGAACCTCCAAAAATACCATTTCTCTCCATCTTACAGCTTACTCCTCAGTGTGGGCTGAGGACTTTTCCTGACCACTTACGCTTCCAGCTGTCCACCCTTTGGCTTGTGCATTGGTGTGTGTGCTCAGACCCCCTCAGCTGCGCCTGTGGCATCATCACCTTTATGACAGCACTGAGGATAGCATCCACAGTGCTTGGTAGTGGCTCTTCAGGTTTCTTGTGAGCAATATTGATTAAATTCATTTAGTCTCTTAATGTGGTTTAAATACATAGGGTTGGTTGTCTGGTCCCTGTGCAGAAAGGACAGAAAACAGATCCCCTAGAATTCCATCAGAATTCATTAGGGTTTTGATGAATAGCAACTGCTAAGAAATTGTCTCCCAGGACTTGGAAATTAGTCAGTACCGAACCGTACAGATGTCAAATCACCTAAAGAGAAAACTGAGAAAAGCTGGATGAGAGAATCATCTGTTACTGAAATCTGGAGAATTGGTTTTTAAAGAAAAAAAAAGAGAAAGAAGGAAAATACTCTCTGGTATTTCCAGACCCTGGGATTGGACATCCCGCTTTCTTGTGAAGAGCTTTCAGAGGGAGTATGTGCATATGAAATTAGCAGGGAGAATATTGATTGTAGTCACTGAATTTGATTTCATGGTTTGGATTGATTCAGTCTAAACACATTGAGTTTGAAGGATATTCAACCACTTATTTCTAAGTGGCATTTTATAAAAATATTACCCTATATTAACCCAGTGAACAGTATTGTAAGTGGCACAGTTTATGTTTATTACACTTATTGAACAGGTTCAATATTTCATATAAAATATATGGTGGCAATGAGAAAAAATTCTTGTAATTCTTCAAACCTGTATCAATCACTTCCTGCATTGAACATCCTGTCGATATGTGTGCTGTATTGAAAGTAAACTATGCACGAATCTATATAATTGACAATGTAATTATCTTTTTAATTGTGAAAACTACATATGTATCTTCTGTTTTCTAGTGAGAAAAAAAAAAAAAAAAAATAGCCATCAAAATATCTTCCTGCATGAAGAATGGCAGAGGCATGCCATTTGGAAAGCCTAGTTCTAATGATCACCAACGCAAGCAGTGTTGGTAGGCACCTGAACCTGTGGGACTGGGCTCCAAATCCACTTGGAGTTGCTGTAGGATCCTTATGTGGGACCCACATAAGAAGCAGGGCTGCTTGCTGGCACAGCTGCCCTCACCGTGATTTAAGTACCTGTTGATTCTTGAATGTGTTGTGTCCATAAAGTGGATGCATTTTCCAAGTTAGGCAGCATACGCAAATCAAGAGCCTCAAGAAAATTAAAATAACTCTCTACAAAACAGACAATAAAAGCTAAGTATTATATTTTTCTAAAACTGCTGTGGTTCATATTACCACAGCTTCGCAAATTTCAAATCCAAATAAAAATTTCTGTCATCAAAGACTTTAGCAGCTGTCTGATCTTTGTATTTTTTTTTTAACTTCTTTATTTTCTTCTTTTTGTTCTTTTCTTTTTCCTTTTCTTTTTCTCTTTTTAAATCTATTTTATTCTATTACTCTGAAGCTTCTGTGAGATTTCCCCTAGATTTTTTTTTCACAGGCAGGAGCCACTGTTTATTTGCATTTTAACCTAAAATTGGATTTTGAACCCAAAATTCAAGATTAGATTCAAAACACTGATGTTTCCAATCACATAAACAATTGTCAAATGTAAAGCTGAGCCAGAATTAATTTTGGATTTGGCCACCATCAAATTCTACAGGTTCTTATGTCTGCTCTAGATAGATCAGGAAAATGCTGTGGAAGCTACAGTTATTTATATGATCTTTCTTAAAGAAAGGAAATGAATGTGTAAGAGGAAGTAAAAAGAGAAAATAAAGTACAGAATTACAGAAATAAAAACCAAAAATCCAAACAAAAACCTGTGCACACTTTATGGACTGCAAGGCTTGTTCTGGCATTGCCTGGGAGAAAGAAGGCAGTGCAGGTCTAGTGAAAATCATCCATCAACAAAACCTCTGCTGAGCACATGCTTTTTGCAGTTGGTGTTAGCTGGAAGTTGGTGTTTTCTCACCACATTTTTGCACGCTTCAGCACCTCTTGGTTTAAACAAGGGAGGAGAACACTCAAATAGTGTGGTATCTCTGATCCTGGCAGGATCAGAGAGGAATCCGGATCAGAAGAATCAGGAATCAGAAGGAATTCCTCAAGACCTCACTCCTGAAAGTTTATCTGAAATAAACCCTGTTTGGAGGTTCAGTCAACCTGTCTCATTGTGCAGCTGTTGTTAATGTGATTAAATGACAATGAGTACATACATAAAAACCCAACTTCTCTTTCTTGTCTATAAATTTCTATGCAATACAAAGGGAGAAGGGATTGTTAAAATCCAAAGAAATATCAAGTATAGCTCTTCTGCCTTTATTTGGTACGAGAGCACTTTACTTCCTCAAACAAACCAGTGTGGTGAAAAGGATTCTAAAACAATACTTCTGTATAACCAATCCTCAAAGCTGTGATGTGAAATTCCAGTTTTGTGTATTTAACTTCCCTGTTTTTATCTTCACTGGAATAATTCTAAAACGACTTCAGTTTTTCAACTCCAAAAATTCCAATTTCATTATTCTTTTTTTTTTTCCTTCCCTCTTTTTCCTCTTTTACAGTTATCCAGCATTCAGGGAAGTATTTAAACATTCACTTGATTCCACCTAAGTCAATGAGGCTCCAACATGTGCTTAAGTGCCTACTGAATTAGGGCCTTGATTTGCATCATAAACACATCACCACTGCTCAGGAGCTGTTGCAAGACTCATCCTCAGAAGCCTGCACTGCAGTACTTCACACAAACTCAGTGGTTCTCCCCATGCCATGGGATGGGCTGTAAGGGCAGTCAGGCTCACAACCTGCGCTGGGTGCTACCCTAACAGCCTTCTGTGTGACATGGGCAGCATTCAGCCCTGGCACATGCACCATTGAGAGGTTCCAGGTGGGCAGAAACAGCACAGCACTTCTAGAGCTCTTCCAGCATTTAAACAGATCATGAGATTATGAAGGGTAATGACCAGGCTAGGTAACCTCTAGAAGTAGGATCTTCAAATATTTAACAAGGAAAAACTAATTATGCCACTCCTGTCACAGTGAGGGCAAGGCTTAGAAACAGTATAACCAATATGGAAATTTTAGCTGTAATGCAGCCTGTCAGCCTTTTAGCCAACCAAAAAGCTTCAGAAAGTCTATAAACAAAATTGACCCCCTATCTGCTCCATCTTGCTTGTTCCAGCAATTTTTACTGTCATCATCTTCTGTGTTAGCAGTTGTCTATCATGAGACCTTGTAAAAACAGTATTAAAGAAACATCTCTTCTACAACTGAATTTGTCTCCAAGTACAGAAGCTAGAAGCTGTCTATTCAAAGTCATAGGAATTTAGCTGAGCCTCGGTTAAATAAACACTGTGTTAGATCCTAAGCATGTCCTAGGAGGTTCTTGAGAAAGCATGTTGTGCTAAGGCTAAAGAAACAAGACACACAGTTAGGATAAATACATGTAATGTTTTGCTGGCCTGGATTCATGTTCCATCTCTGCATGACTGCTAGCTTCTAGCTGTCACCGTGTTGGCTACATATTCATATCTATATTTAGATAGTAGACATTATATTTAAAGCTAATTGGCTCTCTCCAAAAGAGGAGCCTGTTTGCAGTAACCTGGTGGTATTTGAGACCATAGTCTTGGATGCACAGAAGACAGAAGTTGGAACCCTTTCTGAGTCAAACTACTGACATCTGACTTCACCATATAGTGCGGGAAATTGTTTTCTTATGAGGTGCATATGTTTTAAAAGAAGCAACATGGCCATGTATTTTACATGGGTTATTAAATAACTATAAATTTAATGATTCAGATGTTTTGCATTATAACCTGGCATCTCGGGAGGCATGAAAATAGCACAGTAGGAAAATGTCATTGCATACTTCATAGGCAGAGCTGTTAACAAATGGAAATCCTTCTATAACTCTGTAAGAGATCCATCTTTAGTCCCCTGTCAGCCTCAACCTTCCACTGGTCTTCAGATGTGAATAAACTGTGACTAACATGAAATAGTAATAATGCTGTTACAAATGCCAGAAAACGGAAGGGAAGGGAAGGGAAGGGAAGGGAAGGGAAGGGAAGGGAAGGGAAGGGAAGGGAAGGGAAGGGAAGGGAAGGGAAGGGAAGGGAAGGGAAGAAAAGAGGGAGGGGGAGGGGGAGGGGGAGGGGGAAGGGGAAGGGGGGAAGGGAAAAAAGAAAAATCACAGCAGTGTATGAGCATGGCAAGAACCCTACTTTGGCTCTCACTTCAGAGAATAGAGGAGACAGTCCATCGCCATCACTTGATCTCTTGAAAAATAGAATCTTTCTAACCTGGTGAGTCTAAGCACAGACCATCAATATTTTTGTACATAAAGTGCTGGGTGGGTATTGCTCTCCTTGATTTGTTGTTTGTTAGACTAGTTTTGGTTGGTTACAGCATTATACATTGCAGTAACTTTATTTTATTGCTACTGTCACAACAAAGCAAAGCTGCTATTATGTTACAACAAACTAAAGCTACATTTCTACAACATCACATCTACCCAAACTACAGTGCTATAACGCCTAATTTACTGTTTATTCCAATCACATGGACATAGGAAACATAAAATAATAAAATAAAGGATTTCATTGGTTCATCCCAGCAGAAGTCCCTTCCAGTTTGGCTGTTTGTCATGCAGCAAGGCAGGCAAAATATATTGCCCCTAGTGTTTGTGTATGGTAGGGGCACAAATATGCAATCCGTGTATTACTGCAGCACTGTCAGGCCACTTTCTCAAATATTCTGTGAGCCCCTGGCCAGAAGAATGCATGTCTGTAAGTCTGCTACAGGCCTCTGCAGCTACGAGACATACAGGCTACTGAAGTCCTACTGAAAAACATTGGGTGCCTCCAAGTGTAGGACCAAACTGCTGAGGCTCTAAGATGAGGACAGAAGTCAGGCCTGAGCTGAACCAAGTTCTCTGCCATTCCTTGTCAAAGCAGCAGGTGGGAGGTTTGTGTCTACCTTGTCTCATTTTCTTACTGTGAACCCCAGAGTGACAGAGCAAAGCACAGAGGCATGGATGAAGCTTGCTGCTCAGAACATGCCAGAAGGCTCATTAATGCTGACCGTTATTAGAATTAGGCTGCTTTGAATTAGACCCTCAGAAATCAAGCATGAGGGACAGCCCTGCGGAAGGTGCTGAAGTGGAATGAAATGACTGCTGTGGTGACCTCTGGGGAGGACCCTTGACCCCCATCTCTTTTTTCTAGCTGCAATGCAGAGTCATTACAGCAGGAGGTGCTGAGCAGACTGGTGACTGGTGATGGTGAACCATGGTCTGGGGTGCTACTTTGCTGTACTCTTTCTTCACATTCCTGCAGCCTGGGTGGATATTGTCATTACTGCAGCACTTCAGAGACATCTGAAGGGGAGCTTGTACGAAGTATGTAGTGTGTTTTTACGTGGTAAGATGATGGCCCGTGTCTGGAAAAGTTGCCAACGGGAGCTTGACAAATAATTTGTAGTTAATAACTTATTTTTTATTTTTCACTTTCCTTTTTCTTTTTTTTTTTGGCAAATAGCTTGCAGACTCATAAATTTGCTGTAAATAACTCCTAAGAGCAGAAAGCAGTACAGCATTTCTTGAAAAAACTCAGAATAGCAAAAGAATGTGACAAATTCAGTAGCTGAGCCATCAGGATACAGAGAGCAGGTATCAAGCTGTGCCATATGTACAGTCACGGTTGGCTTGGAAAGTCTCCTCTCATAAAACCAAATTGTTCCACTAGGAAGTGAAGCCAGAAGCTTTTTGCCTACAAAATTAAATTGTTCTCTTTTTCCCAAACCAATTGCATTTTTTTGTTGTTGTTTTGCTTAATGAAACACCAGGCAGAGTCTCATTTTTCTCCTCCAGCTCTTGTCTTTTCCCTCTTACTTCACCCCTCCCCTGCCCACCTTCCACCTCAAGGTGGATGGAAAATCTCGCCATCTTTTTAGGTTCTTTATCTTTTCCTCTCTGAGACAGGGTCCTCTAACCCTTGCTGCTTTTCACCACTGCGAAATAAGGAGAAATGCAGGGGGTACGTGGAGGAATGGAGGACTTGAACTGCCTGGGCTGCTCAGCAGGTGACAGAGCTAAGCCCTGCAAACTGCAGAAATAACTCCAACAAGCAAGAGATGAGATGCTTTATTTCCCTGCGATGGTGCGTTTCATTTGATGCCTAAACTAAAAGGCATCTAAAGGAAATGGGCCTGCTTACTGTAAAAAAGGAAGTAAGAAGTCATCAGTACATAAAAACTGCCTTTGTCCTTATGAATCTGAAACTCAGCCTATGAAGCCTGTGGAGGAATCACAAGTTAGCATTTTCTCCAATATCCTTCTTCTGGGCATTAGACTCTTCAGGAGTGTGGAAGAGAGCATTGATAGGATTTGGTCTTTACTCTGTCTTAATTCACTGTTAGGATTCATCAGAAATAGTGAGGAATCCACTGCCTGCTACTGTAGAACTGTTTTGCTAATGGCTACCCATCTCACACCAAGCCTTCCAAGGCTTCTTCTTGCAGTGCCTATCAGGTGCCCTTCAGCATGACTCCTGTCCAGCTACTGGGGGTACCAGTGTAAAAATAATGGCAAAAGATTTCTCTGTGATTTCCATACATGTTGGATGTTGGGTTGAATACAGTCAGTGATTTTGGTGTCTCATTCACGTACTGTCCCTCATTCTAAGAACATTTTCCTCAGCATGCACATTACTTTCTTTGAAGACTGCACACAAAGTGAATTTGTTTTGGGTGTATTCCTCCTATGTCACTGCACAGTGTTTTACACTTTACTTAAATTTCAGTCCTCAGTCTTTTGGCACCCAAGGATTCAGATCAGCCAGGAGAGGGGCGGCCTTAGAATTAGAGGCAAAATGCATGCACAGTATTACTGGCAATACAATAGTTATTTCCTCTTCTTAGTACAAGGGAAGACTGGCAGCATCTCAAAGAGCAGTATGTCTTCATTCTGACATGCTGCAGACTGAACAGAGCAGCGTGCCTCCATGGTCCTGTGCTACTGCAGCTACAGGCGTTGGCTGGGCAGCTGAGTCCTGCTCTTGGTGTTGGAGATCAATGAGGAGCTGCTGCTACTGATGTGCCTTCCCTAGTTTCTGCAGACCCTCTGTCAGGACTGGTGTCAGACTGGGAGCACAGGAGAATATACTCAAGGGGGCAGCCATTCCCCATACAAACATGCCACTGGGGCATGGCTCCTGGCTTTGTGGCAGGAGGGCAGCAAGGGAAGGCTCCCATGGCTCCAAGTGAGAAATTGTTTTCTCTGTGGAAGTGACTTGGTTTGAGGAAAGGAGGAAGGAGAATAGGAGACACACGCAAAATAGTTGGGGCAAATGAAAGGCATAGATAATTTGTTGGGAATGAGGGTAGGTTTGATTTCAGCGTGTGAGGATACAGGCTTGTATGTATACACAAGAAAGCCTTTTCTACTTCCTGATATATTTAATAGCACCAATAACTGATGGCAAGTCAAACAGAAGCAGAACCCGGTAATAAATGTTTTGAGCATAAGCAGCCTACTGTGAGGCAGTTCTGACATAACGATCTGTGCAATTAACCAAATTCTCTGTCTGCGAATATGCTGTACTTCCATAAATGAGCTCCAAGTCTAGTATTCAGATTTACCCTGCCCTTCACATGTGGTTTGTGAGATCAATTAATAGCAACCTCAAAGCATGCTGTATTGAGATCTTTCTATCTCTACGTGCCATGCAGAATATTCACTATGTCTTGTAGCAGATGTAGAAAAAAAGTAAAATTGTTCATAATTGCTAAAGGCCATCACGTAAAAATTGTGTGCGATACTGATGGGGTTGAAATATGGCCTTCACATGTTTTGGGTATATAAATGATAGCCACAAAGTCATTGTGATCTTCTGCAGTCATATAAGATCCTCTGAGATGCAAAGAAAGCGCAGCACTGGTATAGAGCAGCTTGTGCACTTGTGTCTGTGCTTTGCCCCCTGATCAGCCTGACAAACAGAAGAGCATTCTGCTGTCCATCTTTAGGCTTGGCAGGCTTCTTTTGTTACTGCCACAATAATATTGCTCTTCATACAGTGTTGGCTCATTTATGTTTTCAACATGCAAATCAAAGTAAAGCCATTTTCCTCTGCTTTCCTCAGAAAACTCTTTAACCTCTTGAATAATCAACACAAACGTATGAAGATAAAACATATGAGATGCTCACGGTACATCACTGCCACTTAGCAAGTGTCATGTATTTGTGAGAGTGCATGTAAGGCAGAAAGAAAGCATATGTATTTCTCAATTCTGCTTTGGCTGTGCTGGTTTTGTGTCACCTCTTACATAAAATAATAACAAAGTGAACACAACATTGATTGCATTCATTTGTATCCCTGAAAGCATTGAAAAGGATTATTTATTTCTCCTTCTGTGAGTATGTGGTCAAAACAAAATGACAAACAGCACATAGGGAATATTGGGTGTCTCTCTCTCTCTCACACACACATACACACCAAAAAAGAAAAAGAGAAAAAAAAAAAAAAAAAAAAAGAGGGGAAAAAAAGAGATGTAATGTATCTCTCAGTAAAAATGTAGAATTAGGGGAAAAAATAAAAAAGATTGTAGGCAGGAAATAGACATCAATTCCTCTGACTACAACAATAGAAGCTAAAACCCTGGGTGCTATCTTTTGTTAAGAAGCATCAAATTGTTATGTAATTTAACAGCCCGATTGGCAAGACAAATTTGAGCTAAAGTAAGGTGTGTGTACAGTTTGTCAGATTCCAGGGATAATCATTTGAAGCTAATCCTTTTACTTTTTGCAGCTGTCTTTACAGCGTTCTTTCCCTTCACGTTTGTACTATCTGAAATTGTTGGGTGGCTACAAAGTTGTTTCTTTTTTGCATGCACGTGATAAATTTTATTCATAATTAACTATCCGGATTAAGACATCTAGGCAGGCTGAGGAATCTTCAGATGTTGTTAATTGTTTTCCGTGGGATGTTCTCCTTTTAAAGTTTTAATAATTGCCGATTAAATCTGAAGACCTCTTTTTATATATATATATATATAGGATTGTTTTTGCAAGCTTACAAGTCCAGTGAAATAGCTGAGCTTTTCAGATATTTTAATGGGGAAAGATCCAGTCATCTCAGTATTCCCCTTTATGGGAGGCTGTGTTAAAACGAGGTGATTAGAATACATTCAGGGGCACATATGCTTGCTGTTATTTCAGATGCATAGGGCATTTATTAAGAAAGATCATCTCTGAGCACTGCTGAAACACTAGCTCTTTTTTTTTTAGGTGCTAAAATAAAGCTGAGCTCTCTTTAAAATCTGGATAATACTGAGCACTTGAAAATGTATCTGTGAGCTCATCTGAAAGTTTGGTCCATAATGAGAAAGCAATGCAAGTAGCAATAATGTGACACTTCATTAAGAACCTTTTGAATATAAAGCATTATGAATTGTGATTCTTACAAAATTGCAGAAAATGTGCTTTATATTACGGGGCAGCATGTGACATCCACACGTCAGCAGAACCCTTGGAAAAAAAAAAAAAAAAAAAAAAAACCAAAAAAAAACCTGACTGCTTCCAAAGTAAATCACTGCTTAGCAGATGTAAAATCAGCGCCAGCCGATCCAGCAGTGCCTTCCCAAAGTATGTAACGTCGTGTCGTTTGGAATTGCGAAGCAGTTGTTTCAAAGTGGAATTTCTATTCCCAAGGACCTGGAGAATGGAGATTTTTGCTCCTTCGATTAGAGGATTTGCCGTCTGTAGCTGTATTTTCCTTGGCTTTGGCATATTGCAGCTAGGTCAAGGTATGTGTAGAAGACCAGGAGACAAAGTGATTTATCAGAGGTGATTCACTCTTTGCTGGTGACAGGCCAGCTGCAACTTCTTGGAAGCTCACGGTTCTTCTGTGAGAAGAGCCATTGCTGCTGCTGTTAAAATGCTTTGTGTATAGGAGTAGTGGGAAGTGGAAATGACTTATTTCTTAATTAGAACAATGCTAATGTTCTAGGTTTTCCCCAAAGATGACACGGCCAAACACATGGGGCTGCAGCTCGTACAGGTGACTGCTGCCTCTCCCACTGCTATGAGTGCATGTGCTGCTGCACTGCAAGTAAAATCCATATCAGTATTGCAGTATGCTTCTTGCTCCACATTACAAGCCTTTGAAGGGAAAACATGTGCTACTAAGTAATATCAGGATTATTGATATTGTCTGTTTGAACCACATTAGCGTCTGCTCAGTAATCTCTAAACGCTGTTACATTTCAACAGTGCACTGTAACAAATTAAAGTGAAACTTAAAAATATATTTGATAGGATCCCAGTTCTGGAACGCATTTCAGCCCTGTTTTCATTATTCCTCAGTGTATACCTTGCTGAAAAGCGTTATTCATCCCCATTAGACAAATGTAGTCGGAATTGTTGCAGTTACGTGCCACACATCAGCACTTGCTTGTTTCCTTTCTTATTACAAATGCAGTGTGCACTGAAACCTGGTAGCTTCTGAAAGGGTGAAAACAGGTATCAAAAGCAAATGAAAGATTTCATAGGAGAGTACTAGAGCATATCTTGCAAAGCATCACTTCGCAGAGCAGATCTACAGAAGCTGGACCCAGGCACATACTTTCAAATGAAGCCCCCTGGCATACTGGGGCTGCTTTTTGTGACCTAATGGTGATTTTAAATGGATGGATTTAACTAGAGAGGTTTTCTTGCGCATGACCTTTAAAAGAGAAAAAGAACAATGTTAGCATTCAACCCAAACCCTGTAGTCTGTCACTTTGTATACCGTATCATTACTAGCAAAATTTAAAGGAAAACTGCACCCATTTCGCTCAGCCCAGCAATAAGGAAAGTTCACAGGCTAAGAAGCACTTGTCACCATTTTTTAAATTACAATTGGCATTCCCGAGGGGGGAGCCATTTTACTGAAATATAATCCATCTATTCTCCCTCTGCCAGGCTGGTCAGGCAGCCAGTAAGATTCTGAATACGTTACACTTCTGGTGGGGAAGTGCCACCTGAACTGTAAAACAATGCAACTGTCCAGAGATTGCTGTTCTCCCTTCATGGTGCACAGGGTGGCACATGGATAACGACACACGTTCCTCCTCCGGAAGAAATCAAGCTGTTGTAGGGTGAGTTTAGACAATCCCATGAGAAGTTCGGTATGCTAGGGCTTTTTCATGATTGTGCTTTTGTTGTTTTTGAATGTGTCCTTTGGTTAAAATCTACTGATACCTTGGACGGAGTGGTTATCAAAGTAGATTTTCATCTGGAAAGAAATCATAAACCAACACAGTGACATTCACTGGAGATGCTAAAAGAGCAACCTTGTGCTCCTTTCATCCCTATGGCCTGATAATTTGCAGCAATCCTGCTGGACATGCATTTTTGAAGGCAAACTTTTTGCTTCTAATGTTCTACTTTTTTAGTTTATGTTGTTGCATGTATGGACTCTAAGTAAATCAGAGTTGTCGGCTGTTCAGTGTTACAAACACAAAATGCAACTCTGACTCTTCCATGCAGAACTCACAGCCTAGGTGAACAAGTCACAAAAAGTTCCAAAGGAACACCATGCATAAATGAGCAGTGGTTGGAAAAGACCATGAAATGAATGATATGCAGGTTAACTAACTTGTGTCACATGAGTTGCCTAGCTTTGATGTGCTGCTCATGCCTCGTGTTGTGCAGAAGATCAGGATGCTGTACCTTGACCTTCTGGAGTTCACTGCAGTTCATCTTCAGTCCCACGTTCAGCAAATTGCTGAAAAGAGGGAGCAAGTGTGTAGCTCACCATGACTAGGGCTGTACCCGCTGGGAAGAGGTGTGACCTCATGGACAGCTGACATGGAAGAAAGAATATCAGACTGTGGATACCATTTGGAAACCCAAGAACACCACCACCTTGACATAAATCCACATAAGCCAGAGGTAGGCTTTGAACAGAACTGCTATAAAGTGTGCTCATAAAAATGAAGGCCAGTGTCCACAGTAGTGTATTGGTTCGAACCTCTTTAAGTGCTCTCAGGATTTCCACTTATAGAAATTGGCTGAATCATGAAAAGTAAAGTGATGTATTATCAAGCTGGTATCACTGATTGTTGGTTTGACATCATCTGCACTGCTGGCATCAAGGAAGCTTAGTGCAAAAGATAGGCCATTCAAGTTTATCAGTTGCTCAATATTGCTTTAAAGATCTATATAAATTGTGTGTAATTAGCTAGTACTTCATCTGTGCTGAATTGTGCTAACACCGTTAAGGAGAATGAATGCTGGCTGATTCCCAGTGCTGAGGTTCTTGCCCTTGTATTTTGCCTTTCGTGGGCTACACCTTCTCCAAGCTAGCTGGGCACAAGTTTCTGCCCTTGATCTGATGCAGATATTTTCAAAGATGTACACTGCCATCACTAAACCTTGACTGCAATTAGGCGTATTGGAAAGTATTCTGAAGCTAGCATTTGCAGGCAGTTTTTCAGGCAAACTTTTAGACTGTTGAGCTGAGCAAAACGAGTATCATTTTTCTTTAAAGAAAATATTTTGCTCCTGAAATCATGAATTCTTTGGAATAATAGGCAAACTGTCTTTGTTGTACATAAACGTCTTATTTATGCATCTTCACTGTTGTGATAAATTAACTGGGCTTGTTTTATATTTCCCTACAGTTTACTTTAAATAATCCTTCACAGACTCTCACCACAAGACCACATAAGATTCCTTTTTTTAATACCCAGAATGCTGAAATAGCATTTTGAGCACAGACTGTAATGCATAACAAGTGTATAATTTCTTATTGGGAATGCTGTGCAAAAACTTGTTTTCCTATCAGCCAGTCTAAATTTTTTGCTTAATTCACTAGAACCCCTGTGTGTCTACAGGGGTAATTTATAATTAGAGCTGCAGCAAGCAGCTTGCTGGAGAGGCATACATTCACAGACAAGCCTGTTAGGCTTCGCTCCAGATCTGAGCCCCTACACGCCTCCATTTGGCCAACAGCCTCCAAGCTGGGCTCACAGTTTAAGGAGGGATTTTTCTTGACTAATTTGAAAAAAAATGTAGCAAGCTCCCTGAGCTCCAGAACTCTTTGCAAATGAGCTAGGGTGTGTGTGTGTGTGTGTTTGAAATGGCCCATCCGTATTAAGCATGGTTTCTGCACAGGTTGGTGCTGGAGGTGGTGTCTTTTCTTCTGCTAAGCATCGTGCACATTTATGGTGCTACGTAAATAATAGTAATACAGCAATAATCTAAGTCATTCCATCAAGATCTCACACTCCAAAGATTACCCCCATGATTCTGATTTTTAAGACCAGCCCATTGAAAATAAGAGGAGGAAAAGGAGGAAATAAGAAGCCAAAGTCTGTGTTTGAGGCTGATTCAGCAGTTAAGGTGGACGTGGCTTTGCATACTACGAAAACTTCTGCGTGCTCCCAAAAGAGCCTCCTGACATTGCTTATTATTTCTCTTCTTTCTACCACAAAACCACAGAAAAAGAAGAGTGATGGGAGTGCAAAGGGAGAGAGAGAGAAATTAAAGAGCTGAGGCATGTGAATTATGTCATTTTTGTTGCTGCTCAACAAATAAGAGATATTTATGTTTACACCCTAAGCACCATTGTCTGCTGAAATTGGTGGGAAGCTTCTCAGTGATTTTGGATGGGACCAGCAGCTGTGAAGCCATCAGGCTGTACTATGACCACAACTCCTCCCGCTGGTTACTTCCAAGGCAGAATTTTTCCCCTACTGTTACTATTTGTTTGAAATAAATAGCTGCTTCCTTAACTTATATTCTCTTTCCTATCTCCTCAGTTTCTCCAGGAGTTTCAAACACTCTTTATGTCTTTCTGATGGATATAGAATCTTCTCAGTTCTCTGTAGTGCCTGTCTAGTTCTCTAAAACATCACATTATTTGCAGGCAAATCTATACAACGGGAACTAAGCATGTTCATGTAAATGCATTACAGAGTTGCAGCAGTTTGAACATAAGAAATTTTGTCTTCTCTTTAATGTGCAGTTCGTGTTGGACTCCATGCATAGGCTTAGATTAAAGGATTTGGTATTGGTGTGTTGAAGAGCTCAGAGCTTTCAGAATTCTCAATTTTGATTCAGGCTATTCCCATCAGTGCTCTTTATTCACCATCAAAAAAAAAAAAAAAAAAAAAAAAAAAAAAAAAGAATCTTATATTTGCAACTGGCAACAAGAAAAAAAAGTATGATTCAAAATAATTGGTTGAGGTGCTTTCCGGGAGAATTAATGTAACAAGAGCTGCTAAACTTCTTGCAGTTAAAAACACAAATAAGAGTATTGGACAGAAGTTGTCAGTAGGTGGTCTCTTAATATCTTACCAGTTTTGAAGCTATGAAAAGGAGCAAGACTTTTTGAAATCTAGAAAAGAAAGAAAGAAAAGCTAGAAACAGAGTGAAAGAGCAGAGTCGCAGCACCGGTGACCCGAGAAACCTCATTGCTCCACTTACACTGGCACAATGTCACGTTCTCAGTCACTCCATCACCAGCACGGGGGAAAAAAAAGCTTTTCCTTTCCTTTTAGTCAAAGGCAGTGGGTAAGCAGAGCACGCGGTTCAGAGGGTCATTAAAAAGCATCAAAGGAGGCAGCCTCATGATGGTAATAAGATGGCTGCAAGGAAATAAAGTGGGCATTGATCTGCACTATCGAGTGTGACATTTTAACCGAAGCTAAAAGCCAAGAGCAGATCTAGCCCTCTTATTCATCTGCCTGCCTGTTTTAGTAAATTGTCTTTTTTTTCCTCCAACCAGTGGCCTCAGAGGTCACTTCATATTAGCTGGCTTGTTAATACCGAGGCAATCAATACTTAATCAACAAGTAATGGGATTTTGCAGTCATCCTGTATGATCTTTCAATAAAGCCCCGAATCTATCTCAGCCCATTCAGAGCCTGACTAAAGGTGCACGATTGCTGCAGAGCAGGGATTTGATGGTCTGATGCTCTTAGGCTGATCTGCATCTGATTAAGACACCATGCAGCCACTGTCCTTCACCCTTTTGTTCCTTTATCCCCGTATAATGTAGCATGGCAGAGAAATTCGTCATCTTAGCTTTTAGATGCAACAGCAAAGGAATTAATATTTCCTTACTGCAGGATGATCCGGCCTCTTGGTCATGATATGCAACCAACAAAAAACACCCGACAGTGCAGGGGGAGGGAAACCGCAGGAGGGACAGTGACAGGTTGCATGTTTTGCCTCAGAAAATGAAGTTATAACAAATGGATCCAAACCAGCCTTTTCTTCTCTACCCTCTTCATCCTCCTCCCTGAGAAAGGTGTGCCAGCGTGACAGCCATCACCATCAAACATGGCTACTTGAGATCTGCTGGTACTGGGGATCCACTGAGTTAGGGAAAGGGAATAAAAGCAAAACTATCAGGCTTCTCCAAACATCCATCTCATCAGATGTTGAGGTACCTTGTGGACAAGGCTTGAGAACAGCACTACTTTCGGCTAAAAGATCCCTTCTTCTGCCATTGTTCCCAGAAACTGTGCCAGTCCAAAACAAAGAGGAATCCTAAACAGAATTCTGTAGAAAATAGCCCAAAATACTGGCCCTCCAAAGGTAGCAACAAAGGCCAGAAAGAACAATGGTAAAACTGAATTTCACAAGCTGTTTCCCGTATCTTGAGTTGCAGTGGCCATAAAGGCCATGGTGTACTGGGTTTGTTGTGATTATCATGTTAAATAGAACATACTTTTACAGCCTTTTTTATGTGGTCTGTACACACGTGTGCATATCCATAGCATCTCAGAACTTAGCAGTATGAGCCATGAGTTTGTATCAGTGTGAATGCTATCAAAAGTTGCCAGAGGCTCTGTTTGGAGAAAATATATGTTCCCAGTTGGCTTCTGAGGCTTTAGAACAGGAAGACACAGTGCATCTTTGAAACCTCGCTGCTCTCTGCACCACTCACTTTTTTTCTAATTAAGACCATTCTTGGCCACATCACACAAGCACCAAGTTGCATGGTGGAGTGGGTAAGGAGGGGCAAGAGTGAGGAAAAGAAACATAATTATGTGAACAAAAACCAAGAGAACGAGTGAGTAAAATAGGAATAAGGGAATAATGAAAAAAAAAACTACAGGTGATTGCAGACATACTTCTGCTTCGAGGGGGCACCTGCTCCCTCAGTGTCAGAAGTGACACAGGGCTGCTGCTGGCAGGGCTGTGCCAGGGGGGAGGACTGCCATTCTGTGTACTGTGTGAACCTGGTGTTTGTGCTTCTTTTTTATTGGCAGAAGGGCAACACTCAGTAGTAGGCCCATGTATAAAAGCATGCTGATCTGAGACACTTTGTGTTTTATTTTGCTTATACGGATTTCTGGAAACTGAGCCCCTACTTCCCATTTCCCACTCTCCCCTGGGGCTGGGATGTTCATGCTGCTACCAACAACGACCTTTTTTATTCTGAGTTGCATTTTCTACCAATTTGTTGCATTTTTTCTCTCTGTACCACCTGAGCATGCAATGGTGCAGGCAGCAAGAAGAAGCTTGGGAGTTCTGAGCCAGAAAGTTTGAGCACAGCACCAGAGGGAGCAGTGCCAGAGGGGGGACATCCTGGGCATCTTGTGGCACCATGTGAATGCCACCCCTCTGGTTCTCTCAGAGTGCTCAGGATGCATGCTGGTTCTGCTCAGACACAGCCTGCTTGGAAGCAGACCAAGAAGATCTTCTTAAATGACTTTCCAGTGTTTTGTTTGGTCCTGTAGCAAAGTTAGCTCAAAGGCTTGCATAGTCTGATACAGGAAGCACAATGGTATAGCTCACTTTGAGATCCACTTTTCTATTGCCAGAAGCTGGGATTTGCGTGAAGGTAGGCAGGCTGGATGTGGCCCCTTACTCTGGCTGGGACAGCTGATGTCACTGCTGAGGGTGGGTGCTGCTGTGCCATCCATCTATAAGGAGTGCAGAGAGTGCGTCACGTGGTGGGTTCATCCCCGTGCTGACCAAGACTCAGTGTCCCCCAGGCACTAAATATGTTTGCAGTGGTCATTGTCATCTAGTACAGATTATTTTTGCTGCAAATGCATGCCAGAAATGAGGCGTCACTGCCTGACGGCTGAGTGCTGCTGCTGTTCCCATTTGTTTGAGTGCTGCAAACAGGAGAACACCACTTTCATGCCTACAAAAAACACTGGCTCAACTCAGGCCAGTGCGTGAGCAGTGATTGAGTGGTGTTGGGCAAAAAGCAGCATTGGCTCGCACATCAGTCCAATCCTTTAATCAGAATGAATTGAACTCTAATCTACTTCTTGGCAGTGAGCAAATAGGCAGCCTCAGATATGGTATGCTACTCTGTTTCATGGATATATGTGTTTGTGCAGAGTATGGGGGCATGGATTAAAATTAGAACTGTGTGAGCCCTGTAGGACTGCATTCATGGTGAGGTCTGCAAATGAATCTGAGTTGCCTAATTTACAGAGATTGGAAGCAAACCAAGTCTCGTAGGCTTGTTTTAAGGATGGCGTGTGCTGTAGGGATGGGATCTTCATCTGTACATTTTTACTTGCTCTTTCCCCAAGCTAACCTTCCCTAGGTAAGACAAGAAGACCTTAGGGATTCCTGGTGAATAGCTGCACAGAAGGGAGCAAATCCAGTTGTCTTCAATGCTTGTGCTAAGCAATGCTAAGTTTCATGAGATACATTTCTTCCAAGTGTTGTGTTCCATTAAAAGTGAGTCTACAAGTAATGATTTGCTTGCTCTTCTCTGCTGTTAGAATTGCTTATCCTCCACTTGTGCTTCCTGGCTTGATCTTAGGGCACATATTAGTTCTTACCTCCATAGAACATCACTAGAGAGACTTAAGGAAACCAGTAAGTCTCTTATTCTCCGATTCCCGTGGAAGAACTGGGAAGACAACTGGTGGATGTCTTTTCTTGGAGCTTCTGTTTTGCAGTGTTTATTTCAGCTGGGGCTCATTGCTGCTCTGAAGTGGGTGCTAGGATGTGATTCGCTTGCTGACGGGATGGTGGTCAGTCAGGGAAAAACCAAGTGGTTAAATATGTAGAGCACACTGAGAACTGCAAAACTCCTAGCCACAGTGCTTACTGTGTCCTGCTAAGAGCTCCAGAAATGATTCATTACCTTGCAGAGGAAGATAAGTCCGTTAGCTCTTAAATGGCTATGATAAAGCCAAGAATGTCTTTATTTGGCTAAATATCAATCATTTAAACCCCATGCAGTGCTATGTTGTAATTAATTAATTACTGTGGGCTGGATTACTGGACATTTGGGTCCAGCTAGGTCCATTTCTCTGAAAAGCTGAGTCTTTTTCATGGAGCATCCGCTCAGGCTTTGAAGCAACAACTGAACAATCTCAAGAGCAGTGTCTTCAGGGGCTAAAGTATCCCTTGCCAAGAAGATGGCAATCAGTAACCCTTGTATGTATCTTTCCTTTGTGCTGGAGCTCTCTGCTGCCGGAATCAATAGCAGCTGTAATGGTCCAACACATGGATGACACACCTAGCAGCAAGACCTGCACATCGGTGTGCTGGGACATGCTGCAGGAGCTGCCACGTTGCACCTGGCTGCAAGGAAAGCTAGAAATTGAACAGTGCAGGAGGACAAATAAACTGTGCTGCCTCAGCAGACGGCTGCCAGGGGCAGGTCTTCTTCAAGGCTCCCGTTACCATTGTCAGTGTCTCTACATCCTGCTGAACTCCGTTTTTCTCTTCCACGGGGATGCAGAATTTCCCTAAGCAGTCCCAAGTGGAGCGAGCCCTGCTGTGCTCTAGCCAACTAACTCACGGTGCTGGGCACTGCTGCAGCAGGGCTGGGGGGGCTACAAGTGGACCCCGCAATTCGCTGACAGCAGAATAATCCCTGCAGTATGGCTGTGGCAGGAATATTGCTCATGTTGTACATTGATGGAGCCCCAGAGCAAAAAAAAGAAAAAAAAGAAAAAAAAGAAAAAAAGGAAAAAAAAGAAAAAAAAAGGAAGAAAGGTGCTGTCTAAAAGTTGTCATTGTTCACCAGTTTTGCATCATTAGTGGGTTTGGGGCTGAATGTCTCCCTTCTGCTGGGCAGGCGGCTATTTGCAGCTTAATTAACTGTACTTCAGCACTGCAGGTTTAAACTCAGAGGATTAGTAAATGCTCTGGACAGTGTTGCCGTTAGCAGGGGGGTTTGAACTCTGAATGGGAAAGATCAACAAAGTGTCTCATATGCATTTTGTAAGCGATGACAGACTACAGTGAGCTACCAGGAGGCTATATTAGGTAGAAATCTAACATGTAGTTGGAATGGGATAAGGGGAAAAACAGAGATAGGGAAGAATATGCGACTATTTTTGTCCATCAGCCAGAAACCCATTGGTCACTTTATTACAGAGGGTGTCTGGAAAGGTCAGAGGCTCAGTGAGCTGTGCTGCGAAACATGCCTGGACTGAACTGAAACACTAATTCCTGTGTAAGCCAGACAATCTCACAACTCTCAGCTGTGAGTTGCAGCACGGACGCTGACTATCCTATGCATGTGTTACAGGCAAGTTGATTCTAGTTGGTTGTGACACCTTTTGTCCGTTCCCCAAACAGGCTTGTTTTCTGCTGTGTCGCTTCTTTTCTGCTGGATTTCAGTGGGGTGTGCTTCAGTGTGTGCCCCATACATACAGCTGGCAACTGGAGCTTGTTTGCAGGCTGACCCCACTGCACGAAGACAGGACGATGGCAGTGCAACCTGCATTACTCACATTCCAGCCTTCACAAAGCTGTCATCAGCATGCCTGGAAAATTAATGTCATTACGCTGTCGCTCGAGGCTTGGCATGGCTGCTGCTTGCCTGCGTGGGAGAGGAAGCCGCGGTGGGAAGTGAAGGTTGTGGCTCACAGCTGCAAGGCAGAGATGGGCACTGCTGGGAACTGATAGGTGTTGTTTTCAGGGGTTCTGTAACTTGAAATCTGTCCTTTCTGCTCAATACTGGAAGGTTTTGTATATTGTGTCACTATCTTGTAGTTTCTACTGAAGTCCATGCTAGCTGGGGACTGATGGGGTCCCTATTGTTCAGTGCGGTTTTATGATGTGGTGCAGTTTCCACTGGGCATTATCTTGAAAAGAAGGATGAGGATGCAGAAGTCTTTCTCTCCTCTGTATTCAAATATATCTCAACCCCCATAGTCCCGTGTGTAGGGGTTTTTTTAGGACTTCCTGACATGAGACAAATTCATAATTTTAAAATTGGTGAATGGAGTCAAGAGTATATTTCTTGTCCTTGACAGCAGTGGCACTCAGCTAACTGAGAAACTGTTTGACTGTGCAAGGATAACTGAAAGTCCTTGCATCAGTCTTCAGAGCAGTTTTGGAAGAGGGCATTTATTTGCAGGCAGGTGGGAAAACCACAGAAGAGCCAAGAAGCAGGACAGGAGGGAAAGGGGCATCACTGCCTCTTCTTGAACCACTGGACCAAGGCAGTGTGCTGCTGCCTTTACAACCCAAAAATATTGTGAGGAGCCACAGAGATCCTGCTTCCTCTGAAAGGGGAACCATGTAACAGAGACCTATATTGGGCTGCATGGCCTCTCCCAGATCAGTCCCATAGAGAAGTCTCTGCCCAGCATTGAAAGTTGGCTCTCTGAGCATCTCTTGTACCTGCCCATTTCCAGATGTCAAGCGAGTGGTGTCTTCACTTAGGGCTCAGTATTTCTTTCCCAGAGCAGCTGTAAAATTTTAAAGAATGCAACTTATTTTGAGTTTTCTCCATCTTTTACCTGCTTTGATTTAAGCTGGTACTGAAAGTGCTTGGAATGTGTAGAGAGCACTGTATGGCAAGCCTCACCATGCAAGATCAGCAAGTAACAGAAATCTTGCCTGAGTGATATAGGGAACTATCAAGGCTGTCTGGATAAGTTGAGACAAGCGTTCAGCAACAATCAGAACTTCAAAATGGCAAGATCTCCTACCCTAGCACCTGTGTGATGAAGAAGCTAAGAAGTCTATACAAAACCTGTAAGATGTTGATTTTTGTCACCACACAACAGCATTAACCAACAGACATCCTCTCTGTGTTTTTTGTTATGTCATTTGTTCGTTTGCATCATGAATATCCAGATCAATAAGACCAGATTCCAGACCTTCCCTTTAAGTACAGATTAAGTCCCATTCCATATAAATGTGAGTTCAACAATGTGGGTAAAATAAAGGAAAGAGATTGAGATGCACTGAAAAACACAAGTGAAGGCAGACTCTGCTCTTGTACCTATTGCATACACATGCAGATGAGCTCCATCCACGGGTGCTGCCCAGCAAGATGGCTCTTTGGCCTTAGCACTGTAGCGCTGCACACAGAAGTAACAAAACAACAGACGTGATGCACTGACCTATGTTGAACAACTGTTTGTTTGACTGCTTTGGCTAATATTCCAGTAAGTCACACATGTGTAGGTGCTCTCGCTCTTTTTGCTTTTTTTCATGCTAGCCATGCAGGACTCACCAAAGACAAAAACAAATCACTTCCCTAATAAACAACAGAAGGGCCCGGTGCTGGAGGGGAAGACTCTGCAGGGGGAGTGGATAGGGCACTGCTCAGAGCAGATCAGGTGTGTTCTCTGCAGGACCCAGGGAGCTTCTAGTGGAACAGGAAGAGACAGAGCATCGGTGCCAGGAGCAGAGCTGGCCAGCAGTGCTGCTGAGGTGCCAGCAGCCTGGCAAGCTCTGCAAGCTCAGATGTCTGCAGGCATGCACGTGGCAGCTCTTGTTATCTCAATGTGGTGTATCCTGCGCGTTTCACCTTTTACTTTGCTCTCAGAAAAAAAAAAAAAAAGAAAAAAAAAAAAAAAAAGGAAAAAGAAACACAAAAATGCTTCAAAATTCAGGTCAAAACCATGCTTATTTACAAAGGATCCGTGAAAAAAAATAATGCTTTGTTTGTGTGCTGCTCCACCTTGCTGCTTTGGTGACTGGGAATAGAGTTTAGCATCTGCTCATTGTTTTTTTTTTTTAATCCCAAATTGTTTCTTGAGGTCCCAATTTATTTTAGATAGCTTCTGCTTGAGTATCCCTCCGTAAGAACGTCTGGAGAACCACTTAATGTTTGCACTGGAAGTCCTTTATTCAATTTTTTGATCAATGACAGATCAGGAGCTACCGTTCTTGGCCTGAGATTGCTGAGAAATGTGGAAGGGGCCAAACAGAGCATGTCTGTGTTTACGTTCCGGGGAAGAGGCCCATCTGGACTGGCTCTGCCTCGCGCCTTTCTCTTCAGTGATCTGTTTGCAAAATGACAACTTTCTCTCACAAAGACAATCGCTCCTGAAGCAAGCGGTCATGCTTAGCAGTCACCGCCTGATTGCCAATATTTACCTTGCTTTATTACAGGACTGTAAACTTTGGTTGGCTATCAGAGCCAGCTGATGACTCTGACAATTTGGAATCTGAAGGGCTTTCGTGAAATTAAACGCCGGCTTTGCGTGCCATCCGAGCCTCTGGATGGGCAAGTGAAAATAAATGTTCGAAAGGCTGTACTTTATATAGCCACAGACTTGACCTCTAAGTGCCTTAAAAGGGCTCACATACTTAAAGGTGCATTACCAGGCCTTACACTAATTCACTGTGATAGCTAAAGTGCTTTGTGTATACCACAAGAGACCAGAAGCCCTTGAGGATCCTTTCGAGCAGAGCATGTGGGCAGTTAACATTATTCAGCTTGAATTTTGTATTTGCAGCCAGTCATGAGTGAAAGTAGGGGTAGACTATTTGCATATTGTTTTGGTATAAAGCTGGAAAAATGCTTCCATATGTGTAAGTCAAATAACTTCATCCTGTGTGTTTTTTACATGGCTGGAAAACTCAAAAGAAGTGGAGGCCCTGCCTTACTAGTTGTTGGGTTTTTTTTATTTTCCTCTTTTCCTCACTGCAAATTTCTTGGGAGCACTCATCCCTCCCTCTCTTTAGCTTTGCTGGTCTAAGCAGGAATACTTGAGACTGATTTTAATTCTTAACTAGATGGACATGATTTATTAATTCACATTTGAAATAACAATTGCAGTCGGAAGGAATCAGCTGAAAGCCTTAATTACACTGGAAAATATGCTTCAGTGTAGCATGGTCCCATCCAGATTTCAGAATGCATAATTATCATCATTTTTTAATTTTTATATTTGAGAAATTGTGATGGGGACCAGACTCTGCTGGCTACTCACACTGCTTCAAAGCAATGCTTAAATCAGAACTGAGTCTTTAAATAGATCATTTTCTTACTTGCTTGTTAGTGCCCAACCACATATGTAGACTTATTGTGCAGGGTTTGGCCTAAGCGTTGTATTATTTTTACATCTGAGCCAACTAGCAGTTTCTGTGCCCAGTTCCGAAGAAAAAAAAAGAGATGTTAAACTGTGAATGTGCACAGGCATATGAGCTGAGATTAGGTAATTTGGGATCACTCCATAGAAATCACATATGGGCTTTGGGAACTGGGAATTCATTCCTGCTTGAGCAGTGACCAAATGGAGAATGAGGAAAGAAAGACCAAGGTAATAAAAAATGCTGCAAAAAAATCAAACTTTCTGAAATGAAAAAAATACACTGCAGACCAAAAAAAATAAAAAATAAAAAAATTAAAAGAAAGAAAGAAAAACCATAGTCTTCCTTGCCTTAATCTTGAAAAAATACAACTGAAAGAGACGTTGGCCACTCAAGCCCAGTGAAGTAACACACGAGCCCTTCTGTAGCTATGGTTGCAATTCCAATCACCATTCTGTCTCGTAAGGCTTTATGCTTCATACTTTTTCCTTTAGCTTCATCCAAATATACTGCTGTGCATGGTGGATCAGGAGCCAGCCCCACAGACCACATAGGCTCTCCGCATCCCTCTCTAAGCAAAAATATCTTTTTTTTTTTTTTTTTTTTTTTTTGCACTGTCTCTACCAGACTCTGGATAAGGAACATTGTTTGCTTGCCAAGTTAATGAAATAGGTTGACAAATGCTGAAAATACGTATTTCTTCCTCAGCAAAGGGCTCTTCCCTGTCTTTGCCTGAAACAGAATATTCTGAAGTCGTACACAGAAGTGCAGAAGTAATGGATTAGACCGGGGAAGGAAATACCACTTTAAGCACTCTCAGTGTCCATAGCTGGTGTTAAAAGCTTTTGACTTTTCCCTCCAAACTTAATGAAACTTCTTACACCTGTACGCATGCAAAAATGTACTTCTGAAGTAAAACGTGGTAAGTGCTCTTCAGAAGCCTTTGTTAAAATAGAGAGGAGGATCCTCCTTTTATTCCTAGCCCTTCAGATGTGCACAACTCTTCAAACATTTTTACAGGCAATCAGCGTGGCTCTTTGTGAGTACAGTTTGCATGATGAAATGATTCTGCTTATTCTTACTTCTGAAAGATGGAAATGATGCTGCCTAGCTGTGTTTTTCCTTAGCGCCTTTTGCCCAGTGTAGCTTTCACTCTGTTGAGCCCCAAACCCCCGTGATACACCCATGGGTTACTTTATCAGCTCTCCAGGTCTTCCACAGCATTTGTTATCATTGCCATTCTCCCTTAGCCTGCTGAGGACCTGCCTGATGAGCCCACCTCACATGTGACACAGCCTTTTTTTTGCATGGGGCTTGCTCAGACCAACAGTGCCAGGATATCCCGCAGCACTTCACCAGAAGACTCCTAACTTTCAGAGATGGCTACTTTTCTTTTATGGTTTGTGAACATTTGGATGAACAGGGATGGATGGAGCCAGCAGGGCATCTCTGTCCGGTAAATTCACTTCTGCTGTCCCCTCAGCTGACTGGCAATAAAGAAGGCAAAGGCAAAACTGTACTTGAAGGAGCAAAAGCACAATCCTTTCTCCTCCTGGCATGGTTTCCATCAATGTTTGCTGTCTGCCAGCGTCGCTGTGATTTACAGAGCACTGGGTCATCATTATGTACGTGGTGCCACTGAGGGCAAGAATAACCCCAGGAGCAGTCTATTTTGTGTCACTGAGGCCCTCTACAACATCCAATCGACTGATATTTAAAAACTACTGGAGTTGAGTTCAAGCTATTTGTTCATCCTTTTCCAGCAATAACACAGTTCAAACATGGACACATATGTATTATATTTTATGTGTATGTATATATAAAAGTAAATGGCTATGCACCCACAAACATACACGTATGTTGTACATGCCATACTCATCAGCTGTCTGCTTGAGAGAAGCAGGGCAAAGCTCTGGCCAAACTGAAGGTGAAGGAAGGGAATCAAGGCTGAGGTCTGTCAGGGGGAGACAGTTCCAGTGAGCAATGTAGCTCTGTCATTTTGAAAAGAGGATTTCTGAGAATGGAGAGCAGTGTTGCTGTAGGATCTGATTTTATCCTGAATGTTTGAGTACTTAAATGAAAGGTAACACCACAACAAGTGCGCAGTGAGCACTGTTGGTGCAAAAATCATACCCTTATCTGACCCCAGCAATGATGTTTCTGAGCACTAAGCAGCCCTGTCTTTATCATCCTTGCTCCCTGGCAGTGAAATAAGTTCATTTTTATTCCCATTTCAGTGATAGGAAGCCGAGAATCAGGGAGACAATAATTTGGACTTTCAAAGGAATCTGTTTAAATAACTAGGTATAGAAGGAAGGCAGCATGCCAGGAAAAGAAGGTCTTCTGAAAACATTTCTGCAAACATCAGGAGGGAGCCAAAAGCTTTCTGCTCTGCTGGCCCTCCTGGGAAGGACATTTTCTGCAAACCTGGCCTTAATTGGTGCGGAGCACTGGAAAATTCTGGTCCTCTATCCAGCAGTATGGCATTACAGGTCAGCCTGGTGTATCCCAGGTCAGAGTATGCTGCTTGAGACCATTCATCCTCCAATGCAGTCTTTGCCCTGGAGGCCCAGTTTTATTTTGCTTTATTTGTAGGAGGGAAAAAAAATACTCTCCCAACACTTTTTTTCATCCTTTTTGTTTGTTTGTTTTTGGTCACTCTCATCTTTCAGCCTGGGATTTGCAATAGATTGGCCCATCCTACCCTTTCCAAAACACACTGAGAAGTAGCCATCTGTGGGTTCCCTCTGTTGATATATTTCCAAAAGACCTTGTAAAGTGACATTAATTGTTTTGACTGCATGCACCTATTCGTTATTACACACTGCTGCCTGATTCCTGCCATTCTTTTTCCTTTCCCAAAGTAATAATCTTATGCTGTGCTCAAATATTTGTGTACTATCAACTCGGGGAAGTCAGCCAAGAAGCCTTCCTCCCGCTAGGACCCTGAACGTGGAGACGTTCCGCAGTCAGTTCAGTGCAGGGAACACATTTCATACTTATCAGGCAATTTCTTGTGTACAGATGGGACCCTCCCGCACCACATTATTGAAATTAGCTCCTCCAGATTTCTTCCGCTTGTGGCTTGGACTGGCTGTAGAAGATTTGTGCACGTCACCTTCAGCATTATCTCTGCTGATGTATGGGTTGTTGACTGCGCTGGCTACGAGCTGACATCCAGTGCTGAACATTTCTTTCTCCAGTAAAGCCACGGCAATCTGATGGACTTCCTGGGCAATATCAAATCCTCAGCAAAAGCTTGTAAAAGCTACTTCAGAACACTACCAAATTATCAGTATTCTTTTTCATAATACAGATGCTGTTTCATTTTATTGAAAGAAAAAAAAAGGGCAAGAGAGAATGTTTTTTCTTCCAGCCCTTTTGGGATTTATTTTGTAGAAAATATCAAAACTGGGAAGACTTCTCCAGCGCCAGGGGTCAGAATCTTTGACTAGTCTGCTCTAATGTGAACATATATAAATTCACTCAGTGCTCATTCTCTGCCTTTTATTTATTGGACAGTCCAGGTAGCTCCACTTTGATTCCTTACATTACTGTCCCTACTACTGAACGTTTGCTTTGAGTGTTTCAAATTTCTTTTGTGAATTCTGAAGGCTGGAAACTTCAGGAAAATTGCCTTTAGCCTAATATGTGTTGATGTACTATTGCCAATAAAACAATTCTGTTCTTCCAGCTGACAATGAATAAACAACTCCTTAATATTCCTTCTGGGGAACTCTCACTTGAAACATTCTTCCCTGTAATACGTCCACTTAAAAATAGCATTTTCTTACTAGTTTCCTGTGAATAATATCTGCATACCTTAATGAGTGTTTAATATTTTAACTTCTATTAATACAGAATAGTAAATGCTGCTGAAAGTCAGCTGAAGTAAGAACCATGACAAGCAGCTAACTTATGTTTTTCTCTGCATCATTGTCTTAATCATCAAGTACTATCAATACAAGGACCAGCCAAATCAGAATTTCAAAGGAACTGGGTTTTTCAATGACTGCTAAGGGTAGAGTTGTCACGCAGTCTCTTTATTGTGACAATGATTCATGAGAAGAAAAGAAATCAGCTTGATTCTCTCATCACCAGTGACATTTCCTTTGGACTGGCAGTTCCAATTTTATTTTATTTTTTCCCCCCTTATAAATAGATTACTAGTCATCTTACATTTTACAGGTAAAGGCTTACAAATGTGGAACCCGGATGGCTATATCTGTTTGTCATCTTTTAACATAAATCCAGGCTGTGAAGTGTGATCACCAAAGATAGCCTTGTTACCTCAGTGCTTTTGCCCTTTTCTTATAAAAGGAAGCAAATTTACCTGTGTTGTAGATTTCAGCTGCATGAAAATTTGTGTCCAGGTATGACTTTGGCTATGTCCCTGATTTGCAAATAAAAACCCTGATGTGGAACAACTCTGCTTAGTGAAAGCTTGGCTGTTCTTCAGGTTGGCACTGCTTGTTCGAGGCTACATTGGCCTATACTAAAATGCCTTTAAATTCCCCCAAAACAACAGCTAAGGAAAGTATTATGTTGGTGTTTTGAGGCAGACCTTAGAAGAAGGGCTGCTTTTGTCTGAAATCATACAGGGCATCATGTGCAAGTGCTTTTTGTGTCCTTTGTCAGGGGGTTAGGAAGACTCCATTCATGCTTCTGAGCATGTAGGAATGTTGCTGACGGAAGGAGGAAAGCACTTTGCAGGGCTTCAGGATGCATCTCCATGATCTAAGATGAGAACAATGTGCCAAAAGATGTCTCTGATTGCTTCAGCCCTCCTGCTCTCCACCCGAGGCACCCCTGGAGCTGATCTCTTGCTTCTAGCCATGATTCCAGTTTGTTTCTGAACATCCCACCTTAAGTAAGGTGGTGAAGGTCTTTGCATGTTTCCTTAGACACAGTGTAGAATAAAACAGAGTCAGTGGGAACTCAGGCCTGGGCTTGTTGCTGTGTTTCTGACTGTGCACTCCCTATTCTGTGCAAATATTAGTTTCTGCATGCTTAATCTGACACCTTTTGCAAGCAATGCACTGACTCAAACCATCAGTAATGAATGAACGCTACCAGCCTCTTTTAGATATTTGATTGGGTAGCTAATTCACAAATGACTGACTACTCAAGTAGAGACAGCATATGGAGGCTCTGTGAGCGACTGTCAACACGAGGAAAGTAGGCAGGGAAGGTGATTGTTAAGAACCAAAAACAACAGTGAACAAGAAAGTCCTTGAAGGAGTGTGGCACTGGGTCTGCTCTAAGCATGGATTTATGAAAACGCGTGACTGAAACAAAAGAAGGTGGCAGCATCGGTTCCTATATATGCTCCTCGTTGTTGGTTATTATTATTCCAATTTTTGACACTTGAATGAAATGTGGTATAATTGGGCTTCATAGCTGCTGCTGCAGGCGACATCAATTGCCTTCTTTTAAAATGATGATGGCGTTGAGGGAGAGGCTCTTTTTCTCTTATGTTTTGAAGTTGCCGCACTCCCAGTGCCACGTGTGCAATCCACGAAAGGGGCATTGGACTCCTGGGATGGTCTGTGAGGCTGGGGACCAATCCCACGAAGACATATGAGATAGAGAAGGAAAGGAAAGTAAACATACTCTAGGAGGTTACGCTGAAGCTAGTCCCAAGATATCCCTGCTTTTTTTTTCTCCTGCGGGTTTTCCTAGCTCAAGCATTTCAATTCCTACCCAGTAGCTCACAGTATATGTAACACTATAGAGGTGCATGCAAGAAAACTGTTCCCTGCCCTCCTTTGCTTTGATTCAGTAATCAGTTCTGTCAAGTTTGAAGAACCGTAAGTTGTCGTGTAAGGAAAATCATTCCTTAAACTGTGTTTGTTTCTTTACAAAAACACCTCTGCATCTCTTGTTTGTATTGATAGGTATACTGCAGGATTTGGTTGGCTTATTTTGACTTGGGGAGGTAATAAGATGAGAAGCATTATGTGCTTCAACGCTGGATTGAGGAGGGAAAAGGAAGATGTGTTTATCATTCTGTTTTTGCACTGAGAAGCAATTCTTTAAGTAGAACAGATCTTTAAAAAAAAAAATCTTGAAAAACTCTAATGAGTAAGAGGAATGAAGGGACCCGTGGTGGCTGGCTTCTTGGTAGGGATTGGTCCTGCTGGGTACCTGCAGTTGTGGCACTATGCCCCTGGGCCTGCTGCTCCCTGAGTGCCCCATGTGGGGCTGGCAGAGCCCCAGCACAGAGCAGAGCACAATGCAGAGCTTCGTAAGCACTCATTCTCCTGGAACTTGTGGAGGACAAGAGGGGGGAAATCAGTGGAATCACGCCTACACAGTGTTAAAATAAAAATATTTGCCTATCTTGAAGACAGTTTCTCTTCAGACAGACACAAATAAAAAAGCAGGAACCAACACCCCCAAATGAAGGATTGAATTTATCGGAGCTCTGCTGCAGCTGCTTCATGGAAAAAGGATGCACAGGATAGAGCCCTAGGCAGTGTGTACTGGAATCACTGTCAGCAGGTTCCTCCCAGAAATGAAAGCCCCAAGTATTTGCTTGAGTCCCCAGCTGAGTGAAATGTCTCCTCATGTTTCCTCCTTTGGTACAGCATATGTTTGTGCATGGAGCAAAAAAAAATCTGCAGAGAGAAAAGGAGCCTAAATGTGGAAATGTAATCACAGAAGCAGAAACATGGGTTTTTAAAGCTATAGCTTGTAAACAGGACACATGAACGCTCCTCCTCCATGAGTGTTCACCCTATGGTTGCACAGCCTTCTTTCCCCTCACCCCTGTGCCCCTCTAGCAGAAGGGCTCTCAGCATGTTGTCCCTCCAGCATTTCCAGCCTCCCCTCACTGTTCCCATGTAGGCTGCCTCCAGGAGCTGTCAGTGCTAACTTGTGGAGAAGCTGACCCTTTGCCATGGGCGTGGGACTCGTGTCTTCCTGCCCATCCTCAGTCACACAGACCTCAGGGTGGGGGTGCTGGAAGAGATGTATTTGCTTTAAGGCCCTGCCAGCCTGCAAGCCCCAGTTCTCCTTCCTCTTCTTGTTAGTGACACCCCCCACACACAGTCCCCATGACACAGGGCTGCTGCCAGGGCATGACACCGAGATGAGCTGCCATACGAGCAGCAGAGCCTGGGGTGTTCATATGGCAGGCAACTTCCATGCCTTGAGATATATTTTTCAGTGCATGTTTTAACTACTAATGATTTAGGATCTTAAACAACTTTAAAATATTCCTTTAAATGAAATCTTTGCAGTTAACCTTTCACTGCTTCCAGTTCACAGAATCTTTTACAAGAAAGGGCAGGAAATCAATAGCTTTAAAAAGCAAAAGCAACAGCTCCAGCATCAGCATGTGCCACATCATCCTGGTGTGCCAGTGCAGCAATTGCCTTGAGCAGGCAGGAGGTGACATGGAATAGCCATTCTCTGCCTGGGTGACTTTTGCATTCTAATCTGGCTCATAAGGATAAAGGGAGGAAGAAGGCTGGTTTCATCACAGACCCATTATCAGGGGAACCTGGGGCAAATGATGTTTGTCCATACAGGAATCCCAAAATCCACTGATTTCTCAGAGCTCATTAGTTTGAGTATGGCAAGCAGTACTGTGACCTGTTTTTTGTGTTTAGTGCTGGAAATTGTTGCTACTTTTGTCACTCAATTACAAGTGCTATAGAACAGAAAGAGACGTAGATTTAAGCTAGCTGCTTACCAGCCTCCATTTCCTTCCCCATGCAAACAAATCAAACCCTTTTCCTCTCATATGTGCACTCACACCTCCCATTCGGAAAGTTTTACTTCAGATTTCCATACTTTTGTCTCAGGTGTTGGAAGGTTACACAAGAGGTCATCCACTAACCAGTTCAAGTGAATACTGCAGTTCATGCCAGCTCTCCCCCCCTCAATTCATCTGAAATTTCTGCTGTGAAGGAACTGAAAATGCAGTCCTAGTGGTGAAAAATAAAGTTCTGTTGTTCCACAGCAGTGCTGGGAAATGATCTTCCTGGTCCATGCAAGTCAAGATGGACTGTTTGGATGTCACATAGTACTTTAGACAGCAGGTTAGTACCAGTTTGACCCTCCTATGCAGAAGCTAGGAAAGGTTTGAAATACTTCAATCTTTCGTAATTACAGGAACTTCTCTTCAGCCCTTGCCTCTTCCTGAGATCTGGGACTTACCCTTTTTGGAGCCCAGGGAAGGGCAAGTGAGAGAGGATATTACTCACAGATGCCAAAAACCCCATGCTCATGTCACTCACTGACAGCAGTTACTGTGATGGCAGAGCTGTGCCCACATACTGGCACGGGCAGGGACTGTGATCTCTGTGAGGTGTTCTACCCACCTTCTGGAACTGACTCCTCTGTCACTTTAGAAATTATTGAAATCTATCTGCTTGCTTTCCCTGTCTGTGAGAATGAGCTGACTCTCTTCACCGGTGTATTTGGAGAACAAATTAATAATGTCAGGCACTCAAGAGGAAAAGTTTTTCAATGTGTATTTGCTCTGCAAAACTGCTCAATATTGTTATTATTTATTATTCTATGGACTCATCACTCTCAGCTACCTTCTGCCAGGAGCTGCTTTGAAAGATGGATAAGTTGCATAAAAATTATTTTCCTTCAGTTTTCTTTGTGAGAAGGTTTTAAATGTGGTGTGGGGGGATTGTTTTTGTGAGGGAAGGCAAAGGAAGACGTGCAAACACGCTGCTGTGTTGAAATGAGTTTGAAAAGGTGGAACTAGGGAAAAAATCTTCTCACCTAAAGTCAGGCTGCTGGATTACAGTATTTTCACTCAAATAAGAAGCACAATACATAAAAGTGTAAACAATCCTCTTAATGCCAGCAGTTATTTTTGTAGCACTCAGGTTTCTCATGGTGCTCTCTCCTTCCACCCTGGAGCATCCAAAAAGGAAGGCAAGCCAGGAGTGGACAGCCACCACTCCTGCTTGTGAGTGCTTTTTGCTGTAGCTGATAGACGTCACGGCCAATCCTGTCTCACTCTCTCCTCCCAGTGACTTCCCATCTGTGCAAGTTGTGCCTTACGCTCCCTCAGGTCTATGTGAAAACTACTGTGAAAGCAGAGTCATTGATTTTTGTAGGTTCAGTACCAGAGCAATTTCAGATGGCACAATACTGATTTCCACGACTTTCGCTTTCCTGCTCTTGATACTTGTGTGTCAAACTCAACACATTTGCCAACACTCTCATAATAACAAAGTGCTCAGCATCTCCTCCTCCTCACCAGTGCTGTCAGCAGGGGTGGTAGAAGGGTGCTGCGGGTGGCTGGGTTTGCTTTGACAGTGCCAACTTCCAGAAGAATCTGCGGAGCTGGTAGGAGGGCTCTGTGTGTTTGCATTTCTGGATGTAATTACTGAATCCCTTTGGGGGATATTTCAATACTGTGATTCACTTCTGCAATGAGAATGGCAAACTTGCAGCCTGGCCTTCAAATCCTTCCTGCGGATGACAGCCAAAGCCAGGAGGTCCAACTCAGGCCACTGGGGCTGCAGGGATTTTGCCTTAGGAAGGGACATCATTAATGTATGAATATCATGTTTTCTGGCTTTCCAATACCAGCGACAAAAGATGTTGTGACCTATGATGTGGCACTGGAAACCCTGGTTAATTTCCTCACACCACTGGTGTGCGGAAGATGATGTGAAAAGTGTTTTTCCCAAGCATTTTGTGGGATGCAGTAGAGAGGGAGTGGACGATGGGGACTGAAGCCCTGGCATAGGGACTGCCGGCTCACAGAAAGCACATGAAGTTGTTGTGTTCATTCTCCAGCTCTTCTTGCATCCCACTTAACGGGCTTATCTCCTCTCTGACTGCATAGAGAGATCAGAGTCCTCAGCCCACTCCTCTGAATGGTGTCGTACCTGCGTAGAGCAAATATCTGCAGCAGAATCCGTGGCTACAGTTTGCATATAGCAAAGGAGGCTATTTAGGAGGTGCCAGCCAGAAAGCTTCTTACTTCTCAGCCCTGTGAAGACTCAGACCTTGTGAGGCACCAAATATAAGTGGATAAGTCTTATAAGTCTTTTGTCTGTGTAAGCCCAGTGGCCCCTTCATACAGGTGATTGAAGCAGTCGTGAAAAAGCGAGACTCTGCCCATATTCCTTTGAAATAAAAGCCGGTGTCTTATTCAGCAAATTTCCTGCATTTGTCTACATGCCCTTGTTTCTTTACATAGTGAAGCATGCCTGCTTGATTCATAGGCCATTTCATTTGTTTCGTTTCCAAAATGTGGGATAAGCAGTGCACTTAGCTTTAGGCTCTAAGTCCTTTTCTTCTCCATGTAAAATCCCATCTGCTCTTTTTGTGTGCTACTCCCCTGCCTTTGGCTGTGGCAGGATGCTGGGGACAGGGAGAGCATCTGGGAGTGCACTCCTTGTGCTTATGTTCCAAACCAACATGGCATTATCTTTCAACCTAAAACCACCTCTTTGAATAACTACTTTTTTCTTTTTTTTTTTTTTAACATGGCACAGCAATGTGCCTCAGCTTATAGCAAAAAATACACGCGCAGAGGGAACCAAAGTTGAACCTGCAGTCACCAAACCTGCCTGCACAAACTCCTTGGAAACAACTGTGCATGTTGCGTCAAAGGACATACATCTTTTGCTCTCTCCTCTTGAGCACTGAAAAGGTGTTATCTTAAAAGGGACTACACTGCAGCCATTTCTCAGCTCCTTTGAAAACAGAAGAGAACTTTGCATTAGGAAGAGGTTTTTTTTGTGTTGTTGTCTTTTTTTTTCTCTGAAATTAGATATTTTTATCCTCTTTTTTGAGGGGGGGAGAGAAAAGTCATTTTTATAAGTTTAGAAATAAGGAGGCAAAAGTTCTGTGGTGTTTTTTTTTTTTTTTTTTTTTTGGGGGGGGAGGGGGGTTGGGGGAGTTGATGATCTTGAATTTCTCCACTCCCCTTGTATGGCTCATTTCACTGCTCTGTGTTATTGCTTCTCTTCCATGCAGAGGGGATGGAGCTTATACATCTCTGTAAGGTTCTAGGGGTGGGCGATGTCATCTTATTTATAAAATATTCTATGCACTATCAGTGGTAAAAATGAAGTATAAGCCCCAACTATCTCTCTGTTATTAATTTTGGCATTAGCAAGACATCTGCTTTTTGCAGCTGAAGATGACTTCTCCTTTTTAATATTAGTCCTTCTCATTTCACAAGGTGAGTTATTCAGCTCTCCGAGAGAAGTGGCCTGGAATTCACAAACCAGAACTAAACAGGAAAAAAAAAAAAAAAAAAAAAAAAAGGGACAGAAAAATTAGAAAGAATGACCAAATAAGCCAAGCACAAGCACTGGATTTTTGTATTGCATTTTAGTCATGAGTCTTGCTGCGGTCCTCCTTTCCAGTTGAGCTGAGTGAGGCAGAAAGAAGAAAAGTAACTCCAATCACATAATAAACTAGAACTTGAACAGGAATCCAATTAGCTCTTCTGTTTTAATGCTAAACTATGTTGCCTTGACCTCAGCCCACAGGTAGCGTTAATGTCCGTGGCTATTGTCAGGCAGTTGTATGAATGTGTTACAAAATTAAATAATGTGGCATTGTGCTGTATGACTAGCACTTACATACTAAATTATCACAGCTCTCCCTGACCTTGGCAGCATCACAGGGTTCATATTTTCAGAAAGATGAATTGTTCTCAGAACAGTTTCTTCAGTGTTTTAAACGCACACACTTTTCTTTAACCTTATGGGCACGAGGTTTCTGCCTGCTTGTACTGACTTGATTTTAAAAACACCAATTCCGATACAACACCATCTGAAGTCAATAAAAGGGCTCTTAGTAACTTCTGTGCTCTGGTACTTTAATCTCAAATGAAACTTTCACTTGAGCCTAAAATGGGAGAAAAGGATGCGGTGTGCAATTTTATGGACTTTCACCAAAATCTTTTAACTGTGTGTTCAAATTCTTGGCCACCTTTTTACGGAGTCTGCAAGCAACACAGGGCAGGACACGGTGATTCTGTTTTAAGACTCAGTAGCCAGAGGCCAACACAGTAAATTCTGCATAATGCTCTTGCAACTTGTTTGTAGCTCAGTCCCAGAGCTAGTTTGGGGCTTTTTGTTCAGTTGGTTTTCACAAACTGCTTATTTAAATTATAGAAATCGCTGCCACGAGGTATAATTGACTCTAAGGGATGATTGGGTTTGAGAACTGATGCGAAATATCGGATTTGACGTGAACATACATCCTGAGAATGGTCCATATGCACGCATGTGTTTCTTTGTGCAAATGACGGGGTGCCGATTCTCAAGGCTGCTGTGTGAGCAAGCAGTGAGATGTGTGCATTGAGAACCTCACATCCTTGCAAGAAGTCATGCAGCTATTGCTCCTTGTAGTGCTTCCTACACATTGATTTGAAGCATCTTCTGTTGGCCACTGTCAAAATCAGAATGGATCATTGGTCTGACCTAGTGCAGTAATCCCTAGGTTTATGTCTTTGTTAATTAAAAACTGCTTTTGACTGGCTGTCTTGTGAGTAGAGGGATAAAGAAGGAGAATCGAATCATTTGAACAAATTATTAATTCAAAATTCAAAACAAGGAAAATGAGTGGAAAATAAAGACGTACTTATAGCCTTTTCTTGGAGATAGTTTTCCAGTGCAGTGTAACATAAACAGATTAACTGCAGTGTTTATTCAGTGTGAAAAAGCAGTTCCAAGAGCCCCAGGTGCTTGCCAAGTCCATAATTGTACCTCCTTAAATACTTTCATTACTTGGAAGTACAATAAGGGAAGCAGAGACACATGCTTTCTATTTTCTTGTCAACAAAACACCTCCAAGAAATTAAACTCTATTTTCTCCAGAAATTCTCAGCCACATTTTTCCCCTGGTCTTGAAGAAGAAGGGAAAATGCCTCTGAGATGATGGCAGAATGACCTCCCCTTGAAGGGATTTCTGTATGCAGAAAGAGAAGGACTGAATTGGAACGGTCAGAGTCGCGTTTATTAAAGTTTCATTAAATTGTGGAGGCCATTAAAGACTGCAGCATTCAAACATGGATCTAGATTTGTGTCCTACCAACAGAATAGCAAATAAAGGAGATGCTATTTTCTGCAGAGTTTGGCTGCACTGCTCTCCTCACAGTAGAGCTAGGCGAACCAGGGAGTGTCCACAGATCATTTACCCACTCACTCCTCAAAAGCCATTGGTCCTCATGTGCACAATGAAGACAGCCCAGGAACTGGCTCCTGTTCTGATGTCCACACAAAGTGCTAGCAGCCACTGAGGCTTGGTCTTCATTCCACGTCTCTCTGCTGTCTCACTGACTGACCCACAGCCATGGGTCTGTGGGCCTTCAGGTACCTGATGCATCCATCAGCTTTTTTCCTCTCCCCTCCCTCCTATGCCAGACAGGTTATACAATTTCAGCCAGTTATTAAAGTATTGTGCTCTTGAGCTCAGAAACTTGTGCTTGTCAGGAGCATAATATCTTCTGGAGAGGTGTGGAAGAAGACAGCTGTTCTATTTCCATAACCTTACAGCTGTTTGAAATATGGATTCTTTGGGTAAGCCAACTACATATGTATGCTCTTCTCTTTGGTTTTGCCTGCTATTTCATTAATTGAGAAAAAGACAAGAATCTTTCCGAAGGTGGGGCCGATTCACTTCTTCAGCCTTGTCCTAATGTGCTGGTGTGGAGCTGTTCTGCCCTTGGCCAAGAAAAGAACTATTAACTTGGAGTGCAGCTGAAGTGTACCTTCTAACTGCATAATGGTGAAATTGGATGTGATTACATGCCCACGGGTCATCTGCAGATAAGCCTTTTGTAATCTGATCCTCAGCCCTAGCCTGGACTTACTGCTTGAAGAATATGGGAAGAGGTTTTGGATTGAGGGTTTTAGGTTTTAAGGAATGCCTTAGTGAAACAAACCTACATTTCTGAGCTTCTCCCCCCTGAACACCTGAACGCATGCAGTCTAACTTGGCTCTTGAGGGAAAGGCGTGTGGAAGGTGAGATTTCTTCTTCATACAAGGCAGGAAAGAAACAAGAGTAAACTTCTGCTTCAGAAACTGCATGTGAGCACAAGCGTAAAGAGAATTGCTCATCTCACACTGAGAACAAGCCTGTGCATTTACTTGAGATTTGGTCTTGGGAAAGGACGTCTGAATATTTTATTTATTCCTCTCATATCCCTTTATGTCTCAAGCCTTGATTACATACCTAAAAAGAATTTCCCTCATCTTTTGTAAGAGAGGCTGTGATGTGCTGTGTTGTCTCTCTCTGACTAGTTTCATATTGCTCTAACCTGTGGTAATGAAAAGTGATGCTTTTTCAGAGCTCAGTGGTAGGTGAAAGAATGATATCTATCCAATGATCCTAGTAAAAACTCAGCTGTATTATTACACGATGCTTAGGGAGGTATTGAACAATACACATCTGAAATCCAGAAATTCCTCCATTCTCACTGGAGGGGGAGTCTTTCTCTTGGAGGAATTTGGTTTGGAAGGAGCCCCCACAGGAGAGTGGGGGCAGCAAGAATGCCAGAGAAGCTTGTAAGGAGAGATCCCCCTCGCCTACACCCACGGAGCCTGGTGCTTTGTGATGCGCTCAGGCACAGACCTGGAAATGCAAAGGGTGAGCTTTACTTCCCTGAATGCAGCAGCCCTCCTCAGTGGCAGAAGAATGTCTGCATTTCCACATCAATTTAATGGTCCGCCTGTAGATCACATCCCTTCCTATCACAAAGAAATAATTTTGTCCTGCTGTGTAATTAATACACATGTACAGTGTGGCAAACGTTTTCCTGTAGCCTGCTTGTTTTGCCTGTAAATTACAGGAAATCCTATACAATACACCTGGGAGCCCTGCAGTTTGAAATTAGAATAGCAACCATTCCTGCTTCCTCCTGCCTGCCGGCTTACCAGTCAGATTGCAGAACTCTTTTGTTTAGACATGTAGTAAGTTCAGATAGTGACACGCTTCATTCTCTTTGGCTTAATACAAATATGAGTTTTAATTCCAAAATGAAACCACTTTATGGCTCACTGAATTGCTACAAAGGGATGAAACTGCACAGAAGTTTCCAGTTGTGGTTTAGTTCTGACACACACTCACCACACAAATTTGTAACCAAATCCCTAATGTTTAAGGAATATTGGCAGTAAAATCAATGGCCAAGCCTTACTTCTGTGTGATGTCACATCTGTATGAGCCCTGAGATAGTATTAAAATAGCAACAGCTGTTACTTATTGTCAACACAGACTTTTTACAGGTAAGCTCCATGTTTTCCCTTTCTTGCCAGTACACTGCGAATCTCAGCGAGAAAAGAACCCGCCATGAAAATGATGGTGCTGACTGATGGAGCATCATAACCACCAGTCCTTATGAGCATAATAATTGCAGGGCATTTTCTTCACCTCGTGTGTGAAGACAGGATGCCTCCTGCCAGCACAGGGTGCAGCAAAGATCTCCAGCCTCCTGGTGATTAGGGACTCCTGTGCTGCAGAATGTGTGGCTGTAGCTCTAGCTGTTGGATGAACACTCCAGTTCAGGAAGGGTTTGGTAGTTTGGGGAAAAGAGCGTGTAGCTCTCCAGTGCTTCTGGACTGCTGCTGGTGGTGGTGGGAGCTGCTTCCCCAGAACTCTGCCAGACACAATCACATCCCTACAGGTGAGAGAGACAGTTCAGTCTCTTTGAAGCTCTCTTCTGGCTCTCACTTCTTCTCTCTTAAACTAGGAATGGCAATTGCATCTGTTTACTAGCACACATCAGAGACTAGCAAATTTCCATCACTAGGAAGATCTGTTCCCTTTAACAGAGGCAGACAAAATTCTGCTCTCTGTTTCATCAGGGTAAATCTAGTCTAAGCCAGGGCTTACGCTGTATAACGGTTGGTTTGCCTGGAAGTTTGATGATGCTGAATACTTGGTGATGATGATGATGAATACTTGGTGATGATGATGATGAATACTTGGTCTAGTATTAAATGGGGAGGTTGGTGTCCCTGCATGTGGCAGGGGGGTTGGAGATTCATGATCCTTGAGGTCCCTTCCAACCCTGTCCATTCTGTGATTCTGTGATTCTGTGATGCCATTCAAAAAAGAAAAGACTAAAATAAGAATTCACTGCTGGGTGGAGCCATCCCAGCAGGAATTCCCCATAGATGTGACTGGTGGAGCTGGGTGGAAAAATAAAATAGCTCTGGTTGAATACAGTTGTGCATTTTTTACTACTGCATTTCTGACCTCCTGTCAAAAGAACTCTCCCTGCCCCAGGCACTTTAGTAAGAGGTTCTTCGCAAGTTTTGAATAGCAGTTTGTAAGCACACAGAAATTCAGCTGTGCAGGAAGATCTGCTTTTGGGGGTCTAGGCTTCATCAGCATCTCTGTTTTGAAAAATGATCAGAAGTGCCAAATGCTGTTACTCTGCAAGGCTTCATAGGCACTGGTGTCACTGGAAGCTGTTATGTTAAAGGCACGATGTCACTGTGGAGGAATATGATGTCAGGACTATGAAAGAAGGAAATAAAACTTGCTAAAATTCCTTTTCATATTTGGAAGTTTCTGTTTTCCATTCAACAAGAAATACTCTGTTCTCTTCCCTGTAAACATCACCTTCTTTACAAGTACCCCTGCCAAGAGCACTAAGGGTACACAGGAAGCACCATTCCCCAGCTCCCTGTGGGAATGTAGCTCCCTTTTATTGCTAGAACTAGTTCTTTCTTTAATGGGTTAGTAGTAAAAGTTAAAAAAAAAAAAAAAAAAGAAAAAGAGAGTGTGAGAGAGAAGAAGAAAGTGGCCTTTTTAACTACTACACCAGGTATTAAAGAGTCAGCCAATCTCTGGAATCACTTCACATTTTCCATGGAGCTTAGTAAGGAGTGTTATGGAGTTTTTTTGGGTAAAGTTTATTGGAACTTCACAGTAGGACTACAAAAATGCAGATACTCTGATTGTTTTTGTTTAATAAGACTCAAGGCTCCTGCCCCTACCTCACTTTAATGTCGTATTGCTCCTTAAATTTTATCCAGAACTTGAGTGTATGTTTTCCAGCAATCATCCCCACGAACATAATTTTGTCTTATCCTGCAAGGCACTGCTTATCTTTCATATTTATTCCGCGCCATAAAATTATGCAGATTCTTGCAGAGTCTTCTGGAAAAGCCTTGGGTCACTCATATGTCCTTATTACAGATCACTTATCCAAAAACAAAAAAAAAAAAAGGGGGGGGGGGTGGGGAGAGAATCAAAAGCGAGCTTGAGCCAATACCAGAAGTTATTAATCTGTGCTTGCCTATACAACTACAAGTTTGATTTGGATAGATAGTTGTGAAAAGCTGAATTCTGGGTTAGGTATCAAGCACTTCCTTCTCTTCCCCGAAGAGCCATGGAGTCACTAGCTTTGAATTTTTGGACTGTTTCCATTCTTTTACATGACAATGGCTCTCTCCAGGAGTGAGGAAAGCAATTAGGAACAGATGAAATGACTCAAGCTCCCATTAGGCTTAAACTGAGCCTGTTCTTAGGAGTTTAAGTCGCTGAACTTCAGGCTTTTCCTTTTTATTTTTTTTCCACTTGTTTTTTTCTTCCTGCCTAGCTATCTTCCTACAAGGTTCTGCCACTGAGCCCAGATATTTAAAACAGTAAGAAACAGAGAGTGAAATAAGAACTGAAGGAGAGCTGCACTTTTTGTACGTCAGGAAACATTTAGGAAAATGTTGATATTTCTTAAGATTATCTGAACCAAATTCAAAACCTTTTTTTTCTTGTCTGTTGCTATTTCTTATAAACTTCTTATTGATGATGCTGAAAATGCACTAATATTTACTCATAATATTTTTCTGTGTGTTACTGGTTAGACTTTCTTGTTTAAAACAACACCTTTATCATCCAGCTATTTTTCTAACCAGCCTGGAAATGCCAGAGGCTCTGCAAGCTTGGTAGTTCTTTTGGTAGGTGAAAGAATCATGACAAGAGAGGATATTCCCAACGTCTCAGGATTTTAATTAAGAGCAATTCTCAGTAATGGACTTTGACTGCAGGCTAAATAAATACCAGTACTGAATATTTTCCTTAAATCATGCAGAATTGTGTTAATTGAAACTTTCACATCTTCTTCTAAATTGAATCCAACTCGGTTCTCCAATTTCTGTCTTGTTGGGCGTGTTGCTGAAGTCCATCTGCTAGCAACAGTGTATTTAAAGCACGCCTGTGTATTCTCACAGATCCTTTCTTACAGGGATCACATACTGCCTGGCCACGAAAAGCTGGCTTTGGGGAGAAACGTGACATGATGCAAAAATAGGACTTTATTTTACCAGTTAAAAAATAAGTGGCCCTTTCTGAAGTACCAGCTACAACTCCAATCTCACACATCTCAGGCAGAGGACAAGATGAAACATTTTTTAATATTAAAATCACTACAACTTTCTGAGGGCTGAATTTGTAGGCTCTCAGTTTTCCCTCAAGCAAGCTTATTTTGAGGTTCATTTCTCAAGAAGGGAAGAAATTAAATGACTGAAATCTGCTTTTGATAGAAAGACTTAAAATGAATGGCAGGCTGAGAGGAGAGGGACATCAGAGCCCAGCTCCATGGCTCTTCCAGCATTGGTCTCCTCTCTTCATCTTCTCTTTCCTTCCATTTGCTATGCATCCACCTCCTTTGCCACTGTCAGTCCATATTGCCTTGAACTTGTCTAGGATTTCTGCCTTTAACAGCCTTCTTCCCTTGCAGATTCTGGTTAGTCAACTGAATTCCACTTTGTCTCCTTCCTCACATCATGGATCTGTTTTGCAGAGATGCCTTCTTCTAGCTCTTCTTCACTCTCCTCTCTCCCTTCCTTCCCCTCTCCTGCTGCATATTCTACACCTCCAAGACAGACCTCCCCTCCCCATTGTGCCCCAGCCCTCCCTATGGCATAGCAGTTGCGGTGGCAGCACACAGTCACACCATGGAAACACATATTTCCTTGTGAAGCCTGTGGGAGAGTCTCAGACAAAGTCCTGAAGGGAGTTGATTTTTGAGCTAAAACACTTGGATAAGTTTTAACGAGACAATTTTATTTCTGAGGATCCATGAAGGACCTCTACTGAACACACAGCTTACAATATGTTCCCAGCCAAGTGCGGGAAACAAGGAAGCATGAATAGTAGAAAAGACCATGAGGAAAAGGCAGCAGTCATCTTCTGTGCAGAGTGTAGGCAGTATGCTGGTGATTCTGGGAAAAAAAAAGGAGGGCAATCCTTGCCAAGCAGGAGAGGACAAATCCACCAGGAAATTAGCTACATTCTCATGTTTCTGGCAGTTGTTGCCAATAACGGGGGAAAAAAAAAATGCAGAGAGAAAGAAAGGAACTTAAGTGCATTTAGCACATGAGATTAGGATCAGGTTTTCAAAGGCATAGGCAATGTGTTTCCCCCAGTTTTGCAGACACACGTTGCACCACAGACATATGGGCACGCAGACCCGTGTTTGTACTCACCACCACTCAGCTGCAGGCAGTAGCAGATTGCCTGCGGACAGCCTGCTGCCCCAGGTCAGCACTTGCTTTTGACCATCTACCAGCTTGGAGTCCGACCATTCTGGAGGAGATTTTGCTCCCAACAGCCTGTCTGCTTTGTGCTTCTCCAGAAGAGCAAATCCAAGGGGAAAGTTGACTTCTGAGAAGGTTACGGTGGCACAGAGAAATGGACTGATGACATCTGCCTTTCCCCATCCGTACCTTCCAGGTGACCCCTAGGAGAAGCAGTCTAGAAACCTTCCCAGAGACTGCTCCAGAAGGGACACAGGCCTCGTCTCTCCATCAGCCTGAGGGTGTGGATATGGCAGTGAAGCAAACATGGCTTTATCTAATTCTTTCTTAAGCATATAACACAGCCACAGCATAAAGGTTCAGTCCCTAGCTCCTGAGTGTTGTGACTGAACATTTTCGGTCTATGCCTGAGCCAGATCAAGAAGTGACAGAGCAAGAGGGGCTGTTGTGTGCACACCCAAGTGCCAGGCATGTCAACAAGAGCTACGGAATACTGCTTGGATCACAACCAAACTCTTCCTTGCTTTAGTGAATTCAAGTCAAACATCAGCTGGTATTCAAAAGGTGGCTTGATTTTTTATTATTTTTGATACAGTTTAATTATATTGAAATTATAATGGGGGTTCAGTAACCAGTGTCTTGAAAATTAACTGAATTATGAAAGCTGAAATGACGCTAGCAGCATCAGTTAATGACAAGGTCACCACCACTGTCATATTCAAAATAAATGTCACACATGAATGAGGCTGAGATGGCAGCACTGTCCCATGGTTCCAGGTAGAGAAAATGAAGCAAGGGCTCCTTGGGTACTGTTTTATCCCATGTTTGAATCTAATGCATTCTTTTTTCAGCTCATTTTGGTTCTGCCTTGCTCCCTTAACATATGGAGTCCCTAGGTATTTAGCCATAGCATGGAAACTTTGGGGGCTGGGAATTACAGATCATGAATAGATTGAAAAGTCCCACTAAACGTTCCCTTGGGTTGTTTATGTAAAGATTAATTTTTGTTGTTTCTGCCTTTTACAAAAGTCAAATAACTCTGGAATTATTTTTTTCGCGCAGGCTGTAATGGGGATCAGTCTTTTAGCATGCCATGTATGCCAGCACACAGCACATAGAGATGCAGCTCAGGAACCGACTCAGAAAGGCGCTGTAAATGAAAAGAGAAGTGTAAGATATCCTGTTAGGAAAAAAAAAAAAAAAAAAAAAAAAAGTTCTTGATGTCTGCATGCTAATTTAAAGTCCTGATTTTATTATCCTGTGTAAATCAAAGCAGAAGATAATAGCACTGTTTTTGACCCTGTGCTATTGAAGGCAGGTAGAGCAGGATTAGTCCTGGCGTTGTTCAGCTGGTGACTGAGCGATCGACAGAGGAGGTTACTCAGAGCCTGCTCCCTTCTCTGAGCTTGCTGCACGAGCCATTCAGTGAGGCTGGAATTAAGCAGCACGTTTGGCTGCTGCATCTTGATAAAACAAGTTAGTGACTTGCTTAGGAAAACAAGTCTTTTTCCAAACTAAAGCCATACTTTGACCCAAAAGCAAACCTCAGCCAGAAGTGGGGCACGCACCTTGTTGGGAACAAACTGGCACAGCAGCCCAGCTGGGTGGGGAATGCCTGATGACTCCCCAGGCGGCCTCAGCACAGAAGCCAACAGTCTGCTTTCACTGGGCATTAAGTTACCTGCAATAGGTGGTAACAGCCAACTGGAGGGCCTTAAAATCTTAGCCCACGCCAGCTATTTACACACAGAGCATATCTGTGAGTCGTTAGACCAAAAAGAGGGCAATGCACTTTGCTTTTCTTCCTCAGCTCTCATCACAAAGTCTTGTATGTCTGAAGCCCTCTGTGGAGCTGCACCACTCCTGGCAATCTGTACTGCACCTCCCAGCTCACCTCCCGGCCCAAACCTTCCTGGGTCACATCATGCAGACAGGTGGTAAGGGGCCCTTCCCAATGTCAGGCAGCTTCAGCAAGCCAAAGGGAGAGCTGCACTGAGGTCTCACCTTCAACTTGGAAGGGTCTGATAAGTTTAGTATGGATCCTCAGGAACCAGCTGGGAAAGTGGTCTGAAAAGGTGAGCAGTGTTGCCAGTGCTAGGGAAAGAGATGGGCAGAAGCTTCAGATGTGAGGGCAGGCTGTGGGAAAGAGGTGAGAGTAATAAAATAAAACACAATTTAGTTATAAAAGAAGATTTTATTCCACATAGAAAAATAAACGTTTACAACTTTCAAGATGAAATGGTTAAGCTTCAGAAATTTTGCAATATGTTTCTGAGAAATCCCGTGATGAATATTCAAGGTAACTTCAGGATAATGCGGCACTTCCACATTGTCTCGTTAAAACACGGAGTTACCTGCCCTGGAGATACAGGGCATTACTTTCCATGGCTTTTTGGAGTGCCAAAGTTGATTTCTGTTGTTCAGTATTTACTGGAGGAAGGGAGCAGCCTAACATGCTGTTGCTCTGTACTCTAAAGGACTGAAATTCCTCTGGAAAAATACCCGACTGAAAATTCCAACAGGAATGGCGTTTACCTCCATTAAGGGAATTCTTTCTGTTTAAACACAGTCAGCTTTCATTGAAAAAGGAGATCCATTCTTTTTGTTATTGCTGTGCTTGACCTACACTAGTGGTGATCTGAGTGAACACAGGGTGGAGAAAGCGATAACCTCCCTTCGAAGCACTTCCTATAGATAGGCCTTTCCACAGTGCTTATCTCCTTTGCTCATGGTACATATTTTCTTCTGTCATTATACTGTGGTTAGAACAAAGAGTGGATGTTTTCAACCTTCCCCGTGCTGTGAAGTAATTCTCCAAACTGGGAGCATCTCAGAAACTCATTTATCAGTAATGCCAAGGCTGGTTCTCTTGTGCCACCCATTTTCATTTTGCCAGTGTTTGCAGGGTGAGAAAGGAAGATCAGGATGATGTGGAGCTGTAGAAAAAGAGCTCGACGACATAATAAAAAAGAATTTCACCCTGATAATAATAATAGTAATAAACTAATTATTTAGCAGAAAAATCCTTTTACAGGACATGTTGAACTCAATAATCCAATTGCACGGACTATTTATGTAAGCTATTTGGGTTACTGTTAACTGTTTGTTAGTGCATCTTGTTGCTCTGAACAGTTCAGTCTACTATATTAAAATAGACACATTTTTTCTAATCATAACCACTAGCAGGATGGAATTCCTATGCATTGAGAGCTGAAGCATTTAAGCGAGCAGCCATTTCTTTCATCAGACAAATGCATTAAAAACTATCTTCTCTGTTGCCATCCACTTACTTCCCAATTTTTGCAAAGAGCTGTGGTCCCAGCTTTATCTAGATTTGCTCAGAGCTTTTGTGAGCAGAAGCTATTGCTGTAAGCTGGGAAGTGTTAGAGGCTGCCCCTTGTAGGATAACAAAGTGCATCTTCAAGTAAAGAATTTGGAAGATTTGGGCTCATAAATTGTTTTTATCTGAGCTCCCCAGTCCACACAAACCAATATTTTTTCATGTTCAGTTGCTCTCCAGACAGGTATATGGTTGCAGTTCTCAGGCTTATAAAAGAAACACAGTGCACAGTGCACTGCAGGGATGTAGCAGAGGGACACAGACCCCAGCCACGTGTGTAGGGGTGTGTGCGTGTGCGAGCTTGTATGTCTGCTGAGTTATTTATTTGTCTCTGAAGCTGTGTTTTTTTTCACTGGGGGTTCAAATCTGGTCAAATCACAATGTGAAATGTGGAAGGTGAGCTTGACTTCGGCTGTAAGTAGGATCTACGTGTCTGGCAATCGCCAAATATATCAGAGAGCTTTCTCTGCTTGAAATCAGCTCCCTTCTTCCTAATGGACAGGGAGCTAGAAATCACGATAAGAACCCCTTGCACTGCTGAGTTTTTATGGGTAGTTTCTCCATAGTTAATAAATGAGTTGGGCTTGATGGAAGCACACTACGGTGTTGTGGTTTCCAGTCCGCTGGGGGCCCAGCACTGCATTCTTCTTACTTCCCTGGGCTCCCCTTGAACTAAATGGGAGGTGTGGGTGAACAAGATCAGACCCCTTGTCTGCAGTCACTGAAGCCACATGCAGCCCGCAGTGACCTCCCTCACTTTCTGCAAACACGAAATTCATTGCTAGTTTGAAAAAAAGTGAGGCTCTTCGGCTTCTTTTCAAAATAGAGAGAAACAATAGGGCACGCTGCAGTGAGTTCTCAGTCTTTTATCTTTCTACAGATTCAACCACAGTATTGATTCTTTATTGACCTAAACTGTCCTAAGCGTGGCTGTGGTTTTTTCTCATACAGTCTATGGGAGAGTTAAGGCAGCTACTACTTTAATATTGATTTTTGTGAAAAAGGTGCAGGAAAGGGGGCAATTTGTGTCTGCAGTTGCTCTTCACTATAAAAGATACCATTGTTAGGAGCTTATAGCATTATATCAAGGGTCTTAATCTGTAGCAATCTTTTTTTACAACTTAGAAATAGGCTTGGGCAAATGTGTTATTGGTGTTAATGATATTTTGAAGTGAAGAAAATTTGTCAGCCTTTCTAAGTAAAATGCTCAAGTTAACTGTTTCAGAACTTGACAGGTTTGTTACATCTGTTTTGCAGGAATTATAGCTTTTGTTTCCCTGGAAAAGAGGAGAGGAGAGGAGAGGAGAGGAGAGGAGAGGAGAGGAGAGGAG
>NW_024962252.1:101801652-101914971 GCF_019238085.1 Lagopus leucura
GAAGAGAAAAGGGAAGAGAAAAGGGAAAGGGTAAGGGAAGAGAGAAGGGAAGAGAAAAGGGAAGAGAAAAGGAATGTCCATTTGAATAAACAGTGATAATAATTTTATATGAATAAATCTTTAATAAATTGAAATTATTACTGCAGGCTTAAATAAGCAGTAAGTTTTGACAAGAAGGGCATTATCATCTAATTATACTTACTTTATGAAAGAGCGGGGCAAGGGCCAACCTGTGAGCTGTCTGAACTGCAGTAATAGAGTGATCCCCTCTGCAGACTAAAGAAGGAGCCATCAGACAACAATAGCACACAAGCGGTGCACTGAACATTGCAATGGAAACCATGATTCACAGATACACTGTCTTAATTGTTACGGAAGCAAGCAGAGCAGAATGGAAAGTGCACGGCAGAGCAGCCTTTGCTGGATGGATAAGAGGATCCCATGCCAGATATTAGATGGTACTCCTGAAGGTTTCTTTAATTATCAGCAGTCAGTACTGTGCGTTAGCTTCCAATTGGCTCAGCGCTCAGCATAAAGCTGCCTATCTGCATTTGCAAACAGGTGTACAGGTAGAACTGGTACATAAATTACCTTATTCCTGAGGGCATTTGCCTTCCTAGGAACACTTAAGAAATTCTGAGAAGACACCTGTGAGCGGCTCTATTGGTGTCTCGTATTCTGCTGTTGGCATTGGATTATAAAGAGCTGTGCCCACTGAAACATCTTGCCTTTCTCATACAAGCGGTGGGAAAAACCAGGTATGTTAAGTGGGGTAAAACAAACGTGTTCACATGCCCCCAGGTGTGCTATGAGTGAGCTAGTGCATGTGGTATTCCTCTAAAACCCACTTTTTTCTTTTTTTGTTTCTTCCTTACAGAGAATACGGAAAAATCGTTGTCTGCAAATGTTCACAATCTCTTTGAAAGTTTGATTTGTTTGGCAAATAGGACTTACTTGTTTAATAACTCCACATTGTCTACAGACAATGAAAAATAAGTGATCATCATAATCTGCTGGAGTTAACATAACGTAGCTCTTGGCTTAGATTAACTTCTGCATTTAAAGTGCACTCCAAAAAAGCAGTTCTCTTGTGTATATACACACCGTTTTGCTTTACAAATTTAATTTAATATAAGTTAATCTCAGCCCTCCCTAGATTACGTCCTTGTGATGTATATTATTTCATATTCACCTGGCGACATGATCTTTTTTCATTAGAATCTTGTCTCATTTAGCATTAAGGTCGGAACAACACTGTGCAGCAAGGAAAAGCATTGTCTTTCATCCCATGCAGAAGTCCATCCATCCTTCTCAGCCCTCCTAGGCAGGCTTGTGCCATTTTGGTCACCACAAGCAAGAAGCTCTAGGCTGCAGTGGGGACAGCACACACACAGGCAGGGCAGTGAGGGAGTGCAGAGCTTTGGGAGGTACTTCCAGAGCTGTGCAATAGAGAGAAGGACGTGGACAAAGTAATGACTTCTCTACTTTGTTTTTTGAAAACAGCTTGGCAACTCTGGTGGGATCATACCCAAACTTGCACCATGCAGCACATATTAAGCAATTGAGGCCAGACTCTGATTTTGAAGGCAATAGGAGTGACCGATACGGACACACCACCATGGCAGAATGGAGGGCTACGGTCATACACACTCCCCTGTTGTTTCCCAGGAGCAGTCATATCTCACCTTACCTCCCAGGGCTAAGAAGGAAGGCTAGAAATAGAAACATAATGCAGATGTGCACTGGGGATGTGGTTGGGCTTAGTTTCTGTTCCTTTCCCTGTTGCAAGGGCTAAGCATGCTTTTGCATTTCTGTAGGCTGGGACTGGCCACTGTGAGCATAAATCATGATGATATGGTAAAAAACTGTGAACAGCAAGGTCCTTAGAAAAGAGATGTTCAGACACCTTCAGCTGAAGTAGCAGTAGATGCCCTGCAGTTACTGTACACACTAGGTGTCAATTTGCCTAGATGTTGCTGCTCTAATACAGCCTTTGGAGCTTAAATTTTCTAAGTTTGTATAATTCCCTATAATGTGCCAACGCTACAGCTAATATAACTTCATGTCTTTTTTTCACTTGTGCCAGCAAGCTGAACAAGTGGGATGAGGTTACACAAAACAAGAAGGAGATCGCTAGTGAGAAAGATTTCAAAAGTTCACAAAAAAAGCAAGAGAAACAGAGACACAAAAAGATCCTGTCAGGAAGAATGCTTAGAGCACCGAGTTATATCTCCCTCGACATAAACACATACAGACAAAAATGACTCACTGTGAGTCAGAGAGAGGGGCTTTATTTACACCACAGAACTTGGAAGTAACATTGCCGCTGATTCTGTTCTGTTCGGCGATGGTGGGTACGAGCACAAGGCTGCTAACACTTCCGTGTGAATCAAAATTTTAAAATCACTCCTCCCTTCAGTCAGAACTATTTTCTCGCTTCTGCGAATTAACCTACCGAACTGGCACATGAAATAGTCTGTTTCACTATCTATTACCGAATATGTTTTGGCCTGGATCCCTACAGCAGTTAGGAGCTTGAGCTGCACTGAAATCACTGAACAGAGGGGGAAAAAAGAAAGTGTTATTCCTGCCCTTTTCTCTGGGTAGCTTTCAGACCATGACCTGTGGCCGAACTTTGTGGGAGAATCTGTCCTGGCACCCTCCTCCATGGAGGTCCTGTGTGTGGGGCACAGCAGGCAGGGAGAAGCAGGGCTGGGAGATGCTGCGAGCATGGGACAGAATAAACCCAGATAGAATATGTCCCCATTCTTTGCAAGGAGTGAACCGAAATGTGTTCATCTTTGACAAGGTGGGTACATTTCTCCTAGAAAGAAAACACTTTTTGATCTGGAAAAAAAAAACAGGCTGCTGGAAAATATTTTGATAGATATTTCATTGCTGTCCCTACCTGTCATTCACATCCAACATGTCCTCTGCCACCATCCCAGAACAGCAATACTTCACAATGGCCAGTCAGCTGTGTTTTGAATGGGTGCTCTAATGCTGGTGATTTCTCCTGCTTGCCTCCCAGCTCCTCCAGCTCCTTGTAAGACAGCCTGGTGATGAGTCTGTTGTTGGAATTGAGACATGTGTGGGTTTTGCACATTCACTGATAGAAAAGGACAGTTTTTGATAGAATCATAGAATCATAGAATCACAGAATCATAGAATCATAGAATGGCTTGGGCTGGAAGGGACCCCAAGGATCATCAAGCTCCAACCCCCCTCTGCAGGTAAGACCACCAACCTCCACATTTAATACCAGACCAGACTGCCCAGGGCCCCTTCCAACCTGGCCTTGAACACCTCCAGAGACGGGGCATCCACAGCCTTTTTCTTCTGTTCCCCTATGCAGGAACTCTCAACAATTATTTTTGCTAAACAAAATATGAGGTCTGGGGCAAATATTTAGGATGCATTCAGATGCCAAGTGTAAAGAATGGGTGAGAAGGTGTGATGTCTACAAACAGAGCCAGTCCGCAAAACACTCAGTTATGGAAATGGCCAAGGTAAACAGGACTGCTGAAAATGTCTTAGCCCCCCACCATCCTCATGTGTGGGTTTATATGTGCCAGCAGAGCCAGGTTAACCTTAATTGTGTGCTGTTTAACTTGGCTGTAAACGGCCAACCCTTTTTCTAACTTGGCTCCAATTGCAGGTATCACACCTTTCCACTACTGACCTTTCTTGTCTAAATTGTTTTTTTTTTAATGCATATTAAATATTTTTGATCTACTTTAATTTCCTATGGCGTTTTACTGCAGAAAATGTTACAGAAAATATTTCTTCTGATAGAAAGACATATTTTAACAGCAAAAGTCTTACATTCTCAATAGCTAGGCAGGTGAGTGATTTGTAAAACCTGGTTCTTTCTGAAAGAAGTGGTGTCAGAAAACCTCACTGAAATCTGATGTACTGTTTTTTTTCAGTGCATTCAGTGCAGAAGTAACTAGAGTGCAACTTTGTCACAACTGCTAAATAAGAAAAATATTTGAACTGTAATAACTGATCGGTAATTCTTATTTTCCTTTCAGCATCACGTTTCTTAATAACGTCTTTAATATGTCAACAGTTTGTTACTGTGATACTCTGAAATTTTGAGAAGATAAAATCCTTTGGAAGGTAGAATATTAAAAATGTGTCCCATTTAATTGCCTTTTCTGACAGTTTTATCTGCATGCTCTGTGTAACAGAGGTATTATAATTGCTGGTTGACAAAAGGTTTTTTATAAGTTTTGCACATTCTGTAACTCCAGGTGTGATGCTCTCCATAGCAGCAGTGGCACACACAATCTGGGGACTTGGCCCAGTTCTTGCAGAATTCAATTGAAGGGCTTCTTTGACATCAGTGGATCAGGCCTTTCATGATGAGAGCAAGGAGTAATTATTTTCTGCATGTGGGGTGTCTCATCAGGAATTACGCAGTGGTGAGTCAGTTTGTTCTGGTAGTTAAGCTCGCACCAGACTTTCCCTTATAACTCCAATTTTGTCTCATATCCTAAAATCCTCAGCAACGTGACAGTGGAACTGAGGAGGGTGGGGTTTCTGAACAGTTAAGAGATAAAGCTTAGGTGGTCTTGGAACCGATCCCACTAAAGCCAGGGACAGCGTTAAAAAACCCAGTACCATTTGTACTAATTAGCAACTTTGCTGACAGCCTCTGGTGAGTAACTCATTACTGTCTATTTGTGCGCTTGGCTTATAAATCCCCAAACAGCCAGACTGTGTGCACTGTTGTACTTCAATATTGTTGTGGTATCAGACCTTTTCCTTGAACATTAGCGTGCCTCCTTCTTTCTCCATGCACAGCACTTGATGTATAAGTAGGTCAACGGCATGGAGACACGGCCCCTAAGAAGGAAGGGCTTCCACTATTTCTTTTTTTTCCCCCTCTCCTGGTCCTGAAGAAGAGATGAATAAAATCTGTTACTTGCTGGCACCTCTCTTGCTGATGCTGCCTGTTTCTCAGCACATTTTAAATTTTCTCTGATTCGACCTTAACCCGTGCTTGTGGGCATGAGATCGCGTATTTCAGTATGCTTTTCTTCAGTTCCCTCTGTATCTGTATTAGTCAGATCTGCTGGAATTTGGAAGAATTTTGAAGTACTTTTGCCACGGTTGCAAAAGAATGTTCTTTTTTCAATTTCACTACATAGATTCTGCTGCTCAGTGATTTTTCCCCTATTCTTTATCATAGGCCAGGCCTTTTCCATATGGTAATGAATCATTCCCCTAGGAGGAGTATCATTTGCTCAATTCGATGGACTTCTTACAATGCAGATACATCCATTTCTTTCACATACCAATTTGGTTTTAGTTTTCTTGCAGTTTATTGGCTTCAGTCTCTATACCCTTTGTGATCTGTTGCTAAAATTTCTTTTCCCAGCTCTAGTAGTATACTGAATTGTGTGCTGCTATGATGGTGATCCAACACTTCTGCCTCCTGGATGCATAGTCTACATATTCAGTGTACTCTTTTCCACCATAGCCTCTCCTGACAACATTTAATAAGTATCCTGAGTCTCTAATCTCATTTATTTTGGTTATGATCTTTTTCCAACTTGTGCATTTAGAAATAATGGTGCTGACAGTACTCTGTCCAGTGAAGCTACTGCTGTGTGTCTAATGAAACAAAGAGGACAAGGATGTACGGACATCTCTTAAGCACGCATTTAGAGGACACTGCACAAAGAGAAATGTCTACATGGCAGATTCTACATTTTATTTATATGATGACGTGATGATAAGGAAGTGCCAGAAAGAAATTATGGTTGTATTTTTCTCAGTAATATTTGTCTCGTTTAAACGAGGTTTTGCAAAAGAGCAGAGATGGGCTGAGGGTTAAATAACAGTTACAAACAAGCAGTCCCAAGTTCCTTTCTTTTTTTCTCTTTCTGGTTAATTGCAAGTCTTTGAACTGGTCACTTCAGTATTCCTTAGCTGTGGTTTCTCATGTTTTTCCCCGTTCCCTTATCTGTTTGGTGGAATGGCTCCTGCGTCATCACGGAGGAGCAGGTTTGGGAGCATTGTGAATCTCACTTCTCAAATGCCTATAAATGACTTAAGAGCTTTTTGGATGAAAGGGAAATTGTTATTAACAAACTGTTTTGGTGCTTTAACTCAAGACAGGCACCAGATTCTTGAAAATAACAAATGGCAAAGATTTCGCTTAAGGAGCTCCCCGTGGGTTTGGCTAGATGGGATTCTAATGAGCAGGTTTTTTATTTCTGGGAGACTCTGTATCTCCCTGCCACAATTATTCATGTTCAAATCCTAGAGCCAAATCCTGCCCTTAGAAGCATGTTTGCTTCTCCCGCTGGCTTTCTTGAAATCTGCAGGCATTTTTCCTAAACCACCATTTGGCCTCCAGTTGTACTGTGGTCATATTTGTCTGTCCAAATGACTGTGGCTCTCCATTTATAATCTTGCAATTTGCAATATTTATTGAGATTCTGCTGTGGCGTTTTGTTTGTTGTGTTTGTTTTTTTTTTTCATTGCAGACATCTTATTGTAATGATTTTTTTGTTAAATGGAACTGCACTGGTAATTTTGCTGGTTTTGTTTTCTTTCATATACTTTTTGAGAGTATTCCCTACAGACTTTTGAAGCTGATTTCTTTGATCTCACTCTTACGTTTTGTCTGTCTAAACAAATTTAATTTTGCCTAATGTGTCTTTGCAGTTCCTAGTCACTATGGTATCTAGGCACTAAATTATAGCCCTCTTCTGATTGTTTTCTTCTTGTAACGAAGCTAACTTCCTTTCTGAGTGAGCAACCTAGTCATTGTCATGCTTTTGTAAACAGTTTCTTCTCTACCTATTGATTTCAGTTGAACATTAGGGACCGCCCGCTGTTTCAGAATGGGAAGGAGAATAATTGTGAGATAGGCATCCACATGCATATGCACACGGACTTGGACACCTGCTTCTGCAAGTTTATTCTCATTGAAAGTTGTAGCAACAGCTCCAGTCTGAACCAAGGCAGCACCATGGGAATTTGTGTAGCATTCACTCAAAGATCCGCCTGCATAGGGTAGGGATCCTAATTCCTAAATTTTGGTATTAGACTCTGCTGTATACAGAGAATGCGAAGCTGAGAACAGCTTAATGTATTTTTCACAAAACTGATGCCAATAGCTTTAGCCATCTCTGTTTTCTTTGGGTAGGCTGTGACAAGCAGGAGGTAAGGAATGCGCTCCTGGTTGAAAGGGGAAAATCCAACCCATTTCTGAAGAAACACTGCCCATGGATTTTGATTAGGAAAGGAAGACAAAGCCCTCTCAAATATTGCAGTGTCCCTCTGTGAGCAGTACCCATCTCCTTAGATGCTTCCCCCTCTCTTTGCAACATAATGATATTGCATCCATTTATGCTAGATAGTTTGCTGGCAAGCACCAAAGAACCATCACTCTGAACTTTGGGTAGCAGATCTATGTGAGAAAATGATTCACAGACTACAGATTTATTGTCAATTCTGTTATGCTTAAGGCAGGCAGTAATTTCGGTTTTCACTGCCATTAGCTAATAATAGTAATTAATTAGTAAATCATGCCGTTGGGATCTCAGGGTGAACTAACAGGGAAAATGTAAATTAAAAAAAAAAAAAGAGGCCGATAATATTTCTGAGTTTCCTACCACAATTGAGGATGTATGTATGTCCCATTGCTCCAAACTGGATTTCTGAAGAAAAAAACTTACATCGCCCACAGCGCTGTCTGGGAAGTGTTTGAAGCAAAACAAGAAGCTGCACCAAAACTTGACAGAGAAGTGCTAGGAGATGAAGGGGAAAGCAAGAGGGAATTGTGCTCCTGCACTAGCAGCTGGAGGAATAGGGCTGAAACCTACGCTGGGAGAAGCTCAGTCTTTCCTCTGCTAAAGGGGAAGTCTGTTCCTCAGGTGAGCAAGGGGGGAAGGAAGCCTCCCTGCTGAGCTCTCTCTTACAAGGAATTGCTGAGAGAATCAAAGCTGTATTCACATTACCTCTCCATATTCACATTACCCCTCCCACTCCAGCATTCACAATGCTCTGCTCTCCTTGAGGTAGGAGGGAAAGAGTCTTGTTACACTGTTTGGGTTTTCCCTAGTTTTGCTTTCGTATCAGTGGGGAAGTTTGGGGAAGAAAACACTAGAACAAATGCGGAGTTTTCAATTCAAGACCATTTCAAACATTTTTTTCTGGCTGAAAAAAAAAAAAAAAGAAGTGGGAGAGAAAAGAATTAAAAAATGTGAATTAGGCTGAGTCATTTTCACTATGAATTGTTTGCAGCTGTCAGAATCTGATCTACGTACTTCACTATAGCTCAATTTCCTTTCCCAGTTAATAACACATTGAACAAACATACTAGACTAGACTCCCTTTTTCTTTCAAATAACCTCACAGTGGATCTGCATTCCTAATGTAAAAATATCTCTATTAGCTTAGGCTATTTATAGAACATCAGAGAGCTGGAAGATAGTTAAATATTAATTGATTACCATCAAATAACAGACACTAAAACTCAGCGTGTGAAATGCTTTCCTCTGCTGAATGAATTGATAGCAAGAGGAGCACTGTACAGTTGTGGTTTATGGGCTCCCCATTCAGTGTAATGGGGAGGCAATGTGTTTGGCAGGGGAGACACAAGGGGTCTCCTCTGAAATCCCTTATCTCAGCTGAAATCCCTTACATGCCTCTGGAAGGATCAGTTCTTGGGAGCTACTGTCTACTCTTGGGTGAACTCTCTGGGCCCAGCCAAAGGTGGCATTGTGGACTCTTCCCAAAATCTCAATTTCATTTTTCCTTTCAATTGAAATATTTGAAAGCACTGGTGGTGACGTGGCACCACCTGTGTGCAGAATGTAAAAAACTCAGGACTGCAAAATATTTAGGTGCTTCTCTAACAGTCTGGTTGGAAATAGCAAAATGCTGCTCTGGATTTTCTATTCTGTGTCTTTAATCATTGCAAGGGTTATAAAGAAAAGTAAAATATTTAAGAATTCAACCAAAAAATGAATATGGAGAGGGGAAAAAAAAAAAGCTTTCAGGAACATAAGCCATTCTTTGGGTCAGAAAGGAGTGAAGGAGTTTAGCTTAAAGATTGCTGCTTGTCAATCATAGGTGATTGCCATCATCTCTGAAGCAGGGCTTGTGCCTTCAGGATCTTCCCCATTTCTTTTAAGAGAGCTCAGTTGCTTTTGTAAGAGAAATTATTTCCCTGTACAATTTGCCTTTCATCAAGTTCCAGTTCCCACCACCAGCTTTGGCAGTGGGCAGAGCTGACGGGGTGGACTATGGCTCTCAGGCTGGTGCCACCTTAGGGATGTTTTGAGAATTTGGGATACTTCTAAACCTAGGAGTGCTTGCTCCCATATATTTTAAAGAAGGTGACTGATGGATAAGCTGCCCTTCCAGTTTTAAACATGCCTCATGGGGAAGAAGGAAGTTAGAATAAAGCAAGAAGAGCTTCTAAGGTGATGGCGAGTTTAACATCCGCCCTTGTTGATTGTTGGCAGATTGTAATGCACAGCTTGTCTGCAGTTCCCCTTTTATTGCTGAATGTGCACATTTCCAAGCAAAGGTGACATTTTTGTATGTCAAAACAAAGGTAGGACTGCACAGCCTTTGAAACATCAAACTCAGATGGAAAATGAGGATTTAGCATGGCTTAATTTGGGCTTTATTAATACCTTTGGGGGAGAGGGATGGAAGAAAGATTAGGCAGATCAGAGCTTTAAAAGTCATAGATCATGCATTTAATAGCTCTAATTCTTAAATACTCGAAGGGCTTCATAAAGCCATTTTCTTCAAGTGCAAACTCTTTCCCACTTTCGACTGTTGCATCTAGACCTCCCAGGTTCTTTAAAGGAGCTTGCAAGTGAAAGTCTTCAGGTCTTTCCATCCAGAAGTGAACTTGTACAGACAGAACGTCTGCAATTGGCATTCTTAAAAGGATCCCACAGGGAGGACACGTGCAGACACACACTTTCATTCAAGATGCATACTGTATTATTTTAGGTACACAGCAAATGGGATTCAAAGATGAAGAAAGAGACTTTTGTTCCATGCGCTTCTATTTGCTGAGCTGGTACACATCCAGAAAGACTGGATTTAAATGAAGTTACTGCTAGATTTGGAAAAAAAGAAAAAAAAATCAATTCTGGTGTTATAAGAAATTGATGGTTGGATTTCAAGGTAAATTTTATCTAAAACTGAAATATTGAGTAAGGCAATATTAATACTTTGCTCTGTTCTCTTTGTTGCAAAGAGGCCTTCCTCACCGCACTGGATTTTGCCATTAACACAATATTAAAATAATTTACCACAGATTTATTTTATTTGTTTTGATGCTATTTTAAACTAGCAGTGTAAAGCAGCAGTTTCTAAGGTAGCTATTTTATAGTGTAAGTACTTTTCTCAAATAAAATGAATATCCTAAGATAAATATTCCATTCTAAAACAGTAAGTTAGTAATGATTTTGCCAATGGTATTTGGTGTTTTTTTTCACCATGACTGGGGTTTTCATATTGCAGTTTTTCCAATTATATTTAACATGAATTCCAGAAGCTAACACAACCTGAGATGCTGTGGCCAACATGGATGAAATAGCTGAGACCAGTGTGAGAGCACAGTGCAGGGGAAGGATATCAGTAAGAAAACAAATAATTAGACACTAAGGGCATGTGAGAGTAATTTATATCTTTATGGAAATAATAACATTAAATACCCTCTTCCCCCCTCATTTTCATTCAGGTTATTTAAAAACATTTTCTCATTTTAGCTGCTTCACAAACACCTGTCTCTGCTTCTAAGACTTGGCTGAGCAATGCTGATTCACTGGACTATGTTTTGCTGCATGATGCTGATTTCTAAGCATGCACCTTTACAGTTGCATGAGCTTAGGCCATCCTACCTCTGGAAGAGCCTCCTTCCCCCTAACCACTGCTCTGCACATCCCAGCACTGGTCATTGCTTCCAAGTATGCTGGCACAGGTGTCTTTTGGGCTGCCTGCTACCTCAAGTGGTAGTTTGGTTAGGCTTTTTTTTTTTTTTTTTAACACCTCCGAAGAGTTTAGAGTAACCACTGGGGCACGGAGCTTCAGCATTTGGCCAGTCCTGGGACTGCTGGGCTGGTGGCCATGGACTATGTCCTCTCAGCCCCAAGTGTGGGGACAGAGAATTTGAGTGGACACAGAAAACAGCCATCGACCATCTGGCCTGGAGGGTGTTGGAAAAGCAATTACAGTGACTCGTTTTACAACCAAGTGATCATTTATCCTACTAACAAATTCTGCTCAACTCTGGGTGTGTAGGTTATGGAGCAATAAGAGTTCGAGTATCTATAAAATTGCCACTGAAGTGTAGATTAATGGGAGGCAAAGTTGTTGCCCAAGGGAATAACCAAGCTTCAGAAAGGCATGTACTATATCAATTAATGCTGAGAGCTGGCAAAAGAGTGGTGGTTTTTGATGGTTGAGCACAGGGTTTGGTTTTCAGGCAGGAGTTGCAACTTTCATCTCTTCTCACTCAGACAGGACTTGATAATATCTGAGAAAGCTCCTGAAAAATTTATGAATAAGATGGCCTATTTTTTTTTTCTTTCCATCTTTCCTTCTTTATTTATTGCTACATCTTTTTGAATGGGCAGAACCAAACCATGCCAGCACTACTTTAGGCACTCTGCAGTGGAGAATTCCTTTCCCTCTTAGTGACTGACATTAGCTCTTCATGGTTGCTCATCTCCCTGAGCATCATGGTTTGGCTGCCCTCTCCCTGACTCATCTTTCAAAACCTTAATTAAAACACAGTAGTTGGTTCCACTGCCTTTGGAAGCAATTGTTGTCTCAAAAAGTTGTCTAAAAAGGAATGTGGGGTCTCCAGAGCGTCGTAAGAAGTATAAAAACTGACTGGTCCAGCACATGATCCATGATGCTGAAACTGTCGGGGTCTATTGCAGCACTTGGGAGAGGTTGCACAGGGCTTCAGAACTGCCGTCTAAACCACTGCTGTGTTACCAGAAGCCCAAAGAAGCTGTCTCCTAGATGTCTTGCTAACAAGCCTCAGAGATTTGTATTGAGTAGCTGACTCTCCCGAGCTCACAGCAAGAACCTTTCCGCCGTGTTTCTATCACCAGAGCAGTGCCAGCCTGCCCGCCAGTGCTGTGCCGAGCTGACACAATGCGAACAGATCTGTCCATCAATTACCAACAAAACGGAGGCACCGCTCTTCCCACCACGACTCGAGTGCTGCGAATCAGCGCGACGCAGGGTGAGCACAGAGGCAGCTGGAGCAGGACCTGCACTGCACCATCAGAGGCAGCGAATGCAGAATGAGGCAACGATGTTTTCTGATTCCTCTTCTGCTTTCTGCCCTCTTTATTTTTGTCATACAGAAGTTGTTTTCAGTACTTTTCTTGACTTCTTTTTTTCTCACCATCCCTTCCTCTTTCCATTTCACCTTTGCCTTTTAGCTCTTTCCCCCGCTCTTCTCCCTCCCTTTTTTCTCAGCATCTATTTATTCCCTTTGTCTCACAAACCGTCTCTCTGCTTGGCTTTCTTTTTCCCAGCACTTACTGTATTCCATGTGTTTTTGCAACTCTAATGCTAGCTTGTCTGACAAAGAATAAACTCCTATTCATGGAAAATATATGCAGCTCTATGCACTGCTAAAACATGTTCAGACTGTTTGCTCACAGTTGCCCTGCACAGATAGCGTGGCACTGCTAACAAATGGACTGAACAGCTACCATTTCATTTACCAAAATGAAGAGCCAAATGCCACGCCAGCACACACCTTTGCAGTCGCACAGATTTTGTGCCATGTGTGCCACAGGGGTTCAGGTTCTTCTGCCTGGATCCATCTTAAACGCATCAAACTCTTTTCTCCTGTCAGTGAAACAGTGAGGTCTGGTCATTAAAATGCACTGATCTCCACTCCCAGCACTACTCACCTTGTCCAGGAATGGACAGCAATTAGTTGTGCTCTGCAATGTAGACCGATACAAATTCCTGAACTTCTAATGATGCTCATCTCATGATGCTCATGTCTGCTTTTTGTCTTCAGCCAGTATTTACACAACGAAGTACATCTATCATCATTCCCAAATTACCTTTTTCTGATGAAAAAGGAAAGATGTCCTTTCTGCTTGTGTTTCTTTCAGCTAGTGCTACTGTCTGGAGGACTCGTGCTCCCCTGTCCCGCACCCTGACGTCTGCACAGAAGCAGAAAGATGTTTATGGAAGCAGGTGAATCATTGCTGAGGACCAACTGGTACCACAGTTAGTTTTGCAAAAACTGTATTCAAGGTGGAAAAGAGTGGAAAAATAATTTGGAGATCCTGAAAACGGGAATCTTATTCTGGTTCTCATCATTTTAATCCCCCCTGAGCCCATCTTCTGTAATAGATGTCTTCTGCTAATTATTCCATTGCCAGTTCAAGCTATAATTTTAGATCACTCTGAGGAAGAGGTATTATCAGCTGATTTGTTAGGACAGCTCTGAAGTGAAAGGAGCAGTGTGGTGTTGTGATTTCATCTTGTGCATCTGGAGGATTAGCATCTGAAAGCAGCAGCACTCCAGCCACGATTCGTTTTAAACCAGACTTAGTCTTCGTGCACTTTCTTGCTTAGAGTATGGTAAATAAAGAGTGAGCATTTCTAAGGCACAAAGGGTAACTCTTCCACTGAACCCCGGTGTGAGTTGTGTGCCTAATTCCCATTTTGCTTTTCTGAAAGCACACGTCTCTTCTTTGCCCGTGTGCATGCCCCACATTCCCATTCAACCCTCTGCACACAATGTGATTTCCTTGCAGGACGACAAACCCTCTGCCATAGCTGAAATACGGCCAGGGGTATTTTTTGTCAAGCTGCTGAGACCAGGTTCTCCACTTCCCACTCTGCACTCCTGGGGTGATCAGATCCTGAAGTTAGCAGTCGCATAAGACCTTGTTAGCTGCTGCTGTCTGTGTGCTTTAAAAACAACCACGAGAACAGCAACTCAGCTGGGGAGAGCATATGCAATAGCCCTTTAATCATCGCCTCGGCTCCCCGTGTCACGATGCGTAAGCTTTCTCATCAACGAGGCTGGGAGCACAAAACCAGAGAACTTCTTAAATATTTCAAATATCTGCGTCTTGTGCTACCAGATTAACAAAAAAAAAAAAAAAAAAAAAAAAAAAAAAAAAAAAAAAAAAAAAGGGGGGGGAGAAAGAAAGAAAAAATCCTCTTGGATCAAAAGTGTCTCCTTATCAGGAAATGAAGGACAGGAACAAAAATACCTTCCTCCTCCATCTCCTCCTCTTCTTTTCCCACCTCAAACTCGACGACAGAATTCTTTCATCTGACGGCTCGCTGTAAAACGAGAGCGGGGTGTTTACAAACGGAGCTGCCCGGTGCACACCGGCGAGAGGCGGCACCGCAGCCCCAGCACAGCAGCGGGGGGAGCAGCGGCCAGCAGGTGTCTCTATGGGTGCCTCTGCCGGCCGGGCTGCGCTGCGCCGGGGGTTTCAAACGCCTTCCCTTCCCTTCCCTCCCTGCCTGCCTGCTCTCTGCAGACACCGAAGCCTCAGACTCTTAAGAAAAGGAAATACTTTATAAAGATTTCTTTATTCTCGTTTTCAATCACAAGGAAAGGCGGGTGGACCTGGCTTTAGCCCGCTGTATGCTCTCCTCTGTATTTAGGCAGAGAGACTGCAGCACTGAGGATAAGTGGTGAGAGCACCGAAGGAATTCGTTTCAGAGGTGGGAGAGGAAGGCTGGCATCCCCCAGCCATGTGGCTGCAGACTGCTGCATTTTGGCTTGGCTGGGGTTCAAGGCTCACCGCTGAAAATGCACACCTTGACAGCGTTTTGGAGGAGCTCTCCATTGGCATGATCCACATCTCTGAGAACACAATTGTCCATCACCGATCCGATCGTCTTCCTGTGACCGAAGGGTTTATGCAATTATAAAATAGGGAATGATTTTGAGGCTGTATCCCTCTCGTGGAATTACGCTTGGACTTTATCCGTAGAGACAGGGAAGGGATTTTGTTGTTTTGTTTGATCACTTCTTATCACAGAACTTTGTTTGACTCGAACCACAACAATACAAGCATTCAAACACCACCTTCAGATGTAATATTGATTTATAAAACAGCAGTGCACAGCTGCTGAATTTCACTGTTGCATGCAGAAGGTCTTCAATTCCCAACAAATTACTGGCATTTTTACCTATTTACAAATTAATGTTTCCTCTGAAGTTCGTGTGTTTCTTATTATTCCAGTCTGCTTTCTTTAGTTCCTGCTTAGAAACCTTGCGCAAGTGCATTACACTGTGATAGGGCAACTTTAGAGCATCAGTTAAATTGGAGTTAAATAAAAAAAAATCTAGATCAACTTTTTATCCTCAGGCAAGTTATGCACTGAGTAAAATTAAACCACTATATGTACTTGTAGATCGAAGAACCAGAGGTGGAGGATGGGTCAGAAACACTAAGATCAAAGTTTTCCCTCTTTGAAAAAAATCCCTTTGAAAAGCCCCCATGCCACCTATTCTGCTTGTTAATGTTTTGACTGGAAGTGTCTGGCAGTGTCATCAGCAGCAGAATATTTTTTAAAGGCGTTTTTTTTTTTTTTTTTTTTCCAGAGCTGGCTCTAATAGCAAACCGATGGATCCTTAGCAGCCTCTGTTATATGTCTCTTAAGGGAATATTTTTGTTAATTGCAAATATTTGATTGACAAACATGGGATGCAATTAGTAGGCAGGCACAGTAGGAATGTGCAGTGAACTGGATCTCTGAACCAACAGATCTCAACTCTCTCAGCTTGATCTGAAATAGGCTAGAGCATTTAAACCATATGTTTCCCTCAAACTTTTTCTTTCCTCTGAAAATTCCTTATTTCCCTCAACTAACCTTCTTTCACTCTCTGCACCAAGGGAGCTAATTCATCTACTGCGATCGCGTCAAATAAAGACAGAAAATTCTACACAAGCTTCAGACTTATGCTGCTTTTTGACCGTGGCAGTAAAAATTAATGTGGACAAGACTATACATGCCAGTTGTGCCTTACAAAAGCCCTAGGTGAAAGAGAATACAATCTAATTTAACTTTAGACATTTTGAGCTTAATGGTCTATTTAAACAACCTGGTACCATCTGACTACATTTATCAATTATATTTCTTTTTATTTATACAGAGTACTGTCTTTCTGGGGAGGCTATAATTAAAACTTATCTAGATAAATGGTGCTCGGATTCTGCAGCATGAGCAGGAATTCAAAGGACATCGGTGTTTTTATGTGCTCTTTTCCATAAAAAGTTTAAAGGGAAATACATTTCAATAATTAGAATAACCTAATTGCACGAGTTTTTACAATTACAGCTGGAGTTGTCAGCAGGAAGTGCCGTGTGGTCTGCAGATTGTGGTGTTGACACCCCAGAAGAAGCCCTTTCTGGCCGAGCAGTGCCTTTTCTCATGGGGTTCTCCTTGCTCCCTTCTTATGGCAAAGTCTACCCCTCAGAAACATGCTGGCTCTTATGGTTTGAGGCAGTTCTGAGCTCTCTGGCCGGGTTGTCAGAGTGACCCCCAATGCAGGTCAGTGTGTGGTGCAGTGTCAGGGTTCTAATCTTTGCAGGCCAACTGCAAGAGTCCATTTCCCAGATTCCCCATTAGGCAACTTCCTGCAGCTGAAGTAGGTGTGTTGGCAACAAGGACAGGTTTTATAGGGCATGGTGTTGCATTGTCAGGGGGCAATCAGAGGGAATGGAGAGGTCACCTTCTCCTCACTACTGTTTTTTGTGCATGGAATCCACCAGTCCTACCATGGCCTGATGTTATTCATAGAAGACCTCCATCTTTGAGTGCTGTGGCATGCAGCCATGTGGGCAGTGTGAGTTCATACGTACATCCACCTTCACGCTCCATGAAAGCATGTATATTCATAAAAGCACGTGAAGGTGCTGATGAAACTCTGCTCGTTTCTGAAGGGCCCAATCCCCCCAGCATTTCTCCTGCAGGGAACTGCTCCCGTGATTAAGGCTGACTCACATAAGTGTTGCAAGATCCAGCCTTTAATTTGCAAATCCCAATAACGATATATGTTAATCAGACACTTCATCAGTGAAAAGAGTCCTAGATCTGTAGTATGGTGAGGCTATAAATACAAGCTAGATTCCTTTAAAACTTCCTTGCAGAATTTTGTCCCTAGAAGGGAAAGTGTTATCTTGCTGCTGAGTCCTGACTATAAGATTTCAAACTCATTATAAGCAGCCCCACAGAACTAGCAAAACAATTATTTCCATCTGTAACACTTCATGCCACGTATTTATAACCCTCTTACTGAAGCAGGATTTAACAGAGACATTCACAAAGCACTCTTTTTAGGAGATTGGACAGGATTTTTACGGAAGGGCAGATCAGGAAGGTCCACTGCAAAGCCACAGTTATTTAGACAGAGCTGCCTAATGAGCAGATCTGGTGTACTGCAGAGAGATGGGAATGCAGGACCAGGTGTACACTTGGACTTGCCGAGGTCGCCCTCGATGGGACCAGTCCCTTGCAGATAATTTTTTTTCCACCCTGGAGCCGTTGTTGTGTCTCTCTGTTCAAGTGCTTGACAGAAAATGTCCACAGTCAGGCTGTGCATAATATATGCTCTCAATTTGTAAAATCTTTCTGTGCAACTGTGTGAAAGGGGGACTTTGTCTCAGGCTTTCCCTTCGCAGCACCACAATTTAAATGTTACCGTTTTGTCATGTTAATGTAGTTCACTGAAAATACTTAGATTGTCCTTAACTAATTGGGGAGGGGGAGATGATCACTGTGGCAAACTCGTAGCACGTAGTGTTCAGAGCAGTGCTGACACCATTTTGGTGAACACAGGTGATGAATGGTGTTGACATGAGCGGCTGCAGTTACACAGTGTGCGTATACACAAATTATACCACCATGTGTGTTCCTCTCTGTTATGAAAGCCTTTTGTTTATATATACCCAGCTATACATTTACACATTATGTAAATAAACACACATATGCCCATGCAATTTAATTGAATATATGTCTGTGGGTTAAGAGGCATGTTACTCTGATGAAAACATCTTATGGTACCGAGTAAAAATATTTCCAACATGCTTCTGAGCCTCCTGTAGAATTTAAGAAGGAACTGCAGAGCTTTCCTTAAGGCAGTGGTTAGAGTCATTCAACACGAGGGCATGGCGCTCTTCCAAAACCTGTAGGCTGTTGAACAGCAAGCACTCTTAAAAACCCATCAGGTCTCATCTTTACTCAGCTCCTTCTATCCTTACTCAGTTGTGAGCTTTGCCATCGATCTTTGGTACATGCACAATGGAACGTTACTCTCAGAGTTCTGTCTCAGATTAGGAATGTACTCTTCAGGCAGCATCCATGTGGGTCAGTCCTTCCGAACGCCACCTCCCTAAAACCACTGCAACACCTCTGGGTGGCACGGAGTGCAACTCCAGCTACACTACAGAGTCAGCTTAGGGCTAGGCTGCAGGGAACTGAGGCGGTGGTCTCCTGCTGTAAAATGCCTCTGGGAGCTGCAGGGAGTGGTGGGGCCCACTGCTGAGCCCACCAGAAAGGAACGTCCATCTGTGTAGCCATCAAGTGCTGGAAGACCAGCTTGGAGAGCAACAGTGACGGACCCTTGGTGCCAATGGACCAGGTCCGTTATTGGTGGTACCAGAGAGTTCTTTGGAGTGACTTGAAGGGGCTTGGAAGCACCAGAGAACTTCAGCAGGAAGTTTTCTCCCTTCCTCTGCCTCTATCCCCCTGCTCTGCCTCAAGCCAAATGCTGAACGTGTGGATTTCAGCAATTCACAGAGGTGAACAGCATGTTCTGCACACTCTGCGTGCCCACGAGCAGGCGCAGGGCAGTCTGGTGCAGGGGCAGCAGTGCTCCTCCTGCTTGCGAGAGCATGCACTGCATGCTGCCATTGCTGCACTCAGCCACTGCGCTCCCAGCGTCTTTGTTACCATTGCCTGATAAATAAACAGCCCGAAAATTACAGAACTTATTATGGTAATTGAGTGAAGAAAGGGAAATGCAAACCCTGCTTCACTATCCATTACATTGCCACCACTAAAGTTGCTAAACCTGCACTACTCAAATGATATTGTAATATTAGCCTTCTCTCTCTTTTCACAGTGATTGTTTTCTGTCCATCTCGGGTTGGATGTCAGTTCATTTAGATTTACATCAAGTAGTAAATTAAAATAATCACTCAGCAAACACTCTCGGCTCAGTTTTCTCTTTCAGTCAGGAGTTGCGAGAGATGCTTGAAGCATTCAAGCAGAAAATATTGCTGTCTAGATATTTGTCCTCTGGGTGATAAAGGAGGCATTGTCTTGGGACCCACTCAGGCCTCGGAGCTGATAGTAGCTGTGCATCACAGCTGTGAAGTGCGCTTTGTTATGTGTCTGAGGATTAGGGTTCAGGACCTTGTTTTTCTTGAAATACCAGACTGATCAGAGCTGCATATGTTCGGGGGAAAGCAGAGGTCGATGGTTCTCTGTCCACATTTTTACTAGATTATTCTTGGACAGAACTCTGGGAGAATACCCTGCAGCTTAAACCATCCCAAGAGTTTTTCATATTCTGCATTATAAACATCACAGGAAAAAAAAAAAAAAAAAAAAAAAAAGCCCTAGTTTATCTATCTGCATTTGAAACAAAAGACTACAGCGGCACAGCAAGGCTCTGGGCTGTGGACCCACATTGGAGCAGGCTGAATTTACTCCTTTGTGTTCCATTTACAATATAGCTGCCCATTTAGAGGCACAAATGCACCTTGATATAAAAAGGAAAAAAAAAAAAAAAAAGAACAGCAACCAAACAAAAGCCTGTATTTTATCAAATAAGGTGTGTACAGAGGCACTCTTAGTGAAGATGTCACCATAAGTTAAGGTAATCCTTTCATTACAGTCCCTGCGTAGAGATTGAATCCATCCCTTCCAGAACAGTGCCCTGATCAGTAGTCAGGATACTGCCCTTGGAATGATTGATGTCATTCATACAGCCCGCTGGTAGGACAGAAGTGAGCCCAGTGCTTTGCCCTGTACAGCATAATGCCTAAGGACCAGTTCCTTTTATTCCTCTGCTTGAAAGGATGTCAGCAGGCACTCCTTGTAACCTCACGGTTCTGAGCATCACCCATGCACCTTTACTTTTGAAATGAGGCCAGCACCTCCCTGACAAGTCAGTGTGACGGTTCAGGTGCTCCTTTTCCACTGATGGTCAAGCCCAGGGCTGTCTGCCATGGCACACAGGTGATCTGAGATGTGAGCTTGGGCTCCATAGGGTCCACGTCTGTGTGTGCCAGCTTGGGCTCAGCTGCAGACCAGAGAACCTGAGCACCTCCTGCCCTCCAACCCTGGTTTGTGTATCTCTGCTGTGTGGAGAAGACTCCTGGCATGTGTTGGTTTGGGGGCTTTTGACGAGAATGAACCACAACTCTTTTTTCTGCCTCAGCAAATTCGTTCCCAAGTGACCAAAAAGAGTAACTGCAGCAGGATGCAGGCTGAGGAGCCTTAGTCAGAAGTTGACAGTGTGATTACTGTTTGAATCAAAGTCCAGACTCTCAGCACAGCAAAGGTAGTATTCTGATCTTCTGTGTGGCTAGAGGTGCCCCTGCTCCAGCCTTTGCCATGGGGATGTTTGTGGAGCTGGGCACTGCCATGGGGCACATAAAGCATTGGCTGCTGCTGCCTGGCAGAACTGCTCTGCTGCATTTGTGCATGTCTGCCTACAGGAAACTGGCATTGTATGAAAGCATTTATCAATGAAGGTATGCTAACAGCAAACTTTCAAAAAAATTACAGGGCAGCAATCAGTGTCACACTTGTTTGTAAGTACTCTTTTGTAGTTGTTTGTTGTTTTTTTCCCCTTCTTTTCCACTTCTTCCTTTCTTAGGAAATGACCAAAGGGCACTGACCTCTCATTTTGTGCTTGCAGAAATCTTCTCTCTCTTCCTTATTTCTCCTCTGGCTGCTTTTATTTTCTTCTTGTTTTGGGTTTTTTTTCTTACTTTTTGTTTTCTTATTTAATACTCTGAAGAGGTTAGGTCTGTCCTTCTCCACGCTAGCTCAGCCATCCTGTAGTCCTCTCTTCTGCATGAACTGTTGCTGCTGATGGGGTTCGTGTATTACTGTATTTTTTGAGCATTTTCCTCTTCCCTCCCTAATTCATTTTTCCCCCTTGTTTGGCTGTCTCATACTTCTTTTATTCTCTCTATATTCTGGCAAAACATATCCAAGCAGCCACTTGCTGTTTTTCTGGGCTGCTCTTCCCCACCCTCAGCTATGTGCTCTGCAGAGCTGATCCCAGTGGTAATGCCCTCCCAGTGCCAGCCCCGCTTTCCCCTGTGCCATCTCTCCCTTCTGCACTGTCACACTCTGTAAGCAGTGTGACACAAGGACACAGTGCTCAGAGCCATGTTGGGAGGCAGAGCCCTGTACCTCAGTGCATTGTCCAACTGCCCCAGTGCTGGCTGACAGCAGTGCATGACGAGGGCAAGCAATGGCAGAGCATGTGCATAACCCTTTCCAGCCACATCCATCCCAGTGCTGGGTGTAGGGACTGTCCCCATGAGGGCCACGGAGCCCTGACAGCTTTTTATATTTTCTTAGCTAAAAAACACAAACCAAGCTCCTGTCTCAAAATGGGGCAAAGGAAGGGAGGGAAACCTTCCCTGCTGGTAGTCGTGCCCTCAGCTCCCACAAAGGACATAGGAGGCTGGAGCAGCTCGGGGAGAGGTATTCTGAGTGTGTAACCAGCACATCAGCCATTACATTAACTTTGTGGCCTTATATTAGCTGAAAATCAGGTCTCAGATCTTGATCTGAGTTCTTAGTGAAAGAAATGTCCAACCATTCACATGGCCATATTACAAAGCTTGCTGAAATTATTCAGAGCATACATTGGTAGATTGCTGGATATCTCAATATCAGTTTGGATTTAAAAGTGCTTAAATTATCAAAATATTGATATAAATCCATGTACGAAACAAGATACTTCCATCTGCAAGTGGTGCAGCCTGTTTTTTTTACTACTGTCACCAATCACTGTTACCAGGACCCAGACTAAAGGCAAACACTGGAAGAGGAATTTCCAATAGATCCTTGCAATACTAAAATAAAATAAAATAAAATAAAATAAAATAAAATAAAATAAAATAAGAAGAGAGAATTTCCTGACTGCAGGAAAAGAACTGCTGGGGTAGAAGGTTACCAGGGCCTCTGACTCCTTGTGTGTAGCTGAAGAGAGTATACAGAGTGTTCAAACACAAGTAGGAGACCTCCGAGATCAGCAACCACGCAAACCAGGGCAAGGTGAGAGAATGCAGCAGAGAGGAGGAGGGCAGCTGTCCCCACACACCCTCTGCTGGCAGGAGAGGTTTCAATGAGTCTTTGAAAGAGGCGGCTCACAAAAACTCTGTTTTGAGCTCTCGCTAAATTGAGAAATGTCAGAAATGGAAGTGCTATTCTCCACTTGGTTCTCAGGGTCTCTGTGTGCACCTGACTGGCTGGTGCTTTCTGAGAAGTGCCAGCAACCTGCTCTGAGCTCCCTGTGTTGTAGCGCCTGGCAGAATGGCAACACTTTGTTATAAATAAATAATATTTGCAATGTACTTGTTACATATCAAAATTTTGGTGTTATGCTTGCTGTTACGGGATAGGAAGAAACGTGCTTGGGTTTTGCTGTGGGCTCACCAGTGTGACCCTTCCTGCTGAGCAGGCTGAGGTCTACAAAGCATTTTGGAACTACTTGCTCTAATTAACTGACAGGAAGTACTGGAGGTATGCAAAATGCAGGCAAAACCCTGTGCATTATGTTTGAATATTTCCTCCCTCCAACAACACCAATAGTGACTTTATGTTCTAGAGCTCGGTGGTGGCAGAAGTGGGACTGACCCGTGAGTTTCCTTTGGAAGACAAAGTTGGCCCCTTTCCAAGCAATGCCATGCATAGCCCAGGCTCAAAAGGCAGCTGAAATAGCAGACTTGGCTGCAGCTGCTACCTGGAAATCCAGAGGCTGTTGTCATCCTTATTTCTTCTGTCGCTAGTCAGCTGGAAAGCACAGTGACCTGTGAGTAATGTGGCCATCCCAAAGCCATGCTGATAAAACCTTTACACTGCCGCCTCTCACCATCTCTCCCTTTCTATTTCTCTGAGATGTTCTGATCCAATCTTGACTTCCTTTGAGGTAGGGCATTCTTAATGCTCTACCCCCCTTGGAGAGTCAGAGAGAAATGATTTTGAGTTGTTATTTTGTTTTGTGTTTGCCAGACATACTTGTCTGCAGAGCTTTTGTACGAGTGGAAAAGGACGTGACTGTGGCCATAGTCCAGGGGCTCTTTTGGACATTGCTCTTCTCAGTCGGTAGCTGCTGTTGCGCAGCAGAAGATTTTCCGAATCCCAGCATACCAGAGTCCTAGGGGACAGTAAACTCCCAAGTGAAGCTCAGAGAAGCCCAGAATTGGGAGATAGGAAATCTCACACATTCTTTGCTCTCCCCACCTTCTTCACAATATTTACGTATTTCCTGGTTACCACTAGGCAGTCAATCCACTTGTTTTGGTAATCCTTTGCCATCTATACCACTAATGAATATTTTTTGTTCATTCCTTACAGGTCAGCATGGTGGATATTATGGCAGATTTCTACAGCCAAGACACAAATGTTGACAGATTTCCAGGTAACTGCCATTGTTTCTGATCTTTCATAAGTTGCTCTGGGTGTTGGAACCTTTTCTTCGATTTTAGGCTGCAATTCTCTCTCCTCATCTTCTACATTTGTCACCTCATGATCAGACTGTTGTCCTGAGTTGCATCTAAGTGCTATAAGTGCTACTTGGAAATGTGAAGTGAAGGCTGCCCGCTCAGTATGCAGCTCTTGTGTCCCACAGAAGCCTTTGAGCAGAAACCCGCAGACCTGCATATTCATATCTAAGGGGATTTGCTTGCATTTTATAAAGATATAGCTGCTTCAGCACTTACTGGATAAAGAACTGTCTTTCTGTCTGTATGATCCTGCCACAACTGTGGTTAATGGAAGAACTCAGTGGCAAGGCAATTTGCTTGTCTCTACAGAAACATTCTCACTTTTTTTCACTGGACAGAGCCCTTATCTACTTCTCACTTCTTTAAAATGGCTGAGATTTACTTTGGGTTGCTGCAGTGGATCTTAAAATATTTCATGGTTGCATTAGTTTCATTCTTTTTTTTTTTTTTTTGACAAACAAAATTAAGTAATCACACGCCACAGTAGAAACCTACAGCTCTGGGTGCAATGGCATGAAGCCTGCCGTGCTATGACCATCCTGAGCCCTGGCCCTGCTGTGACACCAAATCCATGGCAGTAGATGTGTGCTGCCTGATGAGGTTGTTCAAGGCAGAGCTTTGAGTGATCAGATGAAAGTAGGCTTTCAGTTTGGCACTCAGCCATCCTTGTTATGAGAGCGTTTGTACTGTAAGCTCCTTGGGGCAGGGACTGTGGCTTTCTGTACTTCTTGAGGCTCGCCAAGATTGTGGCCAGCATTCTGTGAACCAAAGCTAATAAATCAAAGCCAGCTTTTCCTCACGTGCTTCAAAACCTACTCCATTTTGGAACGAGAAAACCACGTACAGCTCACTGCAGGCTTTGTCAAATTATTCCTCCCCTTCACACTTGGGCTCTTCTTCATTTTCCACACACTTAATACTCACCCAGCTCCTTTCTGTAACTGGCAGCTGATCCAATTACACACTAGAGGTAGAAATACTGAAGTCTTACAGTTCAAATGTGGAATGATATGCATAGTCACTTTGTCACTCAAATCCTTAAAAAAAGAAAAAAAAAATGAAAGAAAGAGAAAAATCAGACTAGCTCGCCATAATTAAGGGCAGAAAATAGAGCACACAGTTAATATCTCCATGGTTTGCTCAATGAAGAAACTGGAGCCATGTGGCTTCTCAGATACAATCACTGGCTTTTTCCTTCTGGGGCTACAGTTCAAATCCAGCTTTAGGTTCTAAATTAAATGAGTCCCTTTAACCTCTGCAAGTGCACGAGATCCCTCCAGATCAGAGCTGAGGTTACTGACGTGTCAGCGTGGTGAGCCTTGCATTCTGCTACCTCCGCACACTTAATGGCATAAACAAAAGGAATTGAGGTCCAATCCTGGCAGAAGGCCAAGAATCAAGAGGTGTGTGGCATCGAGAGAGAGACACTGAGATAGGAAAGCCTGAATTATTGTAGGGCACAATTGGATGCAGAGCCACATCAGGGCTTTGCAGGTCTCACTCACTGGTGCTTCCTGCAATGAGGCACTTCATGGTAATGAACTCATCCGCTGCTTGCAGGCAGTGAAGTCTCAAAGGTAGGCTAAATCTGGGGTCAGTGGGATGGTGCTGTGTTCTGCCTGAGCTGTTTTCTAGAGTCCCCAATTTGCTTTTCATTGCATTAGCAGTACAAAAGTGTAGCCAGAGTCAGGTGTGGGATCCCAGCGGCACCATCCGGATGTGCAGCTCTTGAACTGTGCAAGTTGCCCGTGCAAAGCTGTGCCAAGAGAGAACTTGTTTGTCAGTAGGAAGGATCCTACGTGTTCACTAGGGATAACAAGGAATCCCAGTAATACAGTCCCAGTAATAATGGTTCTCTTTGAATTAAGGGCAAAGCTAAGATGCTGGTATTGCACAGCTAACTTGTTTGTACAGTTGGCATTTAGCTGCTGTGTACACAGTGGACTTATGTGCCTACTTCAGGAATTGCCTTTCTGGGAAATTCTGGTTCAGTTTCTTGCTATACTTTTGTTCAAGGTTTTGTTCAGTGATCCAGTTGCATTCAGAAAGCACACCTGTAAAACTGTGCAGTGGCAGCCCAGTATCTACCACGTTACCAAAAATATAGGAACATTCAAAACCACCAAGCTCCTCCACTTCCCTCCAGAGAGCTAGAACTGAGAATCCCATATGGAAAAAAAAAAAAAAAAAAAGAAAAAGAAAAAAAAAAAAAAGAAAAAAGAAAAAAAAAAAGCAATAATTAAAAATCCCTATTTCGCCCAAAGAATTCCTTTGTTCAAGGTATGTAAATGTATTTGCCTGCTTGTAAACTCTTTCATTAGCAGTAGTTCCCTGGCTCAGTAATCTGAGCTTGGGAATAGAGAAGTCTGGAAGGAGTGTTACTCTGAAACAAAACATCTGTCTTTCAGTCAAGACTAAACTGACAAGCAACAATTTAGTTGTCTAAACTCAGAGCTTTCAGGATTTCAGACTACATAAATGTCAAAATGCCTAGGTAGGGCTCAAAGGTGAGCGACAGTGTCGGCAAATATACATTGGAACTTCAATTATCCAAACCCTGATAACTCTCAGTTACCTGAAGTTTAAACACGTCTCCCCTCACCCTTAGTTTCCACATTTTTCTGTAAAATCCCTTTGTACAGAATTGCCTATGTCTTTGCCCAGCTTCGTCTGTAAACTTGAAGAGCTCGTCTCCGAAGGAGCTTAGTGTGTCTGCCAGATCACCCTTTCTGACAGAGTCTGTAATTATCCTTTCATGTTACCTGTAACATTTGAATGGAAGTATTAAAATAAATAAATCATAGTTTTAATCTTTGCTATCTCCAGCTACATTCCACTTCTCCTTAGGCATGGTGCTGCTGGGGCACCTATCATCCCCAGCACAGAGCATGGAAATGCCGCTGCTTTAAAGATACTGCAGAGAGGGTTGTGTCCTTTAGTTAGTGGATTGGATGGACTCTGCTGGTCAGCAGAACTCACTATCAGTAAGTTGGTTTCACAGACAAAAATCTTAACTTAGTTTCTCTCCTGTGACATCTTTGATATCAACTCTGAGCAACAAACTGGCACCATGAGGAAGAGCAAGGGGATTTTTGGCCCCTCAGTGTGGGCTTTCACTCTAGCTGAAGGCAAAGAGCCTGATCTTGCCAGAACAAATGGCATGAGATGTGGAAGACCCAGTATTGCAGAGGAAATTAAAATCCTTTTCCCCATTTGGAAGCAGAATTATGAATGTGAACTAGAAGGCAAAATACAGTCTAGTTTCATCTGTGGCTTCGTCTAGGAAAGAAGACAAAATAAAATTAATAGGGTTGTTCAATTGTAGGTTTTGTAGATATAAAAAAAATCTCATACTCCTGGCAGCAAATCAATATTGCAAAATAAAACCAGCAACAGAAGACAGTCCAGAGCATGCCCATTTCGATATTTAGCAAGTCCTGGTGTCTTAGGTGTCCCATGGTGATCAAAATCAAAATAAATTAAAGTTGCGCTTTAATTGAATTGCACAATGACATTTATTTAAACATTAGTAAACAAATGCAATTTTGTGCAATGCCTTAAATTGCATTTCTTACATATGCATTTAATTTAAATTTATTGAGATGGTTATTTATGTTAATAAAATAATTAAAAGCAGTTATTTAAGAGTAACTATGAAATAACTGTGTAAGTACCTATATTAATAAGACAGTTAGTTAAGGGATAATGTCTATTGCTTTATAGTGTAATTGCAACAAACAGCTGCTGAGTTTGATTAAGAGCTGAAGTGGAGCTAAAGCGTTTGAGCAATCTCAAAAGCTATTTGTTGTAAATGTTCTACAAGGCAGTAGCTATTATTCCTATTGTTAAAAAGCCATAGTATAAACATTAAAATATAACTCCTTAGTATGATGCTTTTTTCTTGGCGTATACAAGCACCTCTCTGGGAATGGTGGGGCTAGAGATGGGGCTTTGGTGGAGAAAAAGCTTTCTGGGAGGGAATAATTTGGTTGAACACAGCTTTGTTCATATCTCCTCCATGTGAGAATATACCTAACTGTGAAGCAGGGCACTGTCTGTTCTTGCAGGCTGCGTGTTCAGTGTTACCATTAAGAAATCCATAGCTGGATCTCTCCCAGATTTTGTAGGAAAATCTCAGCCTAAGCCTCAGGTCTGACCTAGAAATTTCTTGAGCATTTTGCTGGAGTGTAAGAAGAGAGACTTGAGCATACAGTAAAAATCCTTCCGCAAGTTTGTCTCTGAAATGGCTGCTGCCACTCCATAACTCCATCATTAACACACGAAGCAGACACTTCCTGGTCCCCAAGCGTATCCTGCTTTATGGCACTGACACATACCTAAACCACAGACCATTAATTTCAGTGGGATCAAGTAAGCAGATAGGCATTACTTGTATTGCAGTTGTTATTTACAAACTCCATATTCTCCTGCTTCTGGGCAGTGTGATCATATGTAAGCTTTTGCCTTTAAGATTTTTGCTATCTTTGTTGCAAGTTTTGTAGTAAACTAGGAAAGGGTTGCCTGATTACTTGAAAGCTCTGAATAGTAAACTCTGCCATGTTGACTAGACACAAATGGACATCTGGAGTCAACTCCATTTTCCTGCTCCTAGTCTGTGCGCCTCTGTGCCTCTTTTAAAAGTGAAAATCTCACAGAGCCCAGAAATGCTAGAAAAGGCTGCTAAGCAAAACGGTACCAGCAAAGATTTGACATGTTCCTGGTTTTGTAGTGAACTAAGCTGGCCAGGCCCTAGTGACAGATTTTCTAGGAGGATGAGAACATATCCATGTCATCCTGGTTCTCACTTCCAGCCAATGAAAGGTGGGTGGTTCTGTGCTGCTGGGAACTGAGCTTGGGAAGAAGGTACTGAAGCCCATTTGGTCAAGTCCCACCAGTGCATTCACACTGAGGTTGTAGGCCTTTTACATCAAAATATAAGCACCCCAAACGACAGAGAAAATGGTGTTACGATGCAATCACAGTTTCCCCCTTTTACACCTCTATTCCAAAGGAGGTAATTGGTCTTCGGCCAATCACTCATATATAATATTTCTGGAGAAGTCAGCTTGGCAAAGCCCTATCCCAGCAATTAACCAAGTGCCAGTATGCTGCTAACACCCCATGGAAAGGCTTTGCTTTTGCACCAGGCTCCTCCCCAGGAGCACCACTGTGGTTGGATCACCCCAAGCACCCATCAGGAGCTGAGATGGGGCACTATGCTCTACCTCAAGAGACACTTAGGGAAGCCCACACAGCACACTGTCTCCTTAAGCCACCGGGGCTTGCAGCCCTTCCTAACTCTACCCTGGGGAAAAGCTGTAACAATGGATAAAAGATTTGGGCCTCCCAGCTTAGTTACAAAGGATTCTCTTTACTCATCCTCTTAGTGAGATATCCAGTTGAATGCTTCTTGAAATCTTTCAAATATTAAAAATAAAATAAATCTTCTTATTCCACTCCTCAGTGAGGTTCTCATTGCAGTGCCCTGTTGTCATACACTTCAGGTCCGCTAAAATGTCAGAAGCCCCCTTCTGTTCTGTGGCAGCAGCCAGGTACATAGAGAAAAGGTTGTTCCATTCTTTGAATGAAAATGGAGGGCAAGAGCCCTCAAGCACTGAGAAGGGGAAGGTGTGCTGGATACTAACTAATGGCTGTCTAGCTGTGGGCTGCTCATTGCCTCTACCTTGCCTGGTGGGGATCTGGTTTAGAAAAGGGCTGGAGAAAGCTGTATTGTTGCAGCCAGAACATTACCTATGCATTTCACTCGGACATGTCAATCATCAGCGTGTGTTGCTCAGAGCAGTTACTGTAGAAAACATTGCTTCACCTGCCTGAGCAGCTGCTTTGCCTTTCATTTTCTGCTGTCTTCCCTTATTGCCAAAGTCTGCCTAGGGGTGCTCTGCTCCCCCTTGGCACGTGTTTCTCAGCCCTGTGGGGACAATATGCTTCAAACACTCTCAGGCCACTTACAGCCCCACAAGGCTGGGAGAATGAAAGCTGTCCATGTGCGCTGTCATGGAGGAAGCCCTGAAGTGACCTCGCTACCTGTGCTCTTAGAGCTCAGTTTTCTTTGCACAAAAAGCTTTGACCAAAACATGGTCATCATTGTTTTGTGATGAAAATGTCTCTTCCAGAAGCTCTCGCAAACACCTAAGTGGTTTCCTCTATCTGGCTTGCAGTCTCTCTCTGTCCTTCCAAGGAGCTGCTGAATATTCATTATTGCCTGATTCTAAACATTGCCTTTAAAGTCTTCCGAGCTTCTCAATCTTATCAGAGGCTGTACTGGTATGCAACCCTGGGTGAGAGCACACGAGAACTTGAATTTCTCAACAGCAGCTCTTTTTTATAAAGCATATGTTTAGATTCTTGTAAAAAAAACATCCACTTGCCCTGTTAGATCTCTTTTTTGACATCTTGCTATCTCTGAATTTAGCTTTCGTTAATTAGTCAAGAAAATAAACAGCCACGTTTCTTACTATTCACACCATCACAGACTGTATTCCAAGTCTGTACATATCCTGTAGCTTGTTAAGTAATTCTTTATCCTTTAAGAAATTTCCATAAATCTCTGACCAAGAAGAGCAATAATAGGTTACTTAGTCATCATATATAAAAATCTGAATCATTTTTACAAGTATCTTTAATGGCTTCTATTAATTACGTGTCTTCATAAAAAAAAGCTACTCCTCTCAAACATAGCATCCTTTCATTCTTCAAGAGGATCTAATTTCTAAAATAACTGAAATTAAGGCACCAATGCTTTGTTTGGGCAAATTAAGCAGGAAAAAAAAAAAAAAAAGCACAAACGCATCTCAAGCACGAGGTAAAAGAATCGTGTTCTATTAACTTGTCAGCTATCTTTGTATTAGCAACATTTTACAAGTCAGCCTACTGAGCTATTATGATTGGTGCTACACTGCCAGCAAAATACTGAATGTGGACTGGATTGTGATTGTAGCTGCAGCCCAGCTGACACTGAACCATCATCTCTGGCCCTGCTTCGGGCTTTGCCCCAGGTGTCCTTGACTTAGGTTTCATGGTGGCTCTGAGGTCAGCAGGAATGGAGCTTGGAATGGAACTCAAGGGCATGGAGCATCTTTTCCACCCCATTCCTTCCTGCCTCCTGCCCTTCTATAAGGGTTTCCCTGTGCTCAGCAGCATTGCTGGAGGGGCATTTTTTAGGTCAAATGATGTTTTACCCTATTAGTTCCTAGATTAACTGCATATCTTTGGGGGACAGAAATGGTCATATCAGGGATGTGCTGGTAGGTGGTACCAGCTCTTTCAAAGGCAGCTTAGACTGCTTGTGGATTGAAATGGCTCTAAAACCAGTCATTCTTTTTTACTTGCCCTTCCTTAATTTAAGTATTAGCTTGCTACCTTAATCACTACAAGATGCAGCACTCCTTGCCCTGCCGCAAGGGCTGAACTGAACCATGTTTTCCAAACTCTTTCAAAACAGCATCTCCTGTGTTCATCTTTCTTCCCATGAAGACACCAGAGGCCCTGAGTAACAGATAAAAATTTTTAAGGTCAAATGTAAAACAGAGGTAGCCTCTAACCCTCCGTGGCCTCTTTAAGCCCTCCCATGGTCCATAGGCTGAGAAACACTGAAAAGGGGAGCGGGGCACGGAAGCCTCTTTCTCCACTGTTTTATTTCAGGTCATGTAACCTTGCTCACTCTTCTGGAAGGCCTAAGGAGATCGAGGAGGGGTTTAAAGAGGAGATCTTCCTCTCCGGTTCAGTTGAATAGTCATGAATTACTCTTGGGAGACCAAAGCAGTATAAATGCTTAAGGACATCTTTTGATTACACATAGTTTTAAAAGATGCTAAAAACAGTCCTGCTGAACATAGTGCTAGATTTTTAGGTACTGACTTATTTATCTTAATTTATGGTATTTTCCCCCCTTCCTTGAAAAGCAAAGAGTATTGATAGATAAAGGGAAGAATTCTGTTTTTGTATGCAGCATGAGTCCAGTACTTGGCCAAGACCCAGATCTATTGTGGCAAGAAAGTAATAGATGAACTAACTAGAGACCCAGACTCCCTGGCTAGCATCCAAGAAACATTAAAAAATATAGTACTGCACATAACAAGTAGGAAGATGCATGCAAATGTTGATGGCTTACTGAAAACTGTTAACTTATTAATATGTTGGGTTTATAGACATGCATTTGGATTTTAAAACCTACTCTCTAAGTTCATGCCCTGAAATAATATTTAAAGCAGTACCACATTGGTGAGGGAGTTGTGAAGAAAACATTGCTGAAGCCCTAGAGCTGTAGAGCTTCTTTTGGGAGCATCAGCTCAGTGGTCCAGTTCAGCTCTCAGGAAATTTTCTGAGTAATGGCCCCATTATGTTTCTTCCCAAGACTTCCCCACCTTCCAGTCATGCATCTGCCAATCAGGACTTAGTCATAAAGGTAGAAGGGTTCAGAATCTATGGGTTTAAGTAAAAGATGTGGGTCAAGAGCTTTGTGCGGTACCCAGAGATCTACTAAAGACTTTTAGGGAGGAGATCTTAAGAACATTGGAGACTGAGGATCATTGACTAATGTAAGATTTAGTATGACATTGTTGCCAACACTTAGAATGAATCTTATTCCTGTGAGTATTCTAATGGATACACAAGATGGCTCACATTACCATGTCCATGTTGCTTATAACTTTGAAGTCTGGAGAATATTATAACTCTCCATGTAGATCTGGTTTGTCATCCAGCCCCGGTAAGATAGAACAGTCACTGTGCAGAGGGCCCATGATTACACTGAACTGCTGTCTGAAAGGGTAATAGATAAGGAAAGATGCTCAAGTCTTCACATTCCATGTTCATTTATACGCAAGCCTGGTGAATTCTGATTTTCAGTTATTGACATACAATTGCTAATGCAACCCCAAAATGATTTTTATTTCAGTGTTGAAGATGTTCTCTTTTTTTCCCTGTTGATTTGAACACCCATTAGCAATATTTTTATGCAAAGTAACTGCAATCACAAAAGTGCAAAATACAAACCCACTGGAAAAGTAGGTGAGCTCCAGGTGAGGCACTGCACGTGGAACAGACAGTGCTGTCCTGTGAAGCTTTACTGGAGCTTCAAATGATAGTTTATCCTTACCAAAGCGATAAGAGAAAAGATTCAGTGTTTGTACTTTATTAACAATCATAGATATCACCAGCATTCACAAGAAGTGTTGAATCCCTGGTTTTTTTATGCTTTTGAAGCTGCAGTTTGTCTCTTTTCTCCGTATAATTGTATAATACTGGAGAAATAGTTTATTGCTAGAGCTACAAGGTAAATGGTGGGACTTGCTTTTCAGGTGTTTTTCCCTGACTTATTCTGCATTCCCATCACATTTGGGCTCAGTTTTGTAGGAGCTGGTTGATGTTGTACTAAGTGAGCTTTCTCATACAGTATTGTTTTTCCTAATCTCTCAACTCTAATTGTTGCATACAAATTGTTTAATAAATAACGTTGGACAGAAAAAGGAAAAAAAAAAAAAAAAAGAGAGAGAGAAAAAAAGGGATATTAATTAAGAAAAGGATTTAGGCTGACTCAGTTTCATACATGAGACAAAAGGTTAAGTAAATGCCAAGGCCGCTATGCCTCTCCAAACAATGAATATTAGTTTTAGAATCATTAATGTCTGCTTAGAAAACAGAGTCATACTGGAGACTTACATGCCAAAATAGCCAAGGCCAGGGCTGTTTCTTTTCAATCTGAAGCTAAATTATTCTCCAATAGAGGGCTAAATGTATGCAATTAACAGTGCTAGGTAGGACAACAGGGAATGCCACTTTTAATATGTAGCCAAATTGAGATCAAGTTTTTCTTTGAATCTGGTAACTTGGACATTTAATATGCACAACCAAGCTCTGCATCAGAATGAGTGAAAATAAGCAGATAATTAACTCCTTCACTGCTTGTCAGTGGAGACAAAATGGTTAGGTTGCTCTTTACTGACTTTGGTCTCCTAAAGTTGATGTATCTGAAGAACAGTTTTTTCCAAGTGCCTTCCATATGTGGGCAAAGGTTAAGACAGCTGCATAGTCTCTGTTAGAAAGAGGAATTACCACATTGTATTTTTGAAAAAAAAACTTCATCCTAGGAAGGATTCATTCCTCTGACTGGGGGGAGCTGAAGTTGGAACAAATATGACCAGTATGAGTTTCACTGAAATTCTGATTCAGCATCTGAGTTGAAAAGCTTTAAGAAGATTAGGCTGAAAGGCTCAATGATATATTTTTAAAAAGAAATAACAAAATACTCTCTAAGCAAGTGCTTCTCACCAGTGTTCAGGCAAAAGTCAAGGTCTTTATTAAAAGTTCCCAGCACCCCTATGTGCAAAAGAAATGTTCTACAGCAGACAAGATGTGGTGCATACCACGTTAGCAGTGCCTATTTAGTAGGAGTGTGCCTAATACCAATGTTTAATTCCCATCCAGTAGTCTCCAAGAAAATAAATATATTTACTCCCAATAGACTACAAGGAGATGAGATAAATGACGGTGAAGTGAGTTGCATAAAGCAAATGAATTGAGCAATGTCCAGATGGCCCTGATCCTGAGCCCTGGCTAAGAATTTGTGCAAGAAAGCAGTCTGGGCAAGAAAGCCAGTCTGCTGCCTCTCTAGGCCTGGTTTGGCTCTGGAAAGTTGAAAACTGAAAAGATCAAATGCATTTTTACCTCTGACTGTATCTAAGCTAAGCCTGCACTTTCTTGCTCTGACTCCCACTTGAGCTTACAGCCAAAGGGCAACATCCCTGTTCAAGGCAGGTGACTTCTCACCAGTTGAGGCTGCCAGGGAAGAGACCGCCTCTGAAGTCAGTAGCCACATGCAAATAAATCCTCTGCTTTGGAAAGGCTATACTTAAATAGTTCAAGTTTTGTTTCTAAGGCTGAAGTGCATTAGCAGCTCTCATTTGACTGAGTAAATACAATTATGCTGAAGTCCTTTGCATTGTCACAAACGGGAGGAGATAGCTCTGCTCTAGGGCTTGTTTCAGTGAAGGGTCTGCACTGGAATGTGTTGTATTTGCATTCAATATTTGTGATGTGTCCAGGTCTCTCTCTCCAGTTCCTGGTGTTTGCTGCCTTTCAAGAGAAAAATTGATGTGTGAGGTATGGGCCCATGCAGGGTCACACGCTTGGCCCTGTGCTTTCCTTGCTGGCTTTACACCTGCTGACACTTGTTTACCTGACTACTCCTAAATCATCTTCATTAAAACCATTTGGAAAGAATCTGTGCGTTTTCTAATTGTGACTCTTTACCTTTTGGAAAATTTTATCTCTGGAGAGACCACAGGATGTCCCTTCCTGCCCCAGGGTTCTAACTGTGGGGGCATGCGTAAACCCCCCCAATGGGAAGGTCTCTTAGCAGGAGTGCAGGTTGTCTGGGACCAACCTCCCTCTGTCTGCAGCTGCCTGTCACACCACTGTCAAATATTTTATTTGGAAAATGTTTAGCTTTCAGTTATTTAGCCATGATTTTGTGCCAGAAAAGCCAGCATATCCTCACTGTATTTGCTCAAGGTCTGGCTCTGGTGCCATGGTGTGAGGGATTTATTTCCTTGCAGGCAAGGCCAGGCTAAGGTCAAACTGTCCTCTTGTGTCCCTTCTTTGAACAGTGTTGTCCTTGCAGTTTGCTCTCAAGAAATGTGCCTTTGGAGAGGAAATCTCCAGGATGCTTAGTATGATGGCACGTTCAATTTCAGAATGTAATTATCTTTTAGAGGTAGGTCCCAGCACTCCCTATCTGTTCTACTAGGCACTGTCTGCTCATCTTCCCACCCATTGCATCCAGTGACAAACAGGAAGGCAAAACAGCCCTGGGTCCTTTTTCCTGATGTCATCAACCACAAAAGCAGATAAGAGAGATTCCAAATTGCTTTCCAGCAGAGAAAACTGATGAGCCTCATGAGCTGTTTGGTTGTTTCCCTCTGCAGAATGCCCTTCCACAGAACACGGAGCATCCTTGTGCCACATTCCTTCACCACAGCAATCGCTGTCTGTCTTAGAGCCACAGTGACAGAGGCACCTTAGGTATGTACACATAGAGAGAGATGCACACCTCACGCCAGCAAAGCAGTCCCTAAAATAGGGAAGGAGAAGGGCACTGACGCTTAGTTTGTGTGAGACCACTCGCAGAGTGTTCCTCTGGCTGCTGGGGGCACAGAGATGTTCACACTGAGTTCATGCTTTCCTCAGGGACCTCAGCACATCAGCGTGTCTCTGGGTGCCAATTGGCCAGACAAGGGCTGAGCCCTGCTCTTTGCTGTGTTTAATCCCCAGTGCCAAGCCAGTAGGACACTGCAGACTATTGGGTTCCACTCAGGCATAATTCCATCATTACCATTGATTTGTTCCCACACTCCCCGTGGTGCTTTTAATCAACTCTCCATCTTTGTGCCTTCACACCTTCACGCTTTTCATGATTGGCTCTGCTACCTTCTGCCTCTGCAATGAAATAGTACCAATGGAAATCTGCCTGCATCTTACATACATTAACAATCCCATTTCTTCTCTCTCTGGTCCACTGAAGGGATCTTCCTCTCTCACAAAGGCACCACTGTCTTTGCACAGTGCTCCGGTAAGCGCAAGGCTTCTATTCATTTGTTCTCAACGTCTGGTACAATGGACTATAATTAGTAACTGGCCTCCTTGGTTTATTCCACCTTCAAAAGGCTCTTTTATACATTAGAAGATGCTGATTTTGCTGGTCTTGCCATAGCATTGTGCAGCGAAGATAAAACTAACATGCAGGCAAGGGGATAAGTAACTCACTAGCCAAAAGAAAAAGAAATAAATAAGATTAACAAGTAGGGTCACCATCACATTCATTTCATGCAGTGTGGTCCTGAAAGGAAGTCCTTAGCCCTTCAGTTTTGCATTCTCACCACCATTTATCAGCAGGTGTACCACATGTCACAGCAACTATCCTTTTTGGCAGCCTGTGTAGCACCAAAGGACTCCCAGAAAATGCAGAGTTCCGATATCTGTTGCAGATATAAAAAAAAAATTCCAGTATGCTCCTAAAGGAACACTCAATAAAGCAAAATAGTGTGATTTACCAACTCAAAGAAGCATGGACTAATAAAACATCATCATGGGACTGCTCTTTCCCCTAAACCTTTCATAGTTTGTTAGCACTGAAACTATTTGGAATTGTTTGAAGAAAACAAACATGATTCTAATCAGTCCACAGCACTACACAGGCTGCTTTCAATGACACATTTCATTATTGCTGTGTCTTGAGTGACTGTGACCTGCAAGGTCTTCAAAGGAGCCTGCTGCTTCAAGCAATCACTCCATGGTCACTTTAAGCGAAGTTTGGGGAGTAGTTCTAGGAATCAACTCAGAACTCCTCCATGGATATAGACCTGTAGTCTTTGCAGGAAATATCTAGACAGCTTTTTGCAGCCTGGACATAATGGCATCAAATTAATACACTCTTTAAAAGAACAAAGTATTGAACTTCCATCTAAAAGAGCTGAGCAGAAAAAGGCAGAAAGTATATGAGCATAGAATCACATAATCATAGAATGGCATAGGTTGGAAGGGACCTCAAAGATCATACAGTTCCAAACCCCTCAGCCACGGGTTGGTTGCCTCAAGAGGATGGAGCTTCAAGACGGCAGAGCAGAGGAACAACCACCCTGCAGTCACCCCTCTTTTGTTCCAGCTCAGGGTACTGTTGGCTTTGGCTGCAAGCACAAACTGCTGGCTCATGTCCAGCTTTTTTGTCCAACAGGATCCCCAAGTCCTTCTCCATAGGACTGTTCCTAATGAATTCTTCTCCCAGACTGTGCCCATATCTGGGGTTGCCCTGATCCAAGTGTAAGGCTCACCTCTCACATCTGTCCAAGTCATTCTGAATGGCATCCCTTCCTTCTGCTGCATCAGCTGCACCACTCCGCTTGATGTCATCTGCAAACTTGCCAAGGATGCACTTCATCCCTTCATGTGTGTCACTGACAAAGATGTTGAAGAATAGCAGTCCCAAGATGGACCTCCTGGGGACAACACAGAAGACCGACCTCCGCCTTGACACAGAGCCATTGACCACAACCCTCTGACTGTGGCCTTCCAAGCAACTCCTTATCCACTGGATAGTCTACCCTTCAAACCAATACTTCTTCAATTTAGAGATAAGGATGTGGTGGGGGACCATGTGAAAGACCTTGCAGAAATCCAAGTAGATGACATCAGTTGCCCTTCTTTGATCCACTGGTGCAGCCACTTCATTGTAGAAGGCCACCAGAACTGTGCATGCATATACATACACACAACGATGCTGGCAGTCTACATGCATACACTTTGTATACACAGCACAATGTACAGATTTTTGTGGCTGTACTGAGGACACAAGTTCAGGTCCTTGCCAAGTGTGCTGAGCATGGGTCTGCGAGCTGCTGCCAGCTGTTGGCTGTCACAGATCATATCAATTTGTTCAAGCAACAGAAGGGACAGTCAGCATTGCAAACCAGTGCTTTAAGAAAACAACTGTTTAAAAGTGGCACACATCCACCATCCCATCTGAGCATGGCAAAACACTTCTTTTTTGTATTTTGAGTATTTTGAGCAGCAGAGCAGGACATGCAGCGGCTGCTCCAGACGCTCTTGGCTCGGGCACATCACTTAATCCTTTGACTCAACTTCTGTGAGCAACAGCGTTTGCTTACCCCACAGGCAGATTGGGAGGATTAATTAATATTTGCAAAGTGCTTTGAAGATGAAAAGTAGCTTGTTAAGTACTATAAAGTATTATTAATAGTGATAACAAACTGATAATTTCGGAGTATGTAAGGCTCTTCTTAACCTTTTCTAGCATGACCTTTCATTTCAAGCAGCTGAAGAGGCAACACCACTACAGACAGCATGCTCGTATTTACCAAAGCACTACGGACATGTTGATGGAGCAAGGCACTAAATAAGTACAAAACGCACTCCATTTCCCATTTAAAATAAGCTGTGACATGTTTTAAAATACAGTTTGATGCAATGCATGTTAAATGTATCAAGATAGTATGTCTGGTTTGATTCGGTCTGTTAAATGTGTTAGAGTGGAGCAAAAGAGCTTTGGAAGTATGGCGGCTCCTACCTTTACCTGTTTGGATATTACGCTGGGAAAATGAGGTGCTGCTGTCAGCCATGACCAAGAGGAAGTCTGTCAGGGTATTTAGTTTGAAACAAGGAACAGTTTCAGATTTGTATGACCCAAGTCTTTAAGGCCAGTTTCCCAGCATTATGAAAAATGCTTTTCCTCTTAAAACTTTGAGATGTAAGAATTTTGTCTAGAGTATAAACAGTAGGACCTTCATGAAGAGTAAAATTTATCTCTTTGCTTGATAGGGTCATGTAACTCTAGCTGGGATTAGCTAATGTTTCACAGAGCCTGATGTTTTTGTGGCCAGGGCATCCCTTGAGGAAGGAAGATATCCACGTTTGATGAAAAGCTCCTATTAAAATTAGATACTGCTCTTGAACTTATCAAAGGAAAATGGAGAGTAATGAAAATTAAAAACACAGCTTAGGAATCTTGAAGAATGTTAGTGATCCGATAGTGATCCGACACTCACTGCCCACAGGTTCTTCCCTTTTCTGCCCTGCCTCTTGTGCACACACAGTCCTGCACACTCAGATCTGCTTCTTTCCCCAGTGGCATGGCTTTGCTTGTCTCTTTCTCATTTTTTTTCACACCCATCTCTGTATTCCCCAGAGCAAATTAAAAAAAAAAAAAAAAAAAAGTGGAGAGAAAGAGAAAATGTAACTGAAGAGAACAGAAATCAGCATAGGGAAACTTGCCAAATCTGAACCTTTCTCTTGATGAGTTACTGCTGAAGACAGGAATCACCAGCAAAACAAAGGATAATCTCCAAGTCAGCACATCCAGCTTTCCTATTCCCTATATCTTTTTCTAAATTACTACATGAAGACCTGGGTCGTTTCCAAAAAAGCAGGTCTTCTTTCCTGAGAGGGGATAGACTTGTGGCTTTGACAATTACCCATGGTCAGAAAGCAAACCTCGGGACCAGTGTTTCTTATGACTATTACATGAGCAAAATAGGAGGCGATAAAAGGAAAGCAGAAATAAGAGATGTTTTGAAGGAGAAGGATTTTGCATCACTGCTAAAAATGTATTTTTTAACTGCTTGCCTCCCTCTTTGGAAGAAGTTAACATTTCACGCTAGAAAAGATCAGAAACAGGAGAAATTTCCAGTTTGTTTACACTGTTTTTTGTACTCCTGGACTTTTTCCTCTGTTCAGCCTTTTTCTGGACAGTTGCTTACCAGATACCCAAAGAAATTCTTTGTATTATCCTTTTCTTTTTCATGAGATTTTCCCACGATAAGTGGCACAATGCTTTATATTGGCTTCTAAAAAACAAACCAGCTAGATGAACAAACGTGGAAACACATAATGTCAAAATACAAGCAAGAGAGCAGCGAATTTATGATTGTCCAAATGTATGTACAAATGAGACATAAAATCTAGCTTCTCAAAATCCAGAATGTCATCTCTCTTTTCAGTTCATTGCTGATGCATCCTGACACCAGAAACTCTAGCAAGGACACTGCTTGGATTTTCTTTCTTCTTTCCCCCCTCCTTTTTTTTTCCCCCCCAGGTGACTTTAATCTGTAATATCAGCAATAATCACCGTGGTATTGTTGCCTAGGCATTCCTGAAGAGTCAGAAGTGGACTGTAATTGAAGAGTTCATTACCAAGATCAGTTGGCTCCTTGATTACTGTGGCAAGGTGAAATATATATCCTCACCAAAAACCAACGGCTAAACCTTTAGAGAAGTCACCCACTTTTCACTCTTTTTCATTAGGACCCCGACAAGCTTGTCAGCAAAATTAAAGGTATGTCATTCACATCGTGCATGCATTGCAAAGGACTATAAACCTGCCAACCCCTTTGATGAAATAAAAGGGTTTTATTTATGATTCATGTAGGAATATGAGGTTATTTTTATTCTGCCAGTACACTAATAATCAGACAAGAGCTCAGGAAATGAGAAGGCAAACTGACAGGGAGGTTCTGATAAAGGGGAACCCTCTGGGGTATTTTGCCCCCTTTGTAATCTCTTCCTTTTTAGTGAGAGGTTATAAGCATGGCTTAGCATGATCTTGCAACTAGCTTGGCTTACAGGAACAAAGAGAACAGCTACCTAGCAGGACCAGAGGTGTAATTCCACAAGAAAAAGAAAATGCTTCCACCAGATAGATCTGCATTGCCACAGTGATGTGAATGGGAGTACCCAATCTGGTTTTCCAAGAGCACAATGAGTTGTAAAGACACCCTAGTTTTCTACTTGCTTTCCTACTGGGCAACATAACTAATCTGAGCAACGAGAAAGGAGACCATGAACCTCATACAGAGCCATTGCAAATTTGTTACCAATTTGTTTTATTCTAATTTCTGCAGGACCCTAAGCAGGATGTTTTCAAACTGCTCCCAGCCTAGTGGAACTTGAGGTACAGCAGCACAGTGACAGGAGGTTGGGGCAATAACTCCCTTCGCAGTCCCTGATCAACATGTGTGCTTGCAGAAGAGCTATGCTGCAGGTTGCATTTCAAGATGTGCCTTGCCCTTGGTGTTTCAGTGTTTTGGCAGTCTGAAGCTGTGTCAGTTCTAACCCAGCTCAGTGAAACTTCTGGAATTGCGTTTTGTGCATGTTGGTTTAAGCTGTCACTCATGCCACCAGCACCACCGTGATTACAGAAACACTCCCTGCAAGTGAAAAGGTATCACTGTGCTAGCTGGCTGCCCTTAAGTACGGTAGTTTGCTGAACAGTAGTGTGTTGGCAGGAAAACACAGACTAGCAAAATATATGCAGGATGAAGTGAAACAAAGTTCACTGGAGGAAAGAAAATAATACTAATCCTTCATTCAATAAGCAGCGAGTTAAGTACATTTTGCATGTTGAAGAAATGTAAGAGCAAAAGGAAGAAAGCACACATATAAAGGTGGTGTGAACGCCTTCCTCTCTAAAGACAACATATGGGGCATTTAGATATGAATAATCCCAGGAGTTATACCCAAGCTGCTAACATGAAATGTAGCACCTACTTTCAGACTCCACAGAATTTCAGGGTGTTTGAGTTCCCTCTGACCTGAGCATCCCCCAAAGAGACGTTGCTAACATTTTCATGGCTTGCTCAAGTAGCTGAATAGACCAGTGCTTGAGGTGGGATTACACTGAATCTCCAGCTCTTAATTTTTCGTATTCAGATCTGCACCAGGTTTGAGATGTTTGGATTGGTAAGGTGAGGCTGGATATGAAAGGATGAGCCATGGTCCAGGCAGCAAAGGTGCGCTGAACAGTCTGGTTTCTGGACATTAAGCCAACCTTTGTGACTGTCTCAGGCTTCTCCATGGTGCCATCTCTGAGACTTGTCCTACACCATCCTACTGATGCTAAGGCATTCATGTTGCAGGGGGCCTTGGACAAATACAGACACCTACTACTCTGCTGTCCACAGTGTTTTACCTCTGTACCACATGACACCTGAAAGAGATTCTTTAACAAATGCTTCCAAAAGCATTTCTGATGATGTAAATCTCTTGATGGCAAAACATGCATCCATTAGCAGAAGAGCTCCAGGACGAAGGCAGTACTTGGCATTATTTTCTGTGCCTTCTCAAGGTGTGGCTGGATATCAGGGCTGGGAGCAGCAGATCCTGCTGACTGCAGAGCACCAGGTGCCAGTCTCTTCAGAGGAGCCATCACCTGGAAGGAACTGCCTGGGCTTTTGGGTGCTGTGTATTACTGGAAGGACTCACAGTATCCCCAAGGCATTGCTGTCCCTTTAAAACTCTGCTTTCTTGTGTTGACTTCATGATTTGCAATAAAGCATAATTTTATTTCTCTCAGCTAATTGCAGACTGCTCCCTTCCACACTCTTGATCTTTGCACAGAACCAAAGGCATTGCTACAAGCCAGATGCAAGGTTTAGGAGGCTGTGATCTGTCCTGGCTGTTCCCCAGAGCATCCAGGTACTTCTCCTCACCCCACTCCAGCCTGCTGTTATGCTGGATGCAGAGCAGGTAACTATGTCATCAGCCCAAGATTTCATTCTTGCAAAGCACGGAGATTCATTATACTTACTTTATCAGCAGTAAGGTTTACTGCCGAATCCATGAGAGATATTCGTGTGAAACATGAGTAGAGAGTGAGGCATTGCATCTTTTCATTAATAAGCCCTCTTCTGGGATCCGGCATTAGTGAGATTCAGCGGATCATAGAGCACAGGGGTATCATTTTTACATGATTACTCTAAATTCTTAAACCAGAGGCTTAAGAGAGAGGCTTCGCACAAAGGCAGCTGTGGGAATTGTTAAGTGATTGGCACAGCACTGAGATGGGCTGAACCACTGCAGGTACCTCCAGCCATGGGGGTACCAGCATCATCTCATTACCAACCATGGAGGGAAATGCGAAAGAGGGACTGTGTCAGCTGGAGGAGCTGTGCTAACCCTGCAAAATACCTCTGTAGTTCTGTCCCTCCTCCCGAATAAATCTCTTGTCATAGTACTTTGGTAGGGTACCACAGGCTAAGCTGTTCCCTTTCTGTGCTGTTGTATCTGGGCTTATTTTTGCCCTGTCTGAGCCTACCTTCACTAGGACAGCTGCTAAAATATTGCCTGTGCAACCTCCACTCCCAAGAAATTAGCTGTTGGCTGAGCAGAGTGTTGAGATACTTTTGAGATATGTTTTCTTTGGGTGAGAAGCTTTGGGCAGCCCAGAGGATGAGCATGCAACTAGAACATCTTCGCCGGGTGGTAAAGAAAGGACCTGTAGACCTACACTGCTTTCTTGAGGTCACTGCATATTCCCTCTGTGATTTCATGCACATCCAGGCAAAAATGTTGCCTTGTAATCCTTGCCTCTGCTGCTGCATCCTGTCCTGCCAGGCTGCGTACTAACCAAAATCAAGGAGCTGATGTGGACAAAATAAAAACTCTTCTCTTTTTCCCAGGGTTGGTTTTCGTCTGTGTAAGTTCCTCAGCCTATTACAAAATGCAGGTACAGAAATGCTTATTCCATCATGAGAAAAAGGACCATGTAGTGAAAGAAGCACTGAACTGCTTCTGTCATTGACAACATCAGCTTGTATTGGCCAAACACATTGGCTGAGCTGTGCCTTCCACACCCCATTCAGAAAATGGAGATCTTACAAATTCTTCTTAGAATCTTTAAGGATGATGTCGTTGGCCTTTCCACATGTATTTGCACTTGTCCACAGAACAACAGAGGAGGCATTTCATTTGCATAAACTGTGAATAGCTTGGCTGGGTAGATGGGCAAGAAATAAATCCTCGATTTTAACAAAAAGCACTTTGATGGGGGATCAACTCGATGGGAGAATCAACACAGCAAGTAAGAAGTGTGATGCCAGACTTCAAACCACAACCTGTGTGTGTTTTGCTGGGTCCATACCCTAAAACAACTGCTCTGATGGCAACAGTTGCCAGAGTTATCCAGTCATCCCAGGGTACCCTTATCTCTGAAATACAAAGGTGACTGCTGCTCAGTTACATCTGATGAATGTTAGTGGAAAAAGAACTACTGCATTATTTTCCCAACACGTCTAAGTCCTGCAGAAACCTCCAGTATCCCAGTCAGTGCCTGATCCTGATCACTGATATTGGAGAAAGGTGAACAAAAGTGAAATTCACTTCTTGATACAACAGACCTATGAAATCCGAGAGCCATACTGGAAAATTTGGAAGTATCCTGCCATAAAGTATTCCTGGCCTTGTTGGTATTAATCAACCAATTCTCAGGTTTTTAGAAACAACTGATTTTAGGCAGAGATGTTCCTCTTTGAGATGACTTACTTCATCTAGTGCTTCCTGTAAGTCCAATAAGAAAAAGAAAAATGAGAAGCAGGAAGGTGGGGTCATGTGGGGCACTGAATAATCCAGATCAAACAGCAAAGAGCGCCCGATTAGAAGCCAACGCATTTCTCTTTTCAGTATCTCTGAAATTGTTTGGCAGACTTAATTAGAAACAGGTGCAAGCTATAATATTTATTGCAACAATGCATCATTTTTGTCTGTTTCCAAGGTCATCACTCTAGCCAATGGAAAGCCAACAACCCACAGGGAGTACAACTTAGTCTATATGGGTAAAATGTGAATTACTTAACCCTTTATCTAATGGAATGAAATACAACATTGCACAAAGCACAAAGCTCACAAAATGGAAAATCCTGTGAGAAATCTTTCTTGATAACAGGTTCCAGTGAAGTAAGTGACATCACCAGCTGAGCTAATAGCCAGCCTTAGGTAAAATGGAGTAGGTACAGATAAGGAATGAGAAAAACACATTTTTTTTTACTACTTTTCTTTCAAAGGCCTGGGTTTATGTAGAATTTGCTGCAGTAGGAGACCATGATTGCATGTTATCTAGTGCCTACGCTACGGTTGGGTATCATGCGCTATGTTCTGCTAAGATTTAGCAGTATATTTCTTTGGCTGCATCTGTCTCCAGTGCAATCAGGCTACAGCTGCACTTGTACAGGAGCACCTTAAAGCAGCCTCTGTGAGCTGCCAGGTAATCGTGCCAGGGTTTTCCAGTGGGAGAAGCCCGGAAGATGAAGCTGTAGATCCTTCCTGCCTGTTAAGCCAGCAGACTCAGAGAGACTAGATCTACGTTTTCCTCTCCATCCAAGGGTAAGTGTGCCAAACGTGATTCCGTCTGGCCCCATGGTGATTTTTTGTGGTTAAAACCTGAAGGGCCCTTGGTTACAATAAAGCCCCACTTCCAAAACTGTCACTTCATTCCCTCTTGTGAGTTCTCGTAATCTCTGTGTGACTTTTTTGTTCTTTTGTGATCATTTGCAAGTGAGGGTCTTCTCTGAAATTCTATTTCATTCCTTTTAAATGTGACAAAGATAAATATGGAAACAAAGCAGCATACTTTAATAGTAGAGATGTGTGAAATTGTGAGATTTTTGCCTTTTTGCAAAAGCCGCAAGAAGATGCCAATATTTCTGCAGACGGAAACTATTTTTTCCACCTCCAAATTGTCACACAGCATAAAATCTGTGGCTGTTTGTGTGTCGTTGGATAAAGGCAGCAAGGAAATACAGGTTCCCTCTTGAGAATTAGGGCACCCTGGCTTCTAACTTGTTCTTTTGGCTACCACAGTTCCCTGAAAGGCACCTCAGCACCTAGGCAGCACCACTGTCCTCATTAATTGTGCTCTTTCTACAGGGAATTACTAATGCCCTCTGTGATCTCAGGAACCATTCTTAAAAAAGACTATCATCTATCCATAAAATTCAGAGGTAAAACAATCCAAGCACATGATACTGATGGATTTGGGATGGAATTGTGAGCGCTTGTTTATTGAGACAGGTCCTACAGTCATATTTAGAGATCTCAGCAGAATCAAAGCTGATGTTTTGAGAGGACTCCTCTGCAGCACCTCAATGTCCCAGGGCTGAATCCTTGAGAAGACCTGACTCAAGTTTGAAACTTTGCAGCTCGACGTCCATGCTGATTTTATTCTCTTCCTTTGAATGTAATACCCCACATGTTTCAACTGCGTGTCTCATGGTACATGGTCTTTTAACAGCAGGCTGGTGAGATTTTACATCATATGAGCGTCACAGATTTGCTCAGGTAATTTGGTTCCTGAAATGTTGGTAACATCCTGTCACTGTCATTTTGCCCTTTTCTTTATCTTTCTCCCTGAAAGTGAAGATATTATAGGGAGCTAGCTCAGAACTGGGGATCTGTTCCATTGTTAACGTTCAGGCTCTTGCCAACACAGGTGTGTATGATGAGGAGAATTAGGAAAAAAGGGAGACAATGATTGCCCAAAGCCAGCCAGGATGGCAGCTGCCATCCTGCAGAGGACCACTGGCACCAGGAGCCGGACAAATTGGGAAGGGCAGAGGAGAGCCTCCCTGCACTGTTAAAGGTATTTCAGGCCAGTGTTTGCACAGTTCTCCAGATCCCCAGTGTGAATAAATGGGTAGGGATGTGAGTGAGAAAGGAAGGCTTATGCCAGGGAACTGAGCGATGTGTAATATTGCCGAGCAAGCTTGAGACTTCTGGAAATGCACTATGCACACTTGGAAAAGGCAATGGTCGTTCTGGGAGGCTCTGCTCAGGCATCGCATTTAGCTCTGTGTCCTGGCTGCCAAGCCACACTTGAATTGTATTGCATTTGGATTCTGGCAGAAAAAGTTACAGGTGATGGCTGGGTTAGCTGCCTTGGTCTTGGGTCATTCCTGCATTGTACTTAACTGAATAATACCCTCCCTTCCTTCTTTTTTTTTTTTTTCTCATTGATCAGGCTGCTTTTGAGAAAAGTGATACTTTGCATATCTGGCTAAGTGCTGTTAACAGTCTCTGCCTGCGGTTTGTTAAAATTAAAAAAAAAAGGAAAAAAAGAAAAAAAAGAAGTGTGATCTTGCTGGAGAAGTAATTTGCTTCTCTCCAACCAATGATGGCTTGCACTTTATGCAAATTGGTATCTAGGGATAACAAATCCCATTTAATACATATGCATAGTTCATAAAAAAAAACGACATGAGAGAAAGAGAAAAAAGATAAAGCAACGAGTCAGCAAAAGAACAGGTTCCGAGGAAATTTATTGTCCCAAATTGGACATTTGTAACAGATGATGTGAACAAGTGTTAACTTTGTTTTCAGCAGCTCTTCACGTACATTCACTAGACATCACACAGATTATGTTTTAAGGATCTGAACTGTAATAAAAAAAAAGTGTCTGTGGGCTTTGGAGTGTTGTGTTCCATATGGTTGGGGAAGTGCGGAGTTATTGCGACAAGCATCTTGTGAAGCTCATTACGCACGGCGGTGTTAGATGCGAATTGCTGCGCATCGCTATAGGGTACGTACATGACATCCCACAGTCAGCAGATAGCAACTGGAAATGAAAGATATGAAGGCACAGAGTACAGCTTCAGGGAACATGTTAGACAAAACATCTGCTGGTATCAGAAAGCTGCATTATCAGATCATTGTGGCCATGAATTTTTTATAAAGACTTTTTTTTTTTTTTTTTTTTTTTTTTTAAAGCTGCAACTTTGAAAGTGACATTTTGCGGGAAAGTTTTTGACTGAAGTGTGATGTCAGGAGAAAGGGCAGTCTAGTTTATTATCTGTGTGAGAGCCAATACTGGCAGCCTGAATCGGCTCCTCTCTCCAAGCAGTGCAGCTGGCCATCAAAAAGTACAAGTGCTTGTTCCCTCCTGATCCTGATGTCTGATAAAACTCTGACCCAGATGACAGGTGGTGGCTTTACCACCAGACTCCTCAGCAAGGAGTTTTCAAGTTTTGTTCCTGAAGGGCTACTTTGTCACACGGCTGGGCACTGCTGATTAAAATTAACCTAAAATTTGTGCTTAGGAGATAGAAGACGACATGGCTTGCATGCAAAGTCCAGAGAGGAGAGCTCAGCCTCCTTGCTCAACTCCCATGCGGTTGGGACCTGTACAGTGCCTGTGGCAAATGCTGCCAGCCCTCTAGCTCTGCCAAGATGGCCTCAACCAGGAAAGTTTTGCCACTGTGCTGGTTGTCCAGCCCAAGAGCTGTGCCTGGGGAGTGCTGCTGTAAGCCACGAGCAAGTCAGTGCTGAGAGGGGCCTCCACCTACTTAACATTCCTGGCATTTGTAAGAGCGGTGAGATGGCATGAAATGTATGTGCATATTGGAACTATTTACATTAAAACAAACAGGCATTTTCCAGTCTCTCATCTGTCCAGCCCCAGCTCTGGATTTTCATTTGCATCACTTGCACTGGAAGGTGAAACAACCTCCTCATCTACAGCAACAGGCACTGATGGAAACCCACCTCCCATTGCTCTGCAGCTGGTCTCTGTCTCTCCAATGAAATCCCTCAAAACTGCACAGAAAAAAGTGAGCAAGCTGCCTCCCCATGGTGATTTACAAATTGTCACCTCAAAGAGGAGACCAGGTACTCCCTGATGTTTTGATCCTTCCTAAGCCTTCTCCTTCCGTGTGCTAATATATGGGAGAAGGGATGTAAGGTCTGGAAACATCGCAATGCACGGAAGGACAGAGTTGCCAGCAGCTACTTTTTGTGTAACACTGGGCTCAGTCACTCACCCGTGTCCTCCCCCCCATACAAAAATAACTTGGTCACTAATGGCTTGTTGTGATTTCTTCCTTAGGGTGAGATTTTAGAAAACACTTGAGGATAGCTTTAATGAAAACACAAACAGACCAAATCTGAGCAATCTGTATTTTTTTCTCTTTCAAATAGAGTTTGCGTCTATATTATGAACTGAAAACTTTGATTCTACACTTGCTTGTTTTTGCGAAGAGAAAAGCTGAATATGGATTGTTTTTCTGAGAGGTGCCTCCAACACAACTCCCATCTGTGCATCTGTGTGTGAAGTCCTCAAACCCTGGAGTGTTCTGGTTTGCAGTGGGACAAGGGGCAGATCTGGCCTGAGCTGAACACTGGTCATCAAGGACATAGTTTCAGGTATGAGGACTGGAATCAGAGCCTGCTGCATTTTTAATGTTCTTTATAATGTTCTGTAAGATGTTTTGTAAGAAAGAAGACAGACTCTGTAGAAGGGTATGTTGTGATAGGACAAGGGGAAATGGGTTCAAACTGGAACGGGAGGTTTAGACTGGATATAAGGGAGGCATTTTTTACAGTAAGGGTGGTGAGGCACTGGCACAGATTGCCCAGAGAAGCGGTGGATGATCCATCTCTGGAGACGTTGGCTCTGGGGAGACCTTATCACTATAACAACCTGAAAGGAGATTGTCGTGAAGTAGTAGTCAACCTCTTCTCCTGCGTAACTAGAGACAGGACGAGAGGGAATGGCCTCAAGTTGCACCAGGGGAGGCTCAGTTTGGATATTAGGAATAATTTCTTCTTAGAAGGAGGAGTCAGACACTGGAATAGGCTGCTCAGGGAGGTGATTGAGTCACTGTTCCTGGTGTTCTAGAAATGTTCATATGTTGTACTTGGGGACGTAGTTTAGTAGGAGATATTGGTGACAGGTGAGTGATTGGACTAGATGATCTTTGAGGCTTTTTCCAACCTCGGTGATTCTATTCTAGTCTTTAACTCTATTCAGAGTCAGGCTGGATGAAGCTCTGAGCACTCTGATCTGGCTGTAGGTGTCTCTGTTCATTGCAGGGGAGTTGGACTAGATGACCTTTAAGGGTCCCATCCAAGTCAAACTATTCTGTGATTCTGTGATTCTAAAAGAGTGCAAGGGTTTTTATGTGATGCTTGTGATCTTTCTGGCTGCACACCCACACCACCAGGGGTTCCACCCTGCTAGGCTCATGCACTCCTTGCACAGGATCTTGCCCAGGTGAGCTCATCTGTCCAGATCAGAGCCTTCTTCCTTTGAAGCAGTGTCCCAGTGCCATGGCAGGAAACTCTATAAATCTGGAGTGTGAAAATGGGGAAGGTGGCAGCTCAGCCCCTCCAAATAAGACATCAGCCAAATTTCTTTTAACTGTTGTTGTCATATGCAATGACCCAACAGAGAACAAAATTGAGTCCTGCAGTCAATCCTGTCTGTGTCACTGTGTACAAAGCAAGCGGAAACATTTAACTGCCTTTTTTGTACATGCCTTATCTGAAAGCTGGTATATCAACATGCACTAATTGGTCTGTGCTGTTGCAGTAAATATGGTTGTAATTGCAGAGGCTGAAATGTGAACATATATTCTGTCCCCCCCCCCCTTTTTTTTTCACCTTTGCTTCTAGATTGGATTTGTGCTATGCTTTGAAAGATTTCCTTGGTTATCCCTCAACTTTTCTATATGCAGTCTTTCTGATAGCAAAAATGTTTCTCAGTAGGTAAGTATTTCATTGATGGAATAAATGTGATGCCTTACAGAATGACTGTGTTTGTGTGGGTACACGTGCATATATGAATGTATACATTCTGCAATTTATATAAAAATGGAACCCCTGCCTGCAGCTGGGTGTAATATGGGAAGCTTGTAATGCATGCTGGCGGTGTGTGCAGTCAGTGGAGCAAGCAGGGGGCAAAGAGCTGGCACTGCAATGTAGTGAAAGAGTACGGAATAATATATGGACATGCAGCTAACAAGAAGGGAAGGGAAGTGGCTGGAGGGTAAAGAGATATAATGGGTCCCAAATGTGGCAAGCGCATATGCTGCCATACAGCAAATGCAAAGTGCCACCACTAGTGACAAGTGTATTGCACCTAAGGAAAACAGCTGTGCCAAGCGCCCAAATCCATGTTCAGCCTCCTGACCCTATGTCTCCCTTGTCTGATGTGGATTAAATTGGTCAGGCTGAGAGCCTCTCTACATCTGTGTTCCACGGAAATAATGGCTCGGTAAATCTCTGAAATACTTCGTGAATGGGCAATCTATTTTGCATTTGCAATCTTGGATTTGTGAGATTGTTGTATTTTGTCTCATCTTATTTTTTCTATCTCACCAATGCTTTGATTATCAGTGGAGATCATTGCGTGGTTTGGTGCAGCTTGGTGTTACTTACAAATCCTCCCACATAACCCTGTTATTTGTTAATAATTTTTCTATTTTGAAGAAAAATCCTATGACACCTGAGATGGATCCCCTGTTCTAAGGCATAAAAATAATAGAGTCCCCTATGAAGAGCAGCCCTCTAATAGGTCCTATCTGCTCTGTATATATTTGAATATATAAAATATTAATAAATGATTCCAAATGTTTAATCATATCCATTTGACTCCATGAGACTCAGCATCTGTAGGCTTCTCGTGTTAACTGCCTGTGATAGCTCCATACTGCTGATTTGTTGTTGATCTTGAGTTTGTAAAGCAAAATAAAACGGAGGATTGCAGCTTGATTTGAATTAATCAGGTCTGATTAGACAGGAACAGATCAGGCTGTTCTGGAAATCCCTCACTCTAATACATTTTCATGTGCTAGTCAAAAAAAAAAACAAACAAAAAACAAACAAAAAAGAGTCTTCATGTCTTAAGTTAGAGTCCTATCTATTTAATAACATTTTTTCAGAGTGATAAATCTTACTAGAATTGGGGGGTGGGGTGGAGGGGGCGGGAGGGAGACATTATTATGATGCTCATCTTGCATGAAAGTAGTAGCATTTTGTTTTACAAAAATATGGATATTTTAGAATGGAGTCACCTGGTGGCAGATCTCATAAATGTACATAAAGAGATCCTTCCTAATATCACTGCTTAGGGTGTTGTTTTTTTTTCTCACAACACAGTCAGTGTAGATGCTTGGATAGATGGAGTCACAGCAGTGTATTTAGTTTAACACATCTATGTATGGCATAGAATAGTTATGCCAGGTAAATAATTCTTCAGTTAATAACCAGATCTATGCAAAGCAAAGGAGAAAGGATCATCCCATCAGAAGGAAAAAGCTTTATGGTGTCTACATGTCACCATGTGCATTCTGGGATTTGAGAGGATTGTGATGCCATTGACAAATCCAGTTGTAATTTTCAGCCAGAGCCATTGAGTATTCTGCTGATGGCTCCTTTTTGGTGGAAAGTCTTCCATGGAAACATTGCCTTCCTGAAGAGGTTTGTCTGGGGCAGCTTCCATCCTGCAAAGTGCTGTCAGGAAGCAAAGGAGGCAGGAAACTGGCAGGACTCAGCAAGGACCTGCCAGTCAAACTGAAGAAGAAGGGCATGTGCAGGCAAAGGAAACAATGATGCATCACCTGGGAGGAATACAGGGATGCTGTCTGGATGTGCACAGGTGGGATCAGGAAAGCAAAGGCCCGGATGGAACTGTGCTTGGTGAGGGACATGAAAATTAACAGGAAGAGATTTTACAGGTACCCCCTGATAAATGAGAAGGGGAAACTGGCTACAACATGGAGAAGGCTGAAGTACTAAAAAAGTTATTTGCTTCAGTCTTCTCTGGCAGTGAGGTTTCTTCTGTCTCTCACAAGCTTGAACCTTGCATCCCCAAACACTTAGATGGGGGTCTTGGGAGCAAAATCCCTCTATTGTAAGAGAAAATCAAGTCTGAGACTGCCTTATGAGATTAAATGTGTGTAAGTCCATGGGACCCAATGACCTGCATCCCAGAATCTTGAAGGAACTGACTGACGTGCTTGTTAAGCCACTCTCTGTTATATTTGAAAAGTCATGACTGGAAAAAGGGAAACATCATGCCCATTCATAAGAAAGACCTGGGGAACTACAGGCCAGTGAGCTTTGCCTCTCTACCTGAGGAGATCAGTGAGCGGATTCTCCTAGAAGATATGTTAAGGCACAAGAGAGATGAGCAGGTGATCTGAGACGGTCAGCATTGTTTCACCAAGGGCAGATCTTGCCTGACCAATCTGGTGAACTTCTATGATGGAATGATGGCATCAGTGGAAGGGAAGGGAAGGGCAACTCATGTCATTTGCATAGACTTCTGCAAGGTCTTTGACATGATCCCCCAACACTTCTTTATCTTTAAATTGAAGAAAAATGGGTAGATTATTCAGTGGATAAGGAATTGCCTGGTGAGTCGCAAGCAGGGGGTTGTGGTCAATGGCTTTCCATCCAGGTGGAGGCCAGTGACAAGTGGTGTCCCTCAAGGGGTCCATCTTGGGACTGCTATTCTTGAACATCTTTATCAGTGAAATAGATGAAGGGATTGAGTGCATCCTCATCAAGTTAACAGATGAGCTGTCAAGCTGAGTGTTGCAGTTGATACGGTAGAAAGAGTGAATGCCATCCAAAGGAACTGGACAAGTTTGAGAAATGGGCCTATGAGAACCTAATGAGGTTCAACAGAATTAAGTGCATGCTATTGCACTTGGGTCAGGGCAATCTCAGATATGTGTACAGACTGGGAGACATGAGCCAGCAGTGTGTGCTTGCAGCTGGAAATCAACAGTGTCCTGGGCTGCATCACAGGGGGGATGGACAGCCAGGAGAGAGAGAGGATTGTCCCCCTCTACTCTGCCTGCGTGAGGTCTCATCTGGAGTACTGCATGCAGAAGAGAGCTGCAGCCCCTCTCTCATGAAGACATTATGAGAAGAGAAGGTTCAGGAAAGATCTGGTAGTCCAGTTCCAGTACTTAAAGGGAGTTTATAAGAAGAAGGGGAGATCAGCTTTTACATGGGTAGATAGTGATAGTACAAAGGGGAATGGTTTTAAACTAAAAAGAGGGAGATTTAGATTAGATGTTGGGGAAATTTTTGACTGAGGGTGATGAGGTGCTGACACAGGCTGCCCAGAGAAGTTGTATATGCCCCATCTCTGGAGGTGTCCAAGGACAGGTTTTATGGGGCTCTTGGGAACCTGATCCACTGCCTTATTTAGTGGTTGGCAACACTGCCTAAGGTAGGGGGTTACAATTAAACTTTTTGTTCTCTTCCAATCCAAGCCATTCTATGATTCTATCAAGCAGCAGGGCCCAGTTGAATGCAGCCCTGTGCTGCACAGCACTGCCAGGTTCTGAGCCATCAGCGTGCAGCTGGAGGAATTCCAGTCACACCCCACTCCTCCTTTCTCACCTGTTCTTTCCTCAGTCAGGTTGCAGCAAGGAAAACGGGCCAGGGGTAGAAACAATCCTACCTGTAGAGCTCTTGGCTTGGCATTTTTCAGGCAGCTTTTATCCTTCCTTTAAACTCCTGACTGTGGTGTGCCAGTGCAACAGCCAAATGTTAAAGACATTACAGAGCAAACAGTCTGCAGGCTGCACCAGCTTGCAAATACAGAGGGAAATGAGCAGTAAAGTTGGGAGAAAGGAGAAGAGGTGATTATCCAGTGGTGGTTATTTGGAAAAGCAATAGTGAGAGGTGCTGTAAGTGACATAGATGCATGGTGAGACACAAGCCACCAAAGGCACAGCCATTACAATCAATTTAAAGTACAAAAATAGGAGGCTGAAGTGACAATAATGTATTTTAACCAAAATCACAGATTTTGTTCTGCAAGGCATGGTTAAAGAGACCAGGCCAAATTACATTATCTGAACAGAGAAAAAGTTTTCCTCTTTTATGTAAAAAAATTGCCCTTTTTTGCAAAGATAAAAATGGAGCAGAATGTTTTTTAAATAATTCTGAAATCCCATTAATACTTTTTTTTTTTTTTTTTTTTTTTTCCTATTTTAGTGTTCTTTTTCCTTCAATTGGACACATTATAAGCGGAATTTAATACATTACTGATGTTTTTAAACTGTTTTTAATAGAGCCTAGGGCCGACGCATGGAATCTGCATCTGTCCCATTGAAAGAAAAATACAGTTGTATAGACAATAAATAGCGTGTCCAACCAAACACTGATCTATGCGTTAGTTTTATTTATTGAGCTAACCAGCTTATGCATGGGCACTGGGAGGATGTTTTTAGGCACTTTTCCAAAGCTGAAGTCCATATGATGGGATTGATACTGTTTTGTTGTGTTTTGTTGTTTTGTTTTTTTTTTTTTGCTGCAGGAACGTGAACATGGAAGAAGAGCCTGGCATGGAAAACCACTGAGTTCTGACACATTCCATTTGCTCCTAACTCTTTGATTTCTACTCACAGAATCTGACATATGTTGGGCATTGACCTTGCTCTTTCAAATAAGCTTATTTTAGAAGACCTTTGCAAAATGCTGTCTGTTTGGCCTCGATGTAAGCTGTGAGAGAAATGTAGTACAAACACAGAAGTTGTATGTTTTGAATGCCAGAGATGTTACACCAAAGAGCAGTTGGTGTGATCTATACTGCTGAATGCTTTCTGTGCTGATAGCAAGGCTGTGTCCTTAAAGAAAATAAAATTGTACTTCCTGCATTGGACAATCTTCCCTTGCTTTCTATGAGTCTTGTTTTGTTTGGTTTTGTTTGGTTTTTGAGCAGGACCTTCAGGATCAGGCTTCTTTTTCCAGCTTCAAATACTCTGACTGGGCTCTGACACTCAGTGGAGTGCAAGCAAATATCTCAGTTAGTAAGTAAGGTTTTGGACTCAGAAACCCTGGGAGAATCAAGGACTTGTCAGACCTCGGGGTGCAGAATTTGTCCTCATAGATGGCTCTGAATACTGCAGGGACTGAGAAGTGGGAGGGACTTATCCAAACTTTGGCCTCTTCCTTATGGAACTGTGCACCAAGAGCGTTTCAAGAAGAGCTGTACCCTTCATGGTAGAGATTTGCTTTTCTTAGGGGAGTAACTTGTGGGAAAGTTCACAGGGAAAGTGCTGGGATCCTACAAATGCCAGCGTGAATTGATATGCAGTAAAGCAAATTGCCAGGTCCCAACACGGCAAATCACAGCAAGGGAATGAAAATGCCTCTATTAGATGGGTAGATAAAATGCCTTTCATAAAGGCATGTAGCTGCTGAACTCCTACCAACTCCATGGGTAGGAAAAGCAGAAAGAACATGGAAGTGTATTGGGGTCTATTAATTGAAGTTCTCCTTTTGCCAATAGACAAAATCTTACACCCTTTACTTGGGCTGTAAGGTTTGGAGCCTGGAAATTCAATCAGCTGGAGAGCATGTCCTGAGAACAGTCTGCTGAGATCAGCCATATCTGAGTAAGTGGCAATAAAACTCCACACGTAGGAAAACAGATATCAAATTGCCAAAATAAATGTAAATTTGAGTTCACGGTCATGTGTGCCTTTTTAGGCCCAAAGATGGCTCCACGTCCAGCAAGGAGAGGTGTCGGAGCTCTGCCAGAATGTGAATACTCATTGCCTGTGGCCCACGGACGGCTCTGCGTCCTGGCTTCCTCTCAAAGTGCCTGTCTCCATTGGCTTCACAAACACACAGGAAAGGCATCGAGTCTTGGCTTTGTTGGCACTGGGTTCCAAGGCTGAGAGCATCTGATGTGGAATATTTCCTCGGCAGATGGAGCTAGGAGTAGATTTTTTTTTACCTCTCTCTGCACACTTGATTGCTGGTTCTGTGGCAGCGCTGGGAAGCCTCCCTATTACTACAAATAACTAATTTTCAGTGTGAATACAGGTTTCCTGGTCTGACCCATCAAGGTTTTGGGGAACTGTGTGAGCGCCATGCCGCCGTTGCCAGCCCTGATGGAACCGTGCTATCAGTCAGCAGGAAGCATGCGAAGCTGCTCTCACCTCCTGCCATGGGGCTTGCCCCAAATCACCCCTACCCAACATTCACAAGCTTGTTTTCTCAGGGAAATGCCTTTTTATTTGTTGTGAACTCTTCACAGGGAAAAGCTTCTTACAAAAACTAAATGATGTAACATATTCTGGGTTCTGGGCAGATAAAAATTGAAAGGGCTGTGGTGTTTGTGGCAGTGGAATGATAGTGATGAGCGCCACATGGAGTCCCTGAAGATGGTGTCAGGGAATTTGATCCCCCATAAAATGATGAAAGACTCTGATGTAATGGTGTTTTGTGAAACAATTTGAGCATTCTTTCCCATTAACAACTGACTTCCATTGTGCTAGGATTTTTGTTCTTTTTTTTTTTAATATGTATTTTGAGCACACTGTGAACAAAAATTTCCATTGTGATAGTGCTGCGGGAAGATTTAAAGGTTGTGGTGGACTAAGAATTGAAATGCAAACCACACTCACACACCACCTCCTGCTGAGGCCCAAATTTTTATAGATCAGGTTCTGCAGCCCTGATGAGGAATCAGCGATCTGCCTTTCTGGGATTCACAAATTAGTTGCAGTCTGGGGTAGCATTTCCTGCAACATAATTGTAACTTAGCAGATGAAAGTTTGTCGCCGAAGGCAGCCGCAGTGCCACTATGGATCCCCTCACAGACAATGCAAACACCTCACAGCTCCCCACACCACAACACGCTCTTGCTGAATACTGTGTATATTGATCCTCTCCCCCTTGCTTTTCTTCTCCCCCGGTTTGCAGGTGGTAAAACATCGGCTGCCATGAACTTTTTGGGGAAAAAGAAAAGAAAAAAAAAAGGGTCGCAGGGGGAAAGGGAAAAGCTGTGTTCTGGGGGCTGCTAGAGCTGCCAGATCACAAGCTGCAGGCTTGCAACGGGGCTGCTGAAATGGCTACAAGGATAACAGGACATACATGCATTTGTGGATAATTGTGTTTGCTAATTAGTCATGAAACTTCAGGTAAGGAATATCCAATTCAATTTGTTATCATAGGTAAAGGCCTGGGCTTATGCTTTTCAGGGTAGTCTTTGTTGTTTTGTTTATTGCTGTCATTACAAATACATGGATTTTCATGTTTGGAAAGCTCCTTCCCATAGGGCTGGGGCAGCACCTGGCAGAGTGCTGGCAGGTGCCCCAGATTCCCAGACCCAGGGCAGACACCCCTGGCTCCCCACACTCCTTCCCTTCCTTCCAGCACAGTCTTGGGAGGGCTGTGGTGGGGCAGATGCTTTCCATTCTGTAACTTTAACCAGTTCTACTGCTTGCTACTAATTATCTACTAGCTAATACTAATAGCTAGCACCACTGCAGCATTTAAGAGCTACATATACATTAATGAGAATTAGCATTTGTTGACAGCCATGGTGGGAGTTGCCTGTCTTAAGCATTTCAGGGGTCCCTGTTGCTGTAATGTTTGATTGCCTCCTTTGGTAATTATAATTGACACTGAGCAAGTTTTTCATAGGTCTCATTTGACTGCACAGAGCTGAAGATACGTGGAGCTCTGTCTGTGTGGGGAGACGAGAGGCCAACAACAACGTGCTGCTTGGGAGCATCCTCTTTGCCCCACGTGGAGCAAAGGCACTGGGCACAGGGAGGGACCACGGGGTCTCTCTGGGCTGGGGCTCCATTCCCCCTCCCCATGCATCCTGCTGGGCTGGGGATCCATTCTCCAACATGCAGGGTCCTGCTAGAGAAGCAGCTGCTGTGATCCCCACCCAAGGAAGATGAGATACAGAAGCATAGAAGGGGCTTTTTTATAGCCAGGGGGCCAGCAGGGGAAGCAGTGGTCACAAGCAGAGGTTGGAAGCTGGCTTATTAAGTAAATCTCAGGCTGTGACTGGTTTTAATTTATTTCTTGTTTTATGTGCAAGGGACAGGGCCTCGCAGGCCTGGCTAGTATCAAAGCTTGGGGTTTGTAGGTTTTTAATCAAGGTCCACTTTGGGGGGCTCTACTTTCAGTGGTTGGGGATGTGTGGAGATTTTTTCATGGTGTTTTTTTTTTTCTTTTTTTTTTTTTCCCTGCTACAGTGTCTGGATTTCTTTAGTTAAACTTTTCCATTCTTCAAACCTGAGCCAAGTGAGTGCTTGCACATTGCCCAGCACTTTCCAGAGAGGGCTTCCTTGGTGGTGGGTTTGTTGGTTTGTTTTTTTTTTTCAGTAGGGTTTTTTTTTTGGTGGCTTTTCTTTGTTAGCAAATTTGCAGTCCGGTTTCTCTGAGAATCACAGATGGCATCTACAATACCACCCTGTCGCCTCTCACTAATTTGGCATTCTTAGCTCTGTCTAAATAGTTTATTGTTCATCAAAGCCATATGAAAGGAATTTTATATGATTTTTTTGTTGTTGTTGTTTTGTTTTGTCCCTCTGCTGGCAAGGGAAGTAAATCCCAAAGTATTTCAGCAGGTGCTATTAATATGCAAATAATGGCGAGTACGCCAGGCCTAATAGACCTCCCAACTACAGGGGAGGTGTCGCTGCTGGAGCAAATTAGCTTTCTGTAATTTGCATGCTTTTCACAGCCTCCTGGGATTATATTTTAGATCAGAGACAATAAAAGCATATGCTGTTAGTTTAAAATGTAACTAATTTTAGACTTTGAGACCATTTTAACCTAACTTCTTAGTGATGTTAAACTGTTATTTGCAGAGAAACTTTTACTCAGCTTGTTGTATTCATGGTCTTTCTCTTCTCCCATTAACTGCTCCATTTCTGTTTTCAGGATAAAAATGAAAAAGGAAATCTTCTACATGGCTGCATATCAAAAAAGGCGGGTATTTCTCATAGAATTAGGACCAGTTTCTCCTGGCTCTGTTTTGGGTCTGCACCCAGTTCCTGATAGGATCTAGAAGAGCTTTCAGGGTCATACTACTTCCCTCCCCTTGGACATCTTTGTGAGATATAAGTCCATCCCAAAATAACACTGCTGACCCATACAGGGAGGAAGATGTTCAAAGCACCATAAAAGCTTCTTGGCTGACCCACCAAGGCAAAAAGACACCGGGTTTCTGTAGTTCAGCTGCCCTATGTGTTTGCCTGGCCTGCTCCTACAGAGAGGCCCTTGGCAGTCTGTTTGAATTGGACAAAAACAAAGTAAGGATTTCAGTGCAGATTCGGTCTGTAGATTCAAATGTTATCGAGCTGTACTGGCACACTATCAATGGCACTTTCCAAATTGATATTGACAGCAAAAATCATACTGTTGACATCTGTAGTTTGTGAAAAATTGAATGATCGAACATCAGCTGTTGTGCCTGAGAATTTCTGTCTTTATTTCAAGTGCCACAGTGACTGCTTCCTACCCTTGCTCCTCCGTTGCAAGGGACTGCCCAAGTAGGACGTACCCAGGGCTGCCACCTGAAATGTCTGCCTGCTCCCCATGCCCACTTCTGTTCATTGAGCTTTGCTTTGCAGCGCTGTCGCAGTCTCAGCTGCCCCACTTCCTCCTGCCATGAGGGACTGCAGAAAGAGGTTGGTTAGAGAAACTGCAGGCTTAGCTGATGCAATTCAGCAGCAAACTGCAGTGGTGTCAGCTGAGGAAGGCTGTGAAAGGTAGAGAGGCAGTTGTTTTACTTTTGTCTTTCTGCCAGTTGTCCCATTGCCCAGAGTGTGTGATTTGTGAGTTTCCTTTGGCATGGCTGCTCCGTTGCTTATATATCTCTGAGCAGTGTTTCCAGGTCAGTTGGTCCGCAGGGTGGTGGCCATCTTTTATTTCAAGGGGGATAGAGTTCAGGGGTAGGATCAGATGTGTGGAGGAGATGGCAGCCAGGTGGAGATCACATTAGTGTTGTTAAATTTATTTCTAGCATGGGAAGGGTGAGTGTTAGAGAGAGAGAGCAAGCCTGAAAGATGTCCTTTGAGACAAGGCCAGGAAAGAAAGCCTTGGGATGCAGCTTTGGCTGTAGAGCAAGCTGGGCTGAGATTCTTCTGAATTTTTGGGGCCATAGCTTTGCCATTAATGTTTCTGTAAGTATATTTCATACATTCGATATATGAAAATACTTCATTTCCTAATTCAAAATGAGAAAAGAAGAAAAAAAAAAAAAAGTGGGACATGACTTATGCTTAACTTGTTAGTAGTGTGAGTAGTGATTGTAAAGAACTGTTCACAGATAATCAATGCACTGAACCCCGTGAAAGGGAAATATCTTCCCAGCACCAAACCCATTGGAGCTTGTGGAATTACAGCAGACTGCCATAAAGACATAGAATTTAACTGTTAATTCCCACTCCTATAGAGGTGGCCTCACCACTTAGCTGTCTGTGACACAAATCATTTTTGTTGTCAATAATAGGGCCCAGAGACTATGTAAGTGAGCTATAGATGCAACTTCTTCCACACCAAGATGGATTTGCTCCGCCATGTGCTGCAATGTCCCCGGTCCGTGCCTAGTGACACATGGGTCACCCTGCCAGGGCAGCTGAGCCTGGCGTCTTCATCACATTGGAATGAAGGAGGTTACGTTTTTAAATAACCATTTCAGATGCTATAAGCATACACTCATGAAGGAAAAAAAAGCCCTGGCAGTAACTAGTGGCAATCTCATTGAAAATACTGGACACCTTTTTTTTTTTCCCTTTCATCTCACCCTAGATGTTGACTAACGTTAAAACCAGCGATCTCTCACTTTTGCTGCTTTTCTCAAGTGGAATGTGATTTGCCTATTATGAGTCTGTGCACTGAACCTGGAAGCAGCTGATCTAAGAAAAAGAAAAAAAAAAAAAAAAAACAGAAAAAAAGGGAAAAAAAAAAAAAAGGTGTGAATACAGAACAAAAAATAAAAAATAAGCCCAATGGTTTGCTTTTGAGAAGTGGAGTGTAGTCAGAATTAAGGTGGAGGGGGGGGACAAGGCAACATCAGACATGTGGGAGCATGATCAAAATGTCTTCGGTGTTGTTTTACCAACACAACTGCAGTGGGATTATGAGCAAAGAAAAGCATGGGGGGATACTGCCAAGAGAGGGAAAAAAAAAAAAAGAAGGCATTTTTCAATAATGAACTGCTTGACTTCTTCCAGCAAAGACTTAGAAGTTTACAAGAATCAAGAGACTTTGTTATTAAATGGAAGGACTGTGATCCAGTAAGCCTCAGAGCATTGTATCTAGCGTCACTGCAAAATGCCATGTGCAACACTGTAAACTATTGGTAACAGGCTGTGTCATGGGCTTAGTTAGCATCATAGCAGGATATGCTGCTGCAGTTATCTCCAAGGAACCACTCTCTGCAGTGACACAGGCAACCATCAGCTTTGTGCAATGACTGCAGATACCCAGGCAGAGCTTTCTGGTAATGTGCAGGAGGTGTGTCATTTTCTTACACTGTGCCCATGTTGATTGTTGATTGCTTTGCCCATTTCCTTACAAGTGATATCCAGGAGCCAACGTGGCAGTGGTGTGCATTAGGTCTCAAACTCAGAGTTGAAAAAGGTTGACCTGTAATACCACTGATGGCTGCCATGCATCTCTTCACTTTGGACACACTGGGGAGTGTTGGTCAACTTCTGTTGCCAGGGCAAAATATTGCTGAAAATGTAGAAGCTGAGAACTCGGCAGGCTCATAGATAGGTGCTTCTTGAGCTTTCTATGCATTTAATCATATTCTGGGTACCTCCAGCTGTGCTTGCATGCTGCAGCTTTTGGCTGTCACGTGGGGGGAAGTTTTGGATTGTTTGATCTGGGGTTTGAAATCCATGTTTTTCTTAATTTGGTTTTCTTGCTGTGCTCCAACTGCTTCAGAGCTGTGCACTCTTCTCCTTCATGATCTCTCAGGAGAGAACACTGACACAGGCATAGAAAAGGTCAATCTGAAAGCTTGGCTGGTCTCTCTTAGTTACACCTCGGTTTATGATTTTTCTGGCACTTGGGTTTCATTACAAGCATCATAGGCATTCTTAGTCTGTATTTTGATTTGAATATTGCGAGGAAAATCTGTGTCGGTTTCACCAAAAACACAGGTAGACACACAGCTTCCCCTCCCCCCATCTAAAAATGGCTTCAGCTTCTTTCAGATACCTTCTAGCAGTGAACTTCACCCATGGTATGAAAGGTAGACTGCATAGGTAACTGAGTTTAGAGGATGTGCAGGACCATGTACCTTCCTCTGATCCTTGTTCTGTTACTACTACAGCTCAATTGTGGATGTTTCATTCTTTTGTTCTGACTCTGAATTTCTTTAGTAATTGCGGTTCACGAGTTTATTCTCCACGCCAATGAGATGTTGGTTGTTGTTCCTGTGTTGTTGGTTTTTTTTTGCTACAAACTGCATTGTCTTATTTGAGGAATATGTTCACAAGTGAGAAGGAATTGCCTTTATTAACAAATGAAAAGCTTGCACTGTCAAAACTGAAATTGTTCTACCTTTTTATGTGCAAATTACAGCTACTGTCAAACCTTCAGCCACAGTGCATTTAATTTGTGGAAATATAAAAATACCTAGCTTAATATTAAAATATTCTACATGAAGAAGGAAATATTTTTAAGTGATGTATTGCATTCAGGACTCTCAGAAAAAAAAAAAATCAGATTTGAAAGAAATAAAATGGTACTTTAACTGAATTTATTCTTCTCTGTGCTCATGAGGAATCAGTATAGTGCTTAAGGGTGTGTTTAAGTTATTCAAGTGTTTGTATATCTGATTAGATCATGGCCATTGGAAATGAACCATGCTGAGTGTGTGTCCAGGGCATGGGAGCTACATGCCCTGTATTTTTCTGTATGAAAGGGTCACAAATTGTTTTTTTTTGTTTGTCTTTTTTTTTTAATTAGTAGCAAAGGTACTGAGGTTTTGATGCTAGATTCAGTAAACTTAGAATGAAATATAAAAGTAACTATTAGATAACTTTTGCAAGGTCTTTGAGGTAGAAGATCACATTTGGATCATCTGAAGTTGACACTGATTCTATATTTCAGCTTCCAAACAAAGCAACTTCTATTTACCCTGCAGCACCTACCTGATACATACCAGCAGCAAACTCCTTTCATCTGAAAGTAGATTGGATGGTATCATAAGACGTATGTCTGCCAGTTTCTTTCCCTTTGTTGTGGGATGAACAGCAGTCCTTCTGCCATTCTGGTTGCTGTGAGGAGAACCAGCAATGACCTGTCTCAGCCTGCAGTGCTGTACACCAGCTGCCAAATGTTCTTCAGAGTGGTCAGTGTCTTTAGCTGCGCCTTGACATGTGTGTTTTACCAGCATCCCTGCAGACTACTCCATGTTTACTTTCCCAGCTCTCCTGTGAGCAGGGAAATTTTGCCAAGGCGTTTTGTAAGAAGGGGTCCTGCTAAGAAAGGCTGTGTTGCCAGTCATTTGTTTCCAATCAGATATTCCAGTATTCGGTCCTGTCTTAGGGGAGGTTTTAATGGTCCTGAGTCTGTTTTTACCTTATTATTTCCAAAGCCTGAACCAGGGATATTTGTCTTTCTGCAGTCCTGAGAAGAAAATAAGTGGCTACACTTTGAGGTGTGGGGCTCATTCCCTGAAGTGGCCCATTCTGGGCTCTCAGGGCAGTGCCTGCAGTCATCCTCTGAAACAGCCATCTGAGCAGTGCAGTAGCATGCCTGTGCCAGGGCTGCCATGTGCCTGGGAAGCAGCAGAGGTGCTGCATGGTCACCTGGCCTCACCACATGGCGTTGACCACCCAATTCTGCATTAAAGGTAAAGAAAATAGTTCATCAGGTTTTGTTAACCACCAGAAGTTCTTCTTGGGTGACAAATTATTGTCTCCAGGGAACCAGAGCACCTGCACTCCCTACTGCTTTATGCCAATGCTGTTGGCAATGCATAATTCTGGCATCCTCTTTTATAAACCATTTATTTCATCTGGGCCATCTCTGCATAGGAAATTCCACAGGCTAAATGCAGAGTGTATTACATCTGAAGGTGCTTATTACTGGTATTAAGCCATTAGCCATAATAAAGTGCAATACGGCTATTGAGTCTGGGGGCTGTCCCAGGCTTTGTCCATATTCTCTTTCCATATCCGTTCCTCAGTATGAAATACACAGTCTTCATATTCTGCCTCTCAACATTAGAAACAAGCAAAGTGGTTTGGGTTGGGATCTCCTATTTCAGACCGTAAACATAAGATCCAGCCACCCCATAACGTACATTCTTCCAAGCTTACTGCTTTCCATGAGTGCTCAGGTACCTATAGCACATGGTGGAGACTGAGTCTGGTCCCTCCAACAGAGAAAATCTTACCCAACAAAGCCAGAAGCTATGCACATTACTCAGGAGCTGAAGCTTCACCCAAGGCATTAAGTTGTGCCTCTGTGTTGCAGCCACAACCTCCTTGATTTCTGCCAAGAGCCCATAAAACAATGGAGACTGTGATCTTCCCAAGACCTGTTTCTTTGAAGAGTGCTCCATGTTCTGGGTCCATGGCCAGAGTTACAGAGGCAAAAGCACAGTGCCAAGTACACTGGACTGCTAGCTGGCTCCCTGCTGACTCTTCCAACTTGGAAGACCTTTGGCCTCATGCGCTTGGTGCTTTAATTGGGCAACATGCATGGTGGACATCTCTCTCTTGATTACTGTTATTATTACAGAATCAGACACTACTTTTATAAGAATGTACTGGGGATATACTATTTATACAGAAACTATATACAAAAAAATCCACTTTCTCCACGGTGATTGCACATAATGGGGTAAGCCCAGCTTTGATTCATTAGAGTAGCAGAAGAGATATTCAGAATTATTTGATGTAATTCACAGCACTTCACAACGCATGTATTTTCATGATGTTCTAAATCCAGTGCTTGCACTGGTAACTCAAGCATATGATGACTGGTTTGCAATAGCATTGTTGTCTTACAATTGTGGTAGAGCCATCATTGTAACTGGCCAACCCAGAGGCACATTTAGCAAGGTATTTTTAGGGAGTGACTGCTGTGCACTGCTCTGGCTGTTTGTGAACCCATTTCTGAACATCTCTGATCGCCTCCTCTGCCAGACCCTGGCACCACAGATGCCTGAGTAAAACCACAGCAGCCTGCCAGAGTGGAACAATTTTTCATCTGCCCCCGGGCTGAGAGCATAATTTTCAAAGTGATGCTGGGTAAAAAAAAAAAAAAAAAAAAAAAAAATCTCCAGTTTGTTTCTGGGATTGGAAAATAAAAAATAAAAATAAAAATAAAATAATTAAAAAAAAGAGCCATCTTGGTTTCAGATCATTAATAATTAATTTAGGAAAATATTTCATATGAATGAGATTTTGCTGCCTTTTTTTTTTTTTTTTTTTTTTTTCCTTTCTTTTCTGGTAAGGTGTAGGAGCAAACTTTTAGGACCAGTGATGAATCACAGTATCTCCCCTCCCATTTTCACATTCGCTTCCTCTTGCCTTATCAAAACTATCCTTCTAGCTTCACTGACCTGGGCATGACTTCCTCTAATCCAGTGCTAGATGAGCCTCAAGAGACCTAGTACTCACATCCATGTAGACAGCCAGCCCCAGCCTGTGAAAACCTCTGGTTTTAAACACTGCTCTTTACGTAGAAGATACTACTGGATAAAAAGAATTTTTGAGTCTCCAATTGTATAATTTCAAAATGCTGTGTGTTTATTTATTTTTTAATTTAGAATTAAGACTTTTGAAAGGACTTTATTTTTTCAACCCAACCATTGTATGTATGTAGATTTCACCATCACCACACTCAAAGCAAAGCTTATACAAGACACCTTTGGCAACAGCAGCCTTTGATGCGTAAGGCCATCATGTGGAATTTTTATTTCCTTTCTTTCCCTATGTGCTCCTCTGCACTCTCTGATTTTATTGGGTACTGTGGTGTATTTGCATACCTCTGGAAATCGGTTGCATAATTCACATTTGCTGTTGACCTTTTTTTTTTCTTCTAGTACCATGGATTAAACTCAAATTGCAGTCTGAAAGCCTTGATTTAGCTCTGCTGGGCCTCTTTTGCCTGTACCTGGCAAATGGAAATGCCTTTTGTATGGGTTTTCAGTTGTTCCTGCCTCGAACCTGAAGTTGCACATTACTCATTTACCCAGTTAATTCTCTCTAATCAGTTCGATTCCTTTAAATCACTACCTGAAAAACATTCATAGCAATTATCAGAGTGACTTGTTTAATGAAGGAAAGCTGCTTTCATTGCTCAGAATCACGTATGTATATGTTTGCTTCTCAGTCTAAACATTTGTGAAGTTTGGAAACATTCTGGACGTGGCCAACGAGTGCATTTAATGCTGGACAAGATTTCACACCTCGGGGTTCTGTATTTACAGCTCTGTCATGTTCTTTTCTTGTACTGTGCTGAAGAAGAGGACTTTTATTTTCTATTCTGATGAAAAGTTGTCTGTCACTGTGTGGTTATTGCCGAACAAAATACTGCCCAAAATTTGACCCTGAGTTGCACAAGGACAGTTTACCCCAGTATTTGAAAGGAAATGTGAGCCTTCTCCTTCTAGCCAAAGGAGTAAGCTTTCTGGGTGTATAAAATAGGAGTAACTCTTAAAATGCTTTGTGGAGCCACAGATTTAAACGCTCTCAGCTGAACCATTTTTCTCCTACAGTCACTCTCCTGAATTCAGTCATGCTAACATAGCTTTTCACCAAGATGAGATTCAGAAATAGGGGGAAAAAAAAGAAAGAAAAAAAGAAAGAAAAAAAAAAAAAAGTGTGCTAATCATTGTGATACTGGAAAAAAAATTAGAAGTATTTTTACTTTATCAAATGATGCTGTGCTAAAACCTTACCCATAGCTTTGGCATTCAAAGAAAGAGTTCACAGTGATGTCAGTGGGCATCATGCTGCACAAGGAACCTGATACAGGATCTCCTGTTTCTATCATTATATATATATTATATATATATATGTTATATATTAATTATAATGATACTGTTTCTGTCCCACACCCTTGCAGGCTGCAGATGCAGAGTTGATCCACCTCCTGTGCATTCAGCAGTAATGCAGAGAGCCTGGGACAGGCATTCAGCTTCACCAGTTAGGGAGGAGAAGAAGGGAACAGCTTGGAACAGTCAGAGCTCTTAAATACTATCAGCTTTTTTTATTTAAGAAGCCAGTGGCTACATAAAAGTAAATAAACATTTACAGTGCTCTTTTCACCAGTGTTGAATAGACCACAGCGTGATCTGTATTTTCCCAGCTGTTTTTCCAAAAGTTTGATTGCCTTACTGTATTCTACCTAGTCTGGACTCTTACTGCCCTTACTGTAATTGTTTGTGCTCAGTGACTGTTGCCAACCAAAAATGTGAATAATTTATAATGAATTAGTACCTTGAAAAATTTCACATCCCTTTCCATTCGTATTGTTCATGAGCAGACTGTGAATTTTCTTTTCCATTATTCATAATTGCTCCCAAAATCATTTGCGGAGGAAAGATAATTTTTTTCCCCTACATAGATAGTTCAAAGGTAAAACAGTATTTGCACTGTAGACAAAAGATGTGCTCCACATCTGCACGTATGATTGTTGCATGACAGTACTTTTTTCCCTGATTGAATGAATATGACTAATGAAAGATTCTTCATTCAAGAAAAATTACTTTCTAGTTATCCATGTTACTCATTCATTCAGATATTTTTTTTTTCCTGAAAATAATTTTAAGTATACTGGTTCAGTCAGCATATCAATCATTGTATTTGTTATGTCCCTAGCTATTAAAATAGCTATTAGAATAGCTGGAGAAGGTGAATACAACCCTTTGCCCACTTGAATGCTGCACAAGTAATATTTAGTATAGAAGCTTTTTAAATCTCTTTTCTACTTTTTAAATATAAAATTCATAATTAAGGGCTTAATTATAAAATATTTGCTTATTCTTCTGTGTACTTGGTCAACCAATGCTCTCGGGTCCTTTAGGAGTAGTTTGCAGAGTAAATCTTCACCACTGTAAACAGGAACCTCCAGTCTGGTACTTACTTAAGACCTGTAATAAAAAACTAAACCTAAATAAATCCTATTCAAATCCATTTAAAGTTGAGTGCAGGAGGCAGCTATAGATGACTGGCCAAAAGAGACGACTGGCAAACCTGCCCAATGGTTTATTTGGCAGCAAGCTACAAAGCCAAAGGGATCTATTTTCTCATGCTAATGAAGCCCAAGGTGACAGAAATTTGGCAGTATGTGATTCCATACAGCTACTAGCCAGGATGTTGGAAGTCCATGGCATTACATTTAAGTGTCATTGAACATGAGCCTACAGCCTAGCCTGGTCCTAAAACTTCATCTAAAATTAATCCCGAGCCAAATATCATCACTGTAGTCCTGCTCTTTTTGACAGACAGCTTCCCAGGGTAAGCCACAAATATTTGGCTAATTGAAAATCCAATGTCCAGATCCTGAATCTATTGCTTGCATTCTGAAAAAAAACAGGATGCTGAAAGTCTCCAAAATATCCACACTGAGCTTCCAAGCTGAACCAGCAGCACAGAGTAGTGTTTACAATGAACATGGATTTGAGAACATGTGCAGTGTACGTCATAAGTATATGGTCAGACTTGCTTCAATCAAATAAACTGTACCAAAACAAAACAGAGCAAGCTATAAATGAAAGGCTTTCTTTGGCTCCTTTGCTTTTCTATGCCAAAAACAAGCATCCTGTGAAACCTGGAGCTATCTTGTTAGTTGATTCAGCAGAAAGAAGAGCTGCCACGAAATAATGTTGTCTGTGTTTCTACCAGGACATCAAGAGGAAAAGTCAATTATAGTATAACCATGTCAGCAAACAGGAACCACTTTCAGAAAGCCTTTTTAAAGTCCAGTTCTCGTGTTCTAACACCAACCCCATCAAGCTGTAAATGCAGCAGCTTTTCCCACATCCAGGCGTGTGCGGTTGCTCCAGATGATGGCTGCAGAATGTTCTGCCTGCTCGGCTGTTACGGGAGCAATGTCTCTGTCAGGTTGGCCTTGCCCCAGGTAGTGCAGCCCTACTGTGCAGGGCATGTGGATTCATGGTAAGAGGTGCACAGAGAAGACTCCTCCAAAGTAAAACCAAAAAGCAAGCACAGACTGCAGCCTCTGCCAGATCAAATAATTTACCTGCAGCTGAAGAACTGCTATCCTTTAACACTTCATTTTGAACAGATATTCAGCTCTGCTTTTCAACAGACTGTGTTTGAAATACAGAGATTTCTGGTGAGGACGGGGAGCCATTTGGAGTTCCTTAAGGAGAGTTACTCTGAAATCAGTAAATAAATCCACGCTGGGTGTGGCATTCAGTTGCCTCTTTTTCATTTTTTCCCTCCAGAAAGCAATTTCCAGACAGATTTAACCTAAGATGTTAATGCTGCGCTGGGTTTAACGTGGACTGAAGCAAGGTAGCAAGTGGTTATTACAGGCTTGATGTGCCTGGTCTGCCAAGAAACAGCAGGAGCTTTTAGCTCAGAATACAAGGTGATCTTTGTTGTTTAATCAATCTACCCATGTCTGCCTTGGCCAGGTATGTGCATGCCTGCTCACAACGAAGAGGACTGCTAATTTATAACCAGCTTATTAGTATTTTTCTTAGTCAGGGCATGGTTTGATTCTGGAGGAAACGTTTAGCTCAAAGGCTATTTTTCTACTCTGGAAATAAAATATATACAGAAGACTGCTGGCACTGTCCCCACCAAGATGGCCATTTGTCTCCCGTGGTGACCTATGAAGACAGCTGAACAAGCTCAAGGCTCACTGCAGTCACTGCCTCACTAGGCCAGCAACTGGGCCTGTGGACTCCCTACTGGAGGAGCTACCACTGAAACAGAAGACAAGTGGAACGGCAGCAAACCATTTGGGATGATTCTGGGGTCTGCAAAGTCAGTCACATGACTCTTCCCATCTTGGTGTCCTGACTTAAATTGAAACAGCGAAGGAAAATTTCCTCTCACATTATTCCGTGTTCTTTGCCTTCATTTTTCTACAGCGTATCTAGGTATAACGTGGCAAGGCAACTCCGGTCTGTTTCCTTCTACCAAACTGTAGCTGTGCAGTGTGTGCTTTAAATTAATCTGTCCTCACAAAAACAGAAAAATCAGAGCGATAGCTTGTCCTTTAGCAGATGGCTTGTTCTTCTGAGAGTCTCTCAGATGTATGGAGTAGGCAGTTAGTCTATTCACAGAACTGATGTTCCTGATCATGAAACAGGAAGCTGAAGCACTCTGACTAGAGACAAGCTAAGTCACTCCATTTTCTGCTTCTCAGTGTATGTTTGCAAACAAGAAGTACAGTCTTCAAACTTTCCTTTTAGCATGAATTTCTTTCTCAATTTCTTCACGGCTTGTTTGAGCCAGATCCACACCATCAGACCCGAGGACCCTGTCACTCTAGCATGATGCATAACCAGCAGTGGAAATAGGATTTAAATGGTGGTAACACAGTCTGCATTAATTTAGTTAAATTTTGCCTGAAAAATCACACATAAATTAAATCACTATTCAGAAAGCAGGGCAAAGTGCTTAAAAATAAGCATTCAGCGCTCAGAGTCCCAACATGTCTGTATTCTATTTCCAATGTTTATTTTATTTCCTTTTCACTTGGTGTTTTTGGTTGGTAAATCCAAGGCTTGTTCATTAAAAACGATGCTGTCAGGATGTGTACTTGCATTTGTGTGCACGTGTAGGCCCAGGATCATTTCCAGCACTAAAACAGGCAATATTGCTGTTGTTTTCACAATTGAGTTACTGCTTTGTTGAAACGTTCATATTTAAGAAAATGAGAACTTCTCAACAGTTTTAGGGGGGAAAAAATTGCCAAAAGTTTCTGTTTGCATATTTTCTAGGTTTACAGCACTCCGTTGCAGGCTTGTGTTGAAAAATGTCTTCCAGTGTCAGAACTTCTGAAAAGAACAGGTGTTTCAGACAATCTGCTAATACTGGAATAAATGCTAATGCTAATTAATATCAAATTTTATACCTACTCTTCCTAATTGCTTTCTGTCTTCAAATTCTTTCATTTTAAGCATATTCATCTGATTTGGATGGCAGTATCAGCTACCTTCACACATTGAATGCTGATAAAACAGCTACGAGGGGCCAAAAGAAGCGAATAAAATGTATTTGTTATGATGGTTGACCTTAGACATACAGAATGCAAAGCTGTGGGAATTATACGCTGAGTCTCTGATGATAAGTATGGTGATAACTGGTAGGACTGTGCTGAACTACTGTGAAACAATTCAGGTAGTCAGCAAACAGGGCTAATTGCTAGTTTGGGGGATATTATGGGTAATTTACTGCCCACCGAGGGCTTCTACCTAAAAATAAGCTTTTTTACTTTTCTTTTCTCGGACAGGAATTGCATATTAATGCAGAATACCTGGTGCAATTACATGTGAAAAGGACATTCAGATGCGCTTCCATAAATGCCCTTGCGCTTCTCAGTTACATTAACTGCCTCCTTAGATTCTTTGATAAAACCCACATCCTTCAATTTTTTTTTTTCAAAATAAATAGGCACTACGCTAAACTTTGCTGTTACCCAAGGTGTCTTGATCAAAGGTCTGGGAGTAACACCGTAAACACGAGAAAAGTAACTACTGCTGGTTTCCAATATAAACCAACAGGGAAGTGTCAGGTGAGCAGATACTGACAATTCAGACCTCAAATCAAATGTCCGTGTCCAAAAATCCGCCTTTGAGAAGGAAGAGTAAATATCCACAGAATGTTTTGGCTGTAATTATTTCACTGGGGGAAAAAAAATGTGCTGAATTTGGTTTGCTGAAGTCAAGACATTAATATTTTTGGCAAGAAAAGATGTAAACCAACTGTTTAAATGAAATGTCAACCCCAAGGTTCACATTTGCCCATTGAACTACAGTACAAACTCTCCACAGACCATCATACAATACACATTTTTCAGTTCATTGAAGAAGGCCCCTGCTGCTTCTCAAGGAAAACTAACTTGCAGAAGCAAAATAAATACCGGCTTCACAGTGCAGCAGCAGAGCCTCACAAACACAGATTTGTGGCATTGTCAGCTTTTAAATCAGATAAGGAGTACTCAGACATAATCACTCCAGTGTCTGGGACAGGGCGCATGCTGCAGAGCTGCCCAAGTATGGCCCTACAGACGCATGCAGTGTGTGTTCAGGCTAAATGGCAACAAGCTGACAGTACTTCATAACAGTTCTGTTATGTCTAGATAGGCAAATGTTTGTGTAATTTAGCTGCGACTTAAAAATAGCTTAAGAAGTTGAGACACAAATGGAGCTTTGTGATTAATTTTCAAAGGCGTTGTACCTGCTGGACGACTATACTGCCCCAAAAATACCCAGGTCAAAGGAGGATCCTTCTGCATACTGCAAGAGGCATTGCCCCAGAGCCTCTGCCTGTCTGCTTTGTTTGCCCTTCTGATGAGTGGAGCTGCTCTTATAAAAATTCATGGCCACATGCTTAGTCTTGGGCCCTGGGCTTAGCTGAAGAGTGGCATGCAAGGAGTTATTATCATCTAGTTCTAGACAATATACTGTTAGAAAATCAACGAAAGTATGTTTAACCCTACAGAAATATGTCTCGCTGGGTCTGTGGTAGGCCCATTAAGACCTACAAAGCACTTCAGCAAGGCAAAATTTAACTTACATACAACGCATGATTTTTAAGTAAAGAAATATTGACGGGGCGGGGGGAACAAGTATTTTTTTAGCTGTAATTTATGGCTGAGCAGCTTCATTTTAGTTACTTCATGAGAATATTTTAAACCAAGCCTGCATAATATTAAAATAAGTTAAAATGTATGTAAAATTTATGAGAGCATGTCAGGTGCAATGCTTGATAAAGTAAGTTTAATGCTTCAGAATTTCTTTTCTTCAGGCAGAGAAAGCTGAATCCTGCAATTCTAGGTTACAGTATAATTTTAGAAACTCTTTTCCATTATACCATTCTTTTATTAATGAGATCCAACCCAATTTAATGAAAAGAGGTAAATTCCTGAAGAGTTTGTGGAAAGTACTCAGCAGGTTGGGAGGCAGGAGCACGTGATAAAAACTGATATTTTCCCATTCTTTGTGCAATATACCCGATTTCATAGAAACACAGAGGAAATCAGTTTACAACAAACTTTGTAAGTATGTCTATTCACTGTGGTTTTTCTGATGGAAATGCTGCCTCGCTCCGTGAACAAATAAAAGCTTTGGCAGTTGACAGTGGTTGTACATCACTTTGAAAACTCTTCCTTTACCAGGGGTGTGTCGTGTTGTTTCATTGTGTGACGCTCCCAATTATCGTGACAGAGCTAAATGACGAAGCAGTGTCACCCCACTGAAAATTCAGAGCAGCTTCTTTCCATTTTTCTGCCTGGTCACAGGAACATTGCTGAACTGGTACAGCGGCGCAGCAGGAGCAGCGAGCAGGGAATATCTGCATGCAGCTCCCCTATTAAAAATTCAGTTCCTCGGCAATATTAAATCTGAATTTACTTCCATCAAACAGAAACTTAGCATATCTCATTCTTCCATTATAAAATATTGACATCAGAAATAGTGAATCCTGAAATGAAGATTACCGATGAAAACGATGTGCTTGGTAATTATCTTTTTTTTTTTTTTTCTTTGTTATTATTCCTTTCCTCTGAGGACTGCACAGGCTGTTGCAAACTGTAATGAAGTTAGCATGCAATGCCAATGTAAAATACGCTGCAAAGTTATTCTTTCCCTCATTATAGATGAAGGAAGCAAAGCAGCGGGAGGAGGGTTATTTCCCCAGCCAAATTCACACACGAGTGGGACAGCCCTCTGCCTCACATTTTAATCACCATCCACAACAGTGATACCAACATATTCCCTCAGTGCCATTTTGTTTTCATCACCTTTTGTCCCACACACCCCTATTTATATTTTTAGGTTCGTACCAGTTCTCGGAGATATTAATATCAATGACAATTTTTGTGACAAAATAAACAGCCAGTTCACAAATGGTTTCATTCCCAACATGCCCACTGCCCTATCTGATGATGGTCTTGAACAGCCGTAACACTCAGAAGCACAGTGGAGAGCCTGGAAATGCCTGACCATTTGTTTCAACAGCCATTCATTCCTCCAGCTCCTTCTCAAGGCTTAACACTGAAAACGGCAAGAGATCATTGGGTTGGTCGTCACGCACTGGAATAACCCTTCGGTCTTCTGCATGTGGAGATGGTTGTTATCACATAATTCAGAGTGGCTTTCTACTGAAAAGCCTTGTCATCACATCCTTGGTGTTCCAACTTGGCCGTTTAGGCCGGCTGCTTTTTCTTAGCTAATCACTCAGTGGCATTGCACACTAGGATGACTTTGTTTGCAGGTGCTTGCTGAGCACCACCTCTGCATACCCTTGAACCTTGCCTCATTGCCTATGGATGCTTTCAAGGAGTGCAGTACGTACTGTATGTGACACCTGGCACCACATCTATCCCATATGCTCCTTACAAAAATCAAAGTCAATATCTCGTCCACCCTCCTCGTACAGCATTTGCACAGGTTCAAAGACAGGGCCAATTACCTTTAAGGTTGAATTGTCAGGTGTCAGATGAGAATATAGAAGTTGAAGCATTGTATTTAGGAAGAGATTCATTTAGAGGACTTGAGAATTTGCTTTACTATCAACAGGTCTACAAATAGAGCTTTTATAAATATATTTGTGTTGAAACTGATACCTTGCAAAAGGGTTTTGTTTTTGTTTTTGTTTTTTTTTGTGATTGCTGTTTTTTTCTTCAAAATTCAAATCTTATAAGCAGGGAAAAAAACACCCAAGATCCCTGAAGTAATGACAGTAAAGCTACTGAAAAAGGGCTTTTTGTCCTTACCCTTTCTGCCAAGTCCGCATTGCCTTTTTGTTACCTAATTTTCTGGACACAGATGTAAATTCCCCATGCATCAGCTATGTATAATAAATACATTTCTTTATCATGCATTCAATCTCTTGGGTTCCATTCCAAAAATGAGACCCCCCAAGTCCAGCATCAGAGGTCCAAAGATTACATATGACCATTCCTGTCCCTGCCGAAACCACAGCACACAAATACTAATGCTTATTATAATCACTTAAGATCTTCATTATAGATGTTTAATAGTTCTCACCCCAGAACACCAGAACTTCCCTCTTAGCACTCCCAAACAACTAGCATGCACTGCTATATGCGCTCATATAGATACTACCACGATAGATATCAGATTTCTGCTCATGCCAGAATTTCAGTTAGCAGTTCCCTTGAGTATTTATGCTTGTGTACTGTATTTAACAACAGCCCATTCAAAATGCTCACAGCTCCTTGGAATGAAATGCACATAATTTAGGAATAGCTGCCTGGCCATTCAGGCAACATGCTGTGTCAAGGGAAAATTAAATCTCTGACTTTCACCCGCCCTGCCTTTTTTTAAAACAAACCTGTAGTTTGAATCGTATTTTGGGGAGCTGAATGAAAGTTTCAAAATGAGAAAGTAAGCGTGCCTTTTTTCCCTATTTAATGACAGTGCCTAACCATCATGGTTCCAAAGTGATAGAGTAGTTAAAAAAAGGTCTCAGCATGCATGCATTATATCACATTAAGAAATCAGGATTTTTCTAGGCACTGCACAGCATTAATTAATCTGAGCATGCTGCAAATTTAAATTAAATGATATGCCATATTCTGTTGTAGGTATCCAAATGATTTGTAAGATCAAGCCCAGTATTTACTTCTGACTGGCATTTGGACACTGAGCAGGATCATAAAAGATGTATCAATGTATCATATTATTTTTTTAATACAACTGCACCTTTGTTTTCTTGCATACCTAATAATACTATTATGGGTCAGAACACATCTATGCTAAAAAAAATCCAAAATCTCTCCCTAAAAAAGGGTAAGAATAAAAGAACAAAGAAGAGCTGTCTTCGTCATCATTCTCTTCCCCCCACTCCACCTCCTCCCTCCCCAAAAAAAAAAATAATAATTTTTAAAAAGATATTATCTACAGTGTAAGAGGTTGAGGGGCACCAAGAGGAAAATGGGGCCTATATGGGTCTGAATCAGGTCAGCACGAAGGGAAGAGACTTAATTTCTCATGCGGATGAAGTATCCGAGTAAGATTCTGTGCAAGCAAACGTTGTGTGAGTTTCAAATTGGGTCTACTCATACCTGTATTTCTTTTCTTGGCACACAGATTTTATATTTCCTTGTGATTTTATAATATCACAATGAATTGTCAAGTGCGTGATAGCTTGTGGTCTCAAATTATTGGACAATGTGTATTTTAGCCCAAATTTGTATGCAATTAAATACTAAATAAATACTTTAATATTTTGTACTTTACATTAAGGATAGTACTCAATCATACTGAGAAGGCATTAAAAAAATAAGTCTGAATGTTCAGGGCTTATTTAATGTTTGTGTGAAGGGATTAGCACTGAGCTGAGAAGGACAAGTGGTTGCCAGTTGGAATGGAATGGAGGCCTTAGGCATAAAGTATCACCAGTATCACCAACTCTTTCTGAATTATCTTCGTTCTTTTGCCTGTAGGAGTTAACTGCAGTTTTCTTGGTCCATTATGCAGCGTTACTCTGTGTATGAAAAGTAGAAATATGAGAAAACAATAATAGCCAACCAAACAAATTAAGGCAGCCCAATCTACCCTGGAATAACAAATGAACAGTAAAACCAATCTCAGAATGCCTCTAACTTCTGAAACTTCTTTTGCAGAGCTTCTCAGAAAGAAATTCCTCTACAGCTTTCCTCAGGCACTCTGAAATACACTTCTCTGGTTCAAATAGTGAATATTACTCAAATGACAACTGTCTAGTCAAGAGCAGCTGTCTGGCTGGGCCTGTTGGGGATCAGTTACACCAGTACTTGTTCCAGACCTTTTTCCAAGCTTTTACTGGGCCTCTTTGGTGAATCATTTTGGTGTGATGCCATATGCTCAAGAAGTGACTGGTGACAACGATAAAACCTCACATATATATACATAAGATGATGTACTTTCTTACAACTGACAACAGTGGCTCGCTGGCACCAAGATTTTCTGCCTATTCATTTTTTAAAGTCCTGCTTTTCCCCCAGGAGCTGCAATGATACGCTGAAGGGTGTCTAATCTTCTCCCAAAATCCAGAAGGAATTAAGTAATAGTGATAAGACGGCAGATCATGGCTTTAAGTTGTGCCAGAAGAGGTTCAGGTTGAATATTAGAAAAAAATTATTCTCAGAAAGAGCAATGGGGCACTGGCACAGCTGCCCAGGAAGGCAGTGGAGTCACCATCCCTGGAGGTCTTTGAGAAGTGTGGTGGTATGGCAGTGAGGGATGTGGGCACGATGGGGTGGGTTGGTGGTTGGGAGTAGGTGATATTAGGGGACTTTTCCACATTACTGATTGTGTGATTCTATGATTCTAAGTAGTGGTCAGCTTATGAGATGACGCCATGACAACCTCTTTCTATAACCATGTGCCTGACAGAAATGAATTCAGCAGTGTGACAGCAACTCTTCTGTTCTATCACAGTTTTTGGTGCTTGCAAAGGAAAAAAAAAAAAACGAGGGAAATTTATATACTGCTCAAGAAGCTCACGGAAATTAACATGTAATGCCCTGAAGGCATAAAAGTAAGGGGTAATAACCAGATAACCACACAATGCATCCTTATCTCAGCAACAATCAGCTAAACTACCAGGTATTTATTTTTCAGCATGCACAATTGTTGAAGGAGATTGTAAATTATTCTTTGACACTCTGATGGAGATACAGAAAGCCTGGCGCTTCCCCTAGCTCCCATGGTCCTGACAAGAAACAACCCACAAATTCTAATAAATGGAAAATAGAAATAAATAGATAAACTATATGGCATAGGGTTTTGAATGGCTTTCTGAATCAGAAAGCGCTGCCCGTACATCTTTGTTATTTCTACACACTGCAATGTTGGCTCTCCAAAAGTCAGAGACAAAGTGAGATAGATACTACAAGGATCACAGATGCTACTCTGGGAAACCAAGTATCAGTGGTACATCCAGATTTATGGTGGATGATGGCAGTAAAGTGAAAGCAAAACTGTTTGCACAGTCTGTATTGTTGTCCATTACTGTGTGTTTGCCCTTTTTTCTTGCTTAGCTACAGTTGAAAGAAAGGAAAAATGTACCTTATATACAGTATTAGGAGACACTTTTTGATTGTAAGGTCAATCAGACTAGTTTACCTGCTTGAGGTATTTATGGCACAATCACTCAGCGTCTTTAAGGAAAGGTTAGATACATTTATGGGAAAGGTATTTTGCAGAAGCCTTCCTGTTTCATAGAGGTCTTGGACAAAATGACCCAGGAGGCCCCTTCCAAGTCTATCAAATGTGGCTCCCTGATTGATGCTGTTTCCCCCCCAAGTCTTTTCAAAACACAAAGCACTGTTATAAAATTTAATATGATACACTATATAACTTTAACACAATGCCTCATAGCAAATGGTTAGCTGGTAGCACAGGAGCCTCACACAAAAGGAAGAAAAGAAGAAAAAAGAAATTGCAGTGCAGTTTCTCTGGCAGGCAATATCGACTTTAACGTTTACACTGTTTCTTAGCATGGACCCTCATCTGTGCAGTGGGACACCAAGTCATCGAGGCATAAAAGCAGCCCATAGCAGTAGTACATATTTTTTCAGAAAACCTAATAAGGCCTGAGGTAATTTTTCTATCCTTTGCAATAACCCTTCCCTCAGTGCTAGAAAACAGACACCCAACCCTCCTTATGAATAACTGCCTGCCCAGTGACCAGCTGGACACAAGGGAGAGTTTCCAGACCCTCTTGACGTGCTCACAGGACAAAATGCTGCATGTCCTCTGCCTACAGTCTCAAGTCCTCTTGTGGTTACAAATGGCTAGAATCAAAATAAAACAAAAATTAAAAGAGGCTCGAAAGTCTTATTTTGCAATTAAGCATCTATTTTAAAATGGCTTTGTCCCAGCCTGCTGCCATTCACACAGCTGGCACAATCTCTGTAAAGAAAACTACGAGAGCTACAAGCCTCAGAAACTTCTAAAATGCTGCCAAGTGCAGCAGAACCACGGATAAACGTCTGTCCGTTGACAGAAGACTGCAGCAGAGATTTGATCACATTTTCCCTAATTCAAATACTGGCCACTGCTTATAATTCTCTAAGGAGTGGCCAACTTGTATCAGAGAACTGAGGCTTTATGGAGGCTGATGATACAGGAGACTGAAGGCAGTTAGCTAAGAAGTATGTGGTGGTTCTCCATTTGGGAACCAGAAGCAGGTGGGATTTGATTTTCAGACATAATGCTCTCCAGGTCCTTTGCATTTTCAGGTCCATCTAACTGCTTTGCAAACGTATATATTATTTCTCACAAAGAATTTTTTTAATCTTAGTAGAGATAGTTTTGTTGAATGCTTCCTGAGTCGACTGTTTCCTTTTTTTCTTTCAAAATAGTTGCACATTTGAAAGTTTAAGTCAACTTAATGAAAATTAAAACAAACAAACAAACAAAAAAAACAACCAAGCAACCAAGATTCTCTGATATCGTGGGTTTATGAATTTTTTTGTCAATATTCCACATCATAACATCATTGAGTGCGATGAGAGTTTAAGAGTTAGTGCTCTAGACCTGTGGATTGTCAATAGTTCTGGGTATACCTGTCTCAGAAAAAAAGAACTACAGATCCCAGAAAACTTTTTATTTCCATTTTGCATTCAGAGGGAAAGATAAAATTGCTTGCAAGTGACAAGATGCTGCCTTTTCCCTTTCTGCTCATCAGTGCATTATATGCTCCCTAGCCATCTTGCATTCAGCATTAGAGTAAGGCCTTTGGTTTTGGACACTCTCATTTTATTTGATTTATTAGCTTCAATTCTAATTATTTTGTATAATATTGTGTTATTTTGCATTCCTGCATCATATTTAGTAAATCAGCTTTCTTCCTCAGGTCGATGCTGCTGGCTTTTTTTTATGCCCATCCCTACCCTTTCCCCTTTTCCCCTTCCCCCATTTCCCAGGCTGTGGGTCCATGCCCCTTAGTCATGGAAACGGGCTGAACTGGCCTTTAAGTCTTTGACATTTGAGCCATTTGATATAAATTATTTGACTCAAGTTTTTTGCTCTCTCAACAAAAAAAAAAAAAAACAGAATATAACTGAACTGGGGTCCACTCTCAAAAATACTTCACACTAATCTTTTTATTTTCACTCCAGCTGACACAGTTAAAAATACAGCTCCACCTCCACAAACCATCTCCCTCAACTTTTTGGATCTGCTCTGGCAGGAAATAACAGCATCCATCCACACACACACACTGCAAAGGCTTTTGAAGTATTACAAATGTGAGCTGTTCCCTTTTTCAGGGCAGGCTGGGATTAACTATTTCATTAACCTTCTAACCTCATCCATGAGAAAGCAAAATAGCTTTTTTTGAGTGGGGGGTCACTTGCAGTCTTCATTACTCGAACATTTGTGAGCTCAAACACCCCACAGACAGGACTGAAACGAAGACCATAAATGGTGGTTTCCATGAGACGTTCCCTGTAGCCCCATCTGAATTCTCAACATATGTTGTACTCAGTGTCAATCAATGGCTATCCCTAGAGGTTTGTTTTTTCACTTGAAAGTATGTCCCATTATCACGAGGCTTGGGTCTCTCTAACTGAATCATTTTTGTGGGAGCAAATAATAAATTTGCACTCCTTTTCAACATGTTTCAGCATGTTTTCCTGACTTCTATGTCAAAAAATTGATTTGCCTAGAGACGTGGTTGATGGCCTGTCCCTGGAGACTTTCAAGGTGAGGCTGGATCAGGTTCTGAGCAACCTGATCTCGATGTTATGTCCCTGTTTACTGCAGGGAGTTGGATGACCTCTAGAGTTCCCTTCCAACTCTGAAGATTCTATGCTTCTTTTCTATCAAACCCAAAAATGTGACCTGGTTTCAAACCTGACCGTGGTACAGTTGCTCTTCCTTAGTTGTCACTTCATTGCCACATGACTGAAGTCAGAAATGGTAAAAATCAGCTCTGGTGAGCAACATGAGCAGAATTTTCAAAGGTAAGAAATGTATGTCCTGCTGTTTGTTGTAGTGCATGCTGTATTCTAGTGATTGGGAAGTTCATTTTCCAAGATCTCATTTGGTGGACAACAGATCTCCAGCTTCTTTTCTAGAGCAGTTGAACTCAGCAATTGGAGTCTATGAGGGAATGAAGGTTAAGAAAAAAATATTTCCTGTAGCTTTCTTGTGTCATCAGGGGTCAGGCTTAGCAAACAGAGAAGACAAAAGAAAAGTCTCTCAGCTTCATCTCCTTGCTGTGGCAAGGACCATGGCTTTTTCACATAAAGATCCAGATTTTGAGCCAGTCGTGTATTTCCTTTGATGTTGCTTAGACCCTTAACAGTTTTGATGATATGGTATTGAGGGTACTCCTTTTGAAATATTTCTGCCTGCTTTAGAGCTAACGTGAACACTTGTTTTTTGCTGTCAGGAGACTAAGGCATCTAAAAATCTCAGATTATTCTCTTAAACGATCTTCACTGATGGTGATGGGAAAGAAGTGAGGATAAAGCTGGCATTTATACATGGTGTAGCTACCTGCAGCTGCTAGAAAAGATGAGAAGACTTAGCTTGAGGGAAACCCTGAGGACAGCAAGTGATGCTTTTCAGGGCCAACCCCATGGCAAATGGCCATATTGCAAGGATGCTTGTCTTCCAGTCCACACATGGAAGGTGACTGTGAGAGATGCTGGGGCTTGGTGGCCTTCAGAAGTGCCACCACCACCTGGAAACTTCTGCAGCTGAGCTGTTGCCCATTTAGGTCCTGTTCTTAAGTCTCTTGTCAAAGCATTCCAATACCACATTGATGAGAACTCTCCAGATGCCTCATTGCATAAACAGGTCAGAGCTCTAATGTGTGGGGATACCCTTCCCACAAACAGGCAGAGAAAAAAAGGGTTTGAGGAAGAGTAAAAGTCACCTAAGTAAATAAGGCAGGCTGTGATGGATGCAACTGATCTATTTTGTCTGCTTTGATCTTTGGAAATGGGACAACCCAGCCAGGATGAAGAATCTGCAGACTGATCTGTATGCACCATTAATCATGCCACAAAACAGAACTGGTTTGCTATTGTTGCCTCCCTCCAGAAAAGATGTTATTATGTGCTCTCTGGGGCCAGGAACTCAATTTCCTAGTTTTCAGTTAATACTTCACTGATTATATATAAATAATAGTAATAATAATCCTAACAATACCTGGCTTTCCATTATGTTGTACTCAGTCTTTGTGATGCCTCTCTCATGATAAAATCTGTGTATTAAACACATTAATTGAAACATAATAAAACAGAGATATTTTCACTTGCACATTTATATTCACATTAAGATAACAAAGAGCTTTACAGAATCAAATAAAAGTAACCAGCTTGATCCGTAAGGAATCAGAAAGGAAACAGAAGCAAACATTGTTACAGTGCACTTTAGGAGTACATAACAAAGCTGTCATATTGACGATTCAACGTCGGACATACCATCTCTTAGGATCTGGGCTGGCCAAACTGCACCCAAAATCTTTTTTCTTAGGATGACTCTTATGGCATTTCTAATGCCATCATAAGCAGCGCTGAAATAGGAACTAGAAGTTCTGGCCTAGTGGCTGAAGAAGGAGGCTGGTGAGCAGTCGTACCTCATTATTAAGATCCCTGGATCAAGAGAAAAGAAAAAAAAAAAAAGGTCATAGTTCTCTTGATTTAGAAAAATAGAATATGGCAGTTCTGATGTACCATGGTGCCGAGCACTGGGCAGCCTCCACGCGGTCACTAACAGAGGACAAAGCAAAAGCTGGCAATACACATGAGTGACATTAAATGGTGCCTCCCGAAGTCTAGGAAACGTTTTCAAAGCTTTGGTTCTTGTAATAGGTAGCTCCAGAGCCAGGAGACAGGCAAAGAGCTTTGTTCCCTCTTGTATAATTGATAAATTACCATTGTTAGCACTAAACAATGCGACAGAGCACACAATGGAAACACACTAATGCCTTATCCTTCATAAGCAGTTCTGCCCATGTGCTCACACTGTTCTTACATGTGCTAGCTATTTGTTTGACGAAACACTAAGTTTTAGAGAAGAGAAAAATAAAAACTTTAAAGATAATCAAAACCTTGACTACATACTTTACCACCGGCAGCTGTGAACAAGCTTCAGTACTCTTTATTTTTAACATTCCAGATATGTAATTTAATGCAGGTCTAATGACGGTCTCGAACATAGTGCTTTAATTGAAATTGTTGAAGCTCTGTTCTGTGACAAGGGCTCACAGGCTACCAGCAGGGTTGTCCATTTTCCCTGCTTCTGTAGGGAAAAGAAAAGGGAGGGGAGGGGGAGACTCTTGAACTTATGTTGCTATTGATGTGTAATATACAATAAAAAACAGTTAAATTTCAATTACCCACAGGTAATTATAATTTTATTGTTTGACTGTACTATGGGGATTTTTGTAATTCCCAAGACTAATAATTTTCTATAATTTTACCGATTGTCAAATAAACTATTAAAGATTATCTTTGAAAAGGATTCTGCAATTGTAAGGACATATCACACTGTTCCTGTACGTTATTAGTAATTAGAGATCCCTGGATAGTGAAATATCTGCACTATATGCTAGCTGCTGGAGACCATATTTTCTCACAGCCTCCTATAATCTTGAACTGAAGCGTTCAAACTTCTCATCCATTGTGGCCTGAGTCACATCCAAACTTTTATTAATATTCACAGAGCACTTATTAAGCGATTCTGGTGTGCTTGATACGTTAAATCCGTGCTTCCTGATGGGGAAAAGCAAAGGCTAATAGATCCATCCTGGTGTAGTAGAAACAAACACAAAAGGACCGATTCTGAGCTCCGTCGCCTAATAGGGGTATAGAGCAGAAGCAACACTTATAGTAGAGCAAAAGATCTGAATTTTGAAGACATGGCTTGCACGCTCAGATAGAATTATGCTTCCCAATTTTTATCCTAAGTATGCAGATATACTAGATATCAGGAGGAGGAGAATGGTATAGGTCGAGCATCCAGCTCACAGAGATGCAGGGGCTCTCCCTTGTCAGTGAGTACTCCAATTCACTGGGTGCTCATCTGTAGCTCCCAGGCCACTCTCTCTTGTGCACTACCACTCCAGCTCCCCAGAGACAAGGTGAGCAGACAGCAAATTTTCCCAGTTTAGCTCAGCAAAAAAACAAAAGGGAACGAAACCAGCATTAACAGGGTTCTAGCATCCTTCACCTGTATCTTTAGTGAGGTATTTATTCCAGTCTTACAGGGTGCTTTCCTGAGGAGGACCATAGTAGGGATGAGATAAGAAAAGCAGACTCTGAAACACTGCATCACAGGCACAAGCTGAGAGGGCAGCAAATTAAAATCACACAAGGGGATCAGCAGTTGCAGAGATTGTTGATGTCTTGCCTGTAGAGCCATCAAAGACACAGTTTTTGGCTGGCGACATTTTTTTTTAGTGCAGATGCTTCAGGAGATAGTCATCATTTGTTTTATTGGCCTCTTGGATTGTTATGTGGAAAGGGCTCCATGCCGAGGGAAACTACAATGCATTAAGGTTTCTTTACGGGCTGAAATGTCTCTGAGGAGAGCGATTTCAGGACATGAAGATTTTCATGCTGAAAACTTTATGGCTTTCACTTTTCCCCCAGCGGATGCTGCCACCCTTATGGCTGGGGCTTTACAACCCCCAGCCCAGTGGGACACTGAGCAAGGAGCATCATCCCACACTCCTCCCCACACTGGGCACATCTGCGGGAAGGGTTCCACCTTCCTCTTGGTGCCAAGAAGGCTCTTTGGCAGCTGTGACGCTCAGTAAGGTATCCAGCAAGGGATTTATTCACACCAGGGAGGGATTAGGGTGGGTTATATTGGTTTTTACAGCAGCGGTGAACTGGTGGAGCAGTTTAAAGCAATGAGAGTACAGGGAAGGATTAAGGCCAATGGACTGCAGCTCTATGCCTCGCTCTAGAGATAATTTCAATACAATCAAACACATTAAACAAATGTGAGCAATCAGTATAGATATACGCACTGAACTCTCTTTTCCAAGGAATTTTTTTGCCCCATTCTAGTCCTGCATCCAGGGAAAAGTGTGGGAAGAAAGATATTTGATGGTTTGGAGAGCTCTTCAATAAATGGCGTTTTCATCTCCTGCCTTGCTACCTACTAGCTCATCTCAACTGAGACAGAAGCTATTACTCCAGATGATTGGCATTTATAATAAGTAGACACACAGAGAAAAAGAAAGCCCACACATGAGGCTAAATATTTATCTGGTAACCAACAGGGCTGTATACATGTACACACCTCTCTTTCCCCTTAACTTTGCATTTCCAGCTTAATACATTCCCCACTGCAAAGTGGTGCATGTTCTGACAATGGAATGGTGAAAGCAATTAGAAATAGAATTAATTGGTAAAATTAAAGCCTGGCTTTCCTTGTGTTTGTCATATGACTGCAAATATTGTCTCTCCCATTAATATTAATTAATATAATTATCAGTGTTTCTAATCCCTACACATTTTGTCAAAAAGTTACTCTTAGCTCAAGAATATAATTGTTAAGTCAGGGAAATGTTAAGTAGCAGATAAGCAAGTCCAAAGAATTAATAGCAAACTGTAGTTTATCCAAGGATTAGACTTTTAGCAATACATAATCACCTCTTCATGTGTTCATCCACATAAAATATCTTCCATCCCTCACTACTCTGCTGCCTACTTGTCCTTGCAGTGCACAGTTTTCAAGAGTGAAAAAAAAAAAGTGCGTGAGAGAGAGAGAGGGCTACAGAAGGCAGTAAGTAAATATTCCTTGTAGTTGCACGCTTTTCTTCAAGATAAGTCACTGCAATAAGAGTTATGTGCCCTTAGCTGAAAGCAAGGCCAAGGTCAATTATCTCATGCTGAAAGCCCTAATGCAAGATACTTTTCTGTTCAAAATAATATGTGTAACATTGCAAAGTCTTTGGTTTAGTGTTGAAGAAAGCAAATCCACTTTCTCTAGATGTTTTTTCTGAGTGTCATGGATTATTCCAACGATACAAACCACTGACTTGCCACGCTGTTGCCATTTAAGCAGGTTCTCCTGGCCTACTACAAGCAGCGCCGTCAACTGCAGAGGGACCCTGAGCAGAGCTTTCCCTGCCACCTGCCTGCATTCCCCACCTACATTTTGTCGCTCCTGCCCAGCAACACACATCTACATCACACCAGTAGTATTCAGTGGAGTGGAAGTCAGATATTTTGGAAAACAGACAAAACGCTTTCAAGGCCTTTGTTCCAGGGCGATTTATTTTTTTTTCCCTGTGTGCTATTTGTTGCTTTTTCCTACTAGAGGAGAACAATGAAATCATTTGTCTATTAATTTTAAATTGTACATTGCTATGCACTCTTTCCAACCTACGCTGGTTATCCAAAGAAACACAGTGATACTATGCAGCAGTATCTGTTAGGAAGACTACTGGGCTGTGCTGTAAGGGAAGCAACAGGAAAAACTCCATCTGTAAAGTTGCTCGTAGTCATCTGCTGTAGTCTATCCCTACAAGGTATAACATCAAAGAATTATAAAATGCATGAATCAAGGAAGTTTGCTGGGAAGAGTACTCACTCTCACCTGCAGGGTGGGGGGGGGGGGGGGGGGGGGGAAGACGGGGGGGGTGGAAGCACTGTGATGCAGCATCATGGCAACTTTAAAATCTCCTCATGACAGTCAGGTTCAGTCCTCCAGTGCACCAGCTGTGCACAGCTCTGTTTGCTTGTTTAAAGATTTCATGATCTCTTTTGTTTTCCTTATGTTTACTTGCTATTCACATCTGAGGTAATCGCTGCACTGCAAGATTAGGACTTACTTATAACACACTTCCTTTCACTGCCTTTCGGAGAGCATCCCAACTGGAAAAAAATGTGCACCTCCCCTCAAAAAATACATCCCTGAGTGAATTGCTATACTTCGAAACCTGACTCACAGAGTTGGGCCACAATCTGTAATCCATCACTAAGGAAACAGCATCTATGCAACAGGGAAAGAAATATGTACATGTGATTTCTGCTCACAAGAAAGTCATTTTTAAAGGCACTAAGATTCAAACCACTGATACAGTTAGCCTGCCCAGAGCCCATAGCCTGCCCCTTGTATCACCCATTTGCATCTGTTAACATATCCATCATTTCATCTAAGGAAAGTCTGCCCATGAGAGGACAGGAAGCCTTTAATCTACTTTTCTCCATTTTTTTCAAATATATGGCTCTTATCAACGAGCACTGAACATAGGCAACACAAAAACTTTATGATGTATCCTCCACTTAATAAAATAAATGTAAACAAAGCACAGGCAGTTCTCAAGTGTGTGAAGGATTAATCACAAGAAAATATTACATGAAAGCAAGTCCACATCGCAGTTCTAAAAAAGGCAGCAGGGCTATAAATTCAGGAAGAAGAAATCAATTAGACAAAAAAAAAAAAAAAGGTAGAGAAGTCTATTATCTAATAACAGAGAATTCATGAGCTATGCTTTCCCATTGACTTCAGTGGGAAAGGAAATCAGAAGAGGCCTTCATCTATTCAACTTGATATGTGAAAATTGTTCATTGCAAAAAAGATCACATTTTCTCCCTTGAATCCCTAATACTGATTATATATGTCCATTGAATTATGCAACATTATTGTAGAATATTGATAAAATTATAGTTACATTACCTTTTCTTAATAATTTGACTTTTATTTTGTATAGAAGTTATACAGAAAGTGGGCATCCATAAATACATCTACAGGACTATTTGTATAAGTGTACAGTGCTGTATGGCAAAAGGAGGCAAAGACAGAGCCTTCAAATGGGATACAGGCACTACAGAGCAATAGTTGGCAATAAAGAAGAAAAATAGGCTAATTCCTTTCAATAATTTGAGACAGCCCAAGAGGAATGCAATCTCTATCCAGAGAGATGTTGCTCCCTGGGCTGCCAACCCTCAAATGAGGGTGAGGAGGGTGGATCCATGCTCCACCCATTCCAGTCACTCAAATGCATTGCCTGTAGCTGACCTCCCTGGGTTAGCCATGCCTTCTCACCTGGTTGTCAACTACTGGTTCAGGCCATGACCTGGCAATTCCACTGGAAGTACTTTTGGGACCGACAGACAAAATTTTTCAGCTTAGAGATTCTGGTGGAAAATAAAAAAGTTTGTATCAAATTCTTATGGTTTTCAGTTGCTAGTTTCAATAAGAGAGACACTTTACAAGGCAAATAATTAGATGCAATTAATTTGCCTTAAAAAAAATGAGAAATTTTCTATCTGACTCTTTGACACTATAGTCTTAGTCCCAACATAAGCACATCATCATTAGTGAGAAATGTAGCTTTGCTTTTCTATGTATTCTGTTCTTCAACACCACCAGGCCTCTTTCAGGAGAGCACTAAGACATTCACTCACATTGAGGTCAATGAAATCATTGAGGTTTTTCCAATTGTGATTCTTTCCTGAATGGTGACCAATATGGTTCAAGTAAGGGGAAAAAGAAAAATGCAGAAAATGAAGCAACTTGCCCATAATGTATCAGCAAATTAGAGATTTAACTCCAGTACATCAGCCAGCACTATTTCTCAACTCATAGTTTGTAGTTTTCTTTTTTTGGTTCAGGGAAAGAGAAAGACACTTTCTCACCGCCTCAAAAGATGTGGTCTGTGAGGGCATCCCCCGCCAAGAAGCAACAGCAGTTCACATAATGAAATGTCATTTTGCTGCTTTGGTGAAAACGTGAATGCAGTGTCTTACCAAGATAAAGAAAGATGGCTGTGAATTCACTTGAACAGAGTCTGTGTGCCCCAGCAGCTATTACCAAATTGCTCAGCTGCATTTTTCCTAACTAAACCCTCTGTAGCATCTATTGCTCTATGAATTACAGGCATCAACTTGTAACCTAACACGAACTATGACTTTTCCTCAGCAAGTACACTCTGTCAGACAGTGAAAATTTGAGTTTTTAGCCACAGCAATTATTTCTTGCTCTCGTCAGAGCAAATGGTGGTGTGATATTGTTTATAATTCCATCACCTATCTGAACCTGCTCAGCTTCTTTGAGCTATCGTTGGTTCTGCAAATGGCAATCTGGCTATACCTAACAGTGATATCAACATATCTATCTGCAAGGCTTGCATCTGGGAAAGAAATCGACTTGGACTGGTCTGAGGCCCTTTTTTCAAACCAGGCACTGAAGATGCACGATACTTTGCAGAAAGATCTGCTGGTCACCATTGTATCTGTGGGGATTTTCAACTGTGCTCCCCAGTTGCACCTCTTCTGCAACCTAACATGCAATGGCAGTGATGTGGGACTGTGTTCTCCAGTGTTAGAAACTGCAAGAAATTCAATGTACTCTGAAGGTGCACAACAGAATCATGTTTTTCCACTTCCTTCTTAATGACCAAAAAGTCCTTTTGGAGTATATTTTAAAATATCTGATGAGGCAAATCTACCTCCCAGGATTTTGTGTACATGGACATGGGAAAGTTCTTCCCTTTTGCTAAGGAGACTGCATTTATCATTCCAGGAATTAATTTAATCAAAGGAAAATGATAGATGGAGAAAAGGAAGAGCACAAATCAGCATCAGAAATCAGTTTTAGTAATGCTCCATCCCTTTGTGCATCTTGGCAAGAAATCCCATCACCTGCTACAGAGGTCCTAGAGTCCTACTGAAATACAGGTTGAAGATACGTAATTTTCCTCACACTAATTGCTGTAATGCTAATGCATTCCTGGAACAGAGCCAGGATGAGAGGAATGCAGTCTGACAGCAGATAAATATAAATTATACATAGATCATTCCTACAAATTGTCATGGGAACTACAGCAGATACAAAGAGCACAATAACACTATTTGATAGAGCAAATTCCCAACTACAAAGTGCTATTTTTCAGCATGATCACCACCATTAGCTGTGCATGTTTGGTAGTGATGAAGGTTCAGCCTCCACTGCCATCCCACAAACATCTAAGATTGTGGGCCAGCGTAATAAAATAAGAGGCACAACTTTCAGAGCAGCTCTCGTATACAAGAAAGACACACTACTTCCTTCTTGCACAAAGCAATGTTTTCCTTCCCATTACAGTATTTCATTCATTTGGATTATCCTGTTGCTTCACAGCTTTGGAAGGAAAGAAAAACACAGGAAGATTCTGAATTTGCAGTCACCATTGATTGGAAGGTTCTTTTCCTCTGCTTATTTATTTCTTTCCATCTACTCAACCATCGTGTTTCAGTTTCTGAGAGCCACAGATATTTATTCAGTGCCCTTCCATCTTGGCCATCATAAATAGATCTCTGATAACAAATCACACTCTCAGAACATCACTTGCTACCAGAAAGGATCTTCAAGAAGCACACACACTGCGATGTAGGATATCCCCTGCTTTGTGATGAATGCAACAAAGAGTTTTACAAAACCAGTTTCCTTCCATTTAGAGGATAAGTATCTGTCATTTTAGTAGTTTTACCACTTCTTATTGACTGTTTATGCTTCGTATGTAGAGAGTCAGTGCTCCCTTGCTCTTCAAATGATTGCTACTACTTAAATACAGAGAATGATACGTACTTATTGAAAGATCCAAGGATTTCAGCTGTCAATAAACGCTTAATTATATGCTAGTGGATGCTCAGATACCACAACGATGGCTGTTGTATAAAGCCAGCATATAAGAGCCCACTTGCAGCTCGTCATATGCCCTGATACAACAATTCAGAAAACAAAACAAAACAAAAAAAAATGCAATGCATAATATTAACTTGCATCTTGCTTCCCTGTGTCATAACGCATCACGTAAAGTCATGTTATTTCATGTCATGTCATGTGTAACATGATGTCACACTTCAGAAAATATTACTGAGCAAGAACTGATTCTTGCTATCAGTTTGGAATAAGAGTCTAAAATCCAAATGTATTGTGGCTTTGGCTGACGGGAAGGGAAACTAAGACAGGCACTGTGTAAATGTGTAAATGTGCTTCTTCTTTGGCTTGGCCAGCAGGCATCCATTTTTCAGCTTTAGGTCCAACTGGAATTTCTTTGTCACAAGTGCTTCCTCCTGTAAAAAAAATAGCAGTTATGTGGCAAGCCAAATACTGGGAAGAAAAAGAAAAAAAAAGAAAAAGAAAAAAACCCTTAGAAATACATAATAAATGTGTATTAGTGAGACAGAAAATTGGAAAATGGCCACCTGCCAGCAGCCACATAAATTTTGGAGTCAGTGCATTTTTCTGCCATTATGCGTTATCACAGGAATTGCAAATATTTATTAAAAGTATTAAAATGGTGAGAATGTTAAATGTTTCCTTCAGTAGTGGAAATTCACATTGCTACATATAAGATAGGATATTCTGATACAATGTTTATTAAAATGACTTCCTTTTATTAGGCTGTCAAACACAATAAATGTGCAGGTACGGTTAACAAAAGATCTATTGTGGATACTGGAGATTTGTGAGTAACACTTCAAAAAAATAATCTCTTCTGAACTCTATTCATATAAAAAACATGCTACAAACTTTCATTAACTTCCTCAGAGCCAATTATTTTCAGAGCTTATTTTCTTTTTCTGCCATTCCACTGTGTTCTGCTAGTCAATTTGTTTGCTTACATTTTAATGCGTAATGGGATTAAGCACAGTTTATCATTAATTTATATACTAGTAAGCTCAGCATATAGCAGGCAACAGTGTGTAGCTGGCAACAAGATACTATGGTCATTTTGGGGTTCTTTTGCAGGTCTATACATGTATGGCTATAATATACTGAGTCCTTAGTATCTTTTCATCCTTGAATAAATCATTATTCAAAGATTGGTGGAGAGTTCCATGATATTGATAGAGAAGAACATCACATTCCAGTTTAATCCATATTTTCTGTTAGGATTTAGAATTATAGAATCATAAAGTCATAGAATGGCTTGGGTTGGAAGAGACCCCAACCATCATCAAGTTCCAACCCCCCTGCCACAGGCAGGGCCACCAACCTTCAGATCTGGTATTAGACCAGGCTGCCCAGGGCCCCATCCAACCTGGTCTTGAACACCTCCAGGGATGGGGCATCCACAACCTCTCTGGGCAGTTTGTTCCAGCATCTCAACACTCTCTGTGAAGAACTTCCCCCTGACATCCAATCTAAACCTTCCCTCCTTGAGCTTAAAAACATTTCCTCTTGTCCTACCACTATCTACCCAAGTAAAAAGGTGATTTCCCCCCTGTTCATAATCCCCTTTTAAATACTGGAAGACTGGAATGAGGTCTCCTTGCAGCCTTCTCTTCTCCAGGCTGAACAAGCCCAGCTCCCTCATCCTGTCCTCATAATGGAGGTACTCCAGCCCTCTGATCATCTTTGTGGCCCTCCTTTGGATCCTCTCCAGCAGCTCCACATCTTTCCTGTACTGGGGGCCCCAGACCTGGACACAGTACTGCACATGGGGCTTCAGGAGGGCAGAGTAGAGAGGAACAATCCCCTTCCTGTGCCTGCTGGCCACCCCTCTTCTGATGGAGCCCAGGGTACCATTGGCATTCCAAGCTGCAAGAGCACGCTGCTGGCTCATGTTCAGTTTTTCAAGCACCAGGACCCACAGGTCCTTCTTCACAGGGCTATTCTCAAGGACTGCTCCTCCCAGTCTGTATATATGCCTGAGATTCCTCCAACCCAAGCACAAAACCTTGAGCTTTGCTACGTTGAACCTCATTAGGTTCAAATAGGCCCATCTTTTGAGCTTGTCATGTCCCTCTGAATGGCATCCCTTCCCTCTAATGTGTCACCACACCATTCAGCTTGCTGTCAGCAGCAGTTTCTGAGAGTGAACGCAATTCCATCATCAATGTCATTGATTAAGATGTTGAAGACTGATTATGTTTATAAGGTTCTTGTTACAGCAAGACAGGCACAGAAAACACTTTCTGTACCTACATGGGATGATCTTCTGGCTTTTCTGGACACGGAGCCACTTTCAGGAGGCTCTAAGCACTGATGTAAGAAACTCTATGTGGAAACACTAACCTCTATGTGATTTGAGCAAGTGAAGGGCTTAGATCTGCAAAACACAGGTGAATAATCAACCACCTCTTGGGACAGACTTAGAAAACATCTGGATTAGACAGGGATCTCTTGAGATAAACGAGATGATCTTCCTAGATGGTCGTAAGATTTGTGATGAAATTGTTGCCAGTGGATGGTAAACAGCACTATTTGTCAGCAGCTTTCCCAAAAAAGCAAAGAAAGGAAGGAGAATAGTCTTCACCTTCACAACTCAGTGTCATCTGAGTAGCTTTTAAAGACCTGTTTTTGGCAGAAATGAGTAGAGAAATAAAAAATCAGTACTGCTTTCTTCTTATACCGGGGTTTCTCAGTTCCTTATAGTCCATTAAGTAAGAAGTGCAATTGGACTATATTGGAGGGCAAATAGACCAAAGTTACAGGGCCTCAGATTTATGGGAAGCCTTATGCAAGAAAAAGCCTGTCTCTGGAAGGTAAAATTATAGAAATAAAAGATTTTTCTCTCTCCTGTTGTATGGAGCAATTTCATTCCTTTCTGACAAATACAGGCGAGGTGGGGAAGTAACTCTCATGAAAAATAAAGCTTTGTCTTGATCCAGACACTTTATATGAGTTTGTGAGATATTAGAAGTGGGATCTGACACAAAATCTGTACATTGGAGAGAGACCCCAGCCACCTTGAAGGCAGAGAAAAATCTCCTGTTGAATTCTGTGGGGGTAAATATAACACATCCACCTCTACCGCTGCACTGCTTGACCAATTCTGCAGCTCAGAAGTCAGGGCTGAGATTTGCACTGCCTAAAGCACTTGTGTAATTCGGTCAGTGCAAGAAGTGTAGTCAGCATTTCAAGCAACAAAAGCACTTGCTTGGCCAACCTTATTTAATATAAAGCATGTTTTATCCTGATTTAGATTGTTGTTGTTCTTTAATTAAAGAATTTACAGGAGGTCATTCTCATTAGTTCAGAAGAGTCCTCACAGAAGGGGTTTGCACTTATTTAACCTCAGGGTAAGCTGCCACAACTTTTGCATGTAAATAGGATTTAACACTAGACACTTTGCAAATAGTCTAGCTCTTCACTTGTGATACTCAAGGAATACTTGGAATACTGACTGGGATCTCCTTGTGAAATCTGTCAAACAACACACAGTGGCAGCCTGCAGTCACAACAGCACCGGGGAAAGGACTCATGAGACTTTCTTTCGGGGGCAGTCCAGGCAAGACAGCCCATCCCCAGATGATGACATGAATATATATTGTACTTAATTACATTGCAGTTGCATCCAGCCAGGTGAAAGACTAGCTCAAGGGGGACAGAAACTGGGCAGTAGGAATCGAAAGCAAGCTGTTTCCTTACCTGTGAAAAGGGCTGGAGTGTGGCACAGATACATGGCAGTGCACTGGTCGTCTCTGCAAAGAAAAACGAGGGGAAAAAAAGAAAAAGCAGGAGCATGAGAAGTGCCAACTCTGAACGACGCTGTCTTTAATTGGTACCACCGAGGGCTTTGTGCAGTCGGCAAGCTTTTTGTGTTTTTAATAGAATCCCCAAATTCAAATGATCTGAAGGGCATCTGACTGTTTTACATTAATCACAAGCTATACAACAGAGGCTGAGAGCAAGTGGGCAGATACCCTGGTGTAGTAGCACTAAGGAGCTCTTATTATAATCATCCTGCCAAATCAAAAGAAAAACCCTAAGGCTCCTAATAAAGGAGACCATTGGACTAAACAAATTGAACAAGTAGCTAGACATGCATGAGCTTAAAACTGCTGGTGTCAATCAGATTTTTCAGAGCTACTTACTCTGCTTGGTACTCCAAAGGACACGCAGACAAAACAGACACAGGATACACATATGAGCAACCAACCTAGTGAGGAGTGTGCAGACATTCAGGTGCTTAGCACATACCTCTTTGGTGCTGGGGAAACAGATATAGATGTGGCTTATAAAAGCACCTTCAAGAAATCACTGTACCACTACCAAAACCAAGAAAGCAGAAAATGAAATTAGCCCTGAGTATGGGAATGCTGGTTTTTTGCCAGAATTTGTGAGCAAGAGGCTATCTGGGTAGGTTGTTTTTCTTGGCAGGGTTGGAAATCTACATCATAGAATCATAGAATATCCCAAGTTGTAAGGGAACCAAAAGGATCGTCGTGGCTCCATGCAGAACCACCCAAAAATCAGACCATGTGGTTAAGAGTGTTCTCCAGGTGCTTCTTGAAATCCAGCAGCTCAGCACCATGACCTGAGCATGTTCCATGCCCATCACCCTCTACAGCACTCCAAGATCTGCAGCATCTCCTCATCCTTTGTTTCCAGTCTCATCGAAGGGATGTTCCAGGGCACAACGAACATCACTGGGTTCCAGTTGAGAAGACACAGAAGAAAGATATCGAGCCTCAGAAATTTGAGTGTCTTTGACTCAGGAAATTCACGCAGTACCCTGAATGACCTGCACATTTATCACCTTCCCACACCTGCTGATGGAATTCCTACTGGAAGGAAAAAAAATAGTGTGAAGGTGGATCATCACTATGAAAAAAATGCAGTTGGCACTAATGGAAGATATCCAGAAATAGGAGAGAAAGACAATTTTATACTTACAAGCGATGTATTACATGTTGGTGTTTTTAAGACAAATGATAGCTAGATTCCATTAGCTATCACACTTTTGCAAAAGCAATCATGCAGAAAAACAAGATTTTGATAGACTCCTTTCTGAACTCAAAAAGAGTCTGTGCACAACTGTAATTAAAGAAGGAGGAAAAGGAAATGAAAATAATTATGGTTTGTATTTAGTGCTTGAGCCAGAGGGGATGGAAAAAATGGAAGTTTTGATAAGGGAACAAATGGGCAAGAAAGGCATCCGAAGAATAATCAGAAGGCGTCAACAAAGGAGGGGTTCCATGAAACAAAAATACCCTTTGGGCCGTGAGTCCATTCATCACCGCTCAAACTGATGGCTAAATCATTGAGTCTTCAAGTATTAGGAACTTCACCTACAGATTGTCACCATCATTGTCACACGGCTAACGGTTGTGAGGGTGCTGGCTGTGTCACCTTGTCTGCTTACCCAGTCCTCCCGGTGTCTAGCAAAACAGGAAAGTAATGTTTTGAGAGATTATTGTTATAAATTCTTACTTTATAAGCTTTTTAAAGTCTATTCTTCTTTTTCCTTGCTATTTTTTCTTCTATTGTTTCTTTTTTTCCTCTCTTTTTTTTTTTTTTCCCCAACATTGTAATAAATCAGCATATAAATGCACTGGAGTATTTCTACCAGGAATGTAGGTAGACAAACAGTACAAAAGATCTGTTTGGTCACTTACCATATTGGTTTAGCATGAGAATACTTTTTTTTTTTTTTCTTTTTTTTTCTTTTTTTCTCATTTCAAAGCTATAAACAGATTCTGCAAGAACAGTTCCAGTACTCCCTAAGACAGGACCCTGTGGAGTGAAAACACTGAGTGTGGTTTTTCAAAACCAAACTGCCCCTCCTTTATTTTCCTTTTTTTTTTTTTTTAAAGCAACAGTACAGAATTTTGGATTAGTCCAAAATCTGAAATTACATTTTTCCCAAGCAGCAAAACCAGTGGACCTTTAGTCGTGTTAAATCACAAACTTGTACACACGCAGAGATGGAGAAAATGCACATGAAATATGAAAATGCATTCCTTTCAGGCAGAAGATAAACGGCTCTACTACAAATTAGCTCTCAGCCCCGTCAGGTGTGAATCTCTCTTGTCAATACGTACCAAATTCCCTGAGATAGAACCACATGGTCATGAATTTTATTTCTCTCCTGCTTAATTCTTAGTACCGCTCTCCCTGGTGGATTTACTCAGGGATGATTTACAGTGGGAAATGTGACATTAAACACGTCATTGAGCATGCAAAGATGCTGCACTCAAAGCAGCATATGCTTGACTTTGTTAAAAGATGAATGCTGTCAACTCCACAGTGCCCACCAAGATCTGGCCTCCTTTTTCTTCCTAACAAACTTTGAGGAAGAGGCAGGCACGAGTCTTGACACTGAGAAAAGTAAAAGTTAATGTATTCATGACATGATTTCACTTGCAGCCTGATTTAGCAATGTCTTGTCTAGTTTGGATCTGCTGTTGCTTTTCCTAATTTACTCATTGCTCAAAGAAAATAAATAAATAAATGTACTACAGTCTTATTTATCCTTCTTTGGACATTTCTTTACCAGGCAGATGGTCAATTAAGAGCACTAAACAATGACACTGTTTTCTCCGTAAACATTTTTTTTCTAATAGCCTAACAAATGAGAATCTGTGCTGCCATACTGCTGAATACCATTCTGACTTTCTAATTACAAAGAACTGTGTCTTGATAGTAACAATTACAGCCGTAACAATGATGCTGGTACTTGAACAATATAGTTGGAGGCAAAGTGCTTATCGAAATATTCACAAATAAAGGCTTACATTTATGCCAGAGCTGGAGATGGGAGGTTAAACAGTTGGAGGTGGGGAGGTGCAGAAGAAAGGTTGAAAACATTTGTTTAGTAGCTACAGATGTGAATTTGAATCCAATTACACGAAAGGCAAGGAGAAAAGAAATGCATGAGGAGATGCTGTTTCCTTCTGTTTGGCTAATCAATAGGTTAAAGGGTTAGTAAAATTAACATGCTAATAACATTCATTTATGCATTTACGTATTTATGTACATATGTTTCTTTATATAATGCATTTATGTGTATATATGTATGTATATATTTATGTGTAATATGACCATTACATATGGTCACAGTATTTCCAGTGAATTATATGTCGTGGGTAATATACATACTGTTATTCGTGCTTTCCACTTTTAGCCCAGAAATGCAAAATGCAAAATGGGCAGTATTTTTTTCCCCAGCTGTGATAGAAATTGACTTCTTAAGTCCCTTACTTACCATACCTCTCTCATTTAACTTGTTAAATCCAATCCCTGAAGGGTTTTCATCTCATTTTTTTTTTCATCCAGTTTTTAATTTTTTTTTAATGTAAAATTCCCTCTACCTCAAAGAAAAGGGATAACACAGCTCCCGAGCTTACCACTGATCCCACCACTGCTGTCCCAACAAGTGTGTGCCCCCAAAGATGGTCTTTACCCCACTCTGCATCCCCATACGCCGGGACCATGTTACCCATTGCCCAACCCCGGCAGGATGGATGCCTTCACCTCCTCTGCTCCTTCCCTTCTTCCCATAGAGCTCCACCCACTATCTGAGGCATCATTTAGCCCACACTTACTAATCAGCACACATAATTCGTCTCTAATGCTGTCAATTTAAAATGACAACCTGACTTCTTTTTTTGGAGGGGGAAGGGTCAACAATTTAATGAATCTCGTCTGCATTTGCCTAATAATTTGCCTCTGGCAGTTTTCTTAGACAACAGCAACATTTTCCAGGATTTTCTTTCATCCCAACCAGTGCGATGGGGTGTTTACCTCCGTGCCTTGGATACATCCAGTACAGCATCAATCACACAGAGATCCACCTTGTCTGAACTGGGACACAGCCCGAATCTACTGATTTAGCCTTCCAAGGGTTGTTGTGGGGCCATGCACAGCACAGGGAAGGAATCACTTTCCTCTGCAGCTATGTGCACAGTTATGGGCACCAAACTTCACACTTTTATAACTCACTGCACCTCAAAGAGTAACGTTTCTTTACTGATGGCCAGGGCATCTGAGGCACAGCACAGAAACTACATACTCCTGCGATTTTCTATTTGCCCCTTCTGCAGAAAAGTTCACCAGGAAGAAAAAGAAAAAGAAAAAAAAAATAAAAATAGCAGGAAAGAGAAGTGCAACAGATTCCATCCACCCAGACAGTCCCTCAGCCACAGAGCAGATGAGTTCCCCTAATTGCTGTGGCAGGAGGCTGGATCCCAGCTGAGCCGCTCGGTGGACTTCCCTGGGTCAGAATAAATAAAACTCCCCAAACGAGAGTATCTCGATCACCGTGTCAGATGTAAACAGAATAGACTTTGTTATTAGGAGTGATGTGACTCTGCCCGGGTAGAGGCACGCTGACAGCAGCTCCTCTCTGGGCTTCATTCAGCTGCTGTCACTTGCCTTGACAACACAAGAAGTTAATGTATTCATGGCACTGCTGCACACACATCTGCAATTCGCAGCATATTGTATTGTTTACCCCTGCTCTTTTGTAGTAGTGCGTGTAGTAATTTGCCTTCTAGCAGCAGAATATTCCTCAACTTAAAAATTTTACCCTCTTTTTATTTATCCTTAATAGAAAAACAATCCTTCCACAGCCTTGCCACCTCCACAGATACCACACTTTGCAGCATCACAAATTAAAAAAGCCATATTTCACATTCTGATCAGAAACTTCTTCAACATGTTTTTATTCACATCCTTCATCTTTCTCTACCACATTATTGCCTCCCTGTTTACAGATGCTTAGCATATTTTTGTGCCTCCTGGGCAGTTTTTGAGCAATATTAGTAAGGGCCATTTCTGCAATGGATCTGAGCACTGATAGTAGCATCTCCTAAATTATCTCCCAGTGCTGGTACTTCTCTGTTCCAGCACAACAGGGAAACTCCAAGGCACAGGATATCAGCCAACAACTGAAACAGCAGAATGAGAGTTAATGAAATGGAATAGAAGACTAAATTTTGTATTCTGAGATACTCCAGGTAAAGCATACTAAGGGAAGTTTCCTCAGAAACTTCCAAAAAAAAAAGAATTGTTCTTAGTCCAGGGACCCTCCAGACCAAGAGATAAGATTATCAGAAAGATGCAGTGGGAAATTCGCTAAAATATCCTCATCTGATTTGCAGGCCTGTATTACATAGGTTGATGATAATGGACTTTGTTTTAGACTGTATAAAATGCAGTGATATAATCCAACCAATCACCTGCAGCGAGCCCTTGTTCTAAGTATAAAAGTAGTCTGCTTTTTTTTTGCTTCAAGTGTTTTTTTAGAAGTTGATAAATTCTTATTCTAAAACTCAGAGCACATTAAAGATACGACTGCCTGGTGCAGCAGCTGCCCCTCTCATAGTCAACGTGTGTGTCTCAGCACTAAGCACTTTGATCCCAATTACACAGCTTTCCGAATGAGCTTAGAAATTCAGAGCAAGTGTGTTAACCTCCACCTTGGCTGCCTTACACAGCCCCCATTCATCTCACTTCCAGCTTTCTTCCTTCATTTATGAAAAACTGAGTCCACTTCTTTCAATGTACAACACTAATCCAACAGCTGGAGATCCATCTCTGTGGCATGGGTTTCATCTCACATGGCTTGAACCATGTAAAAGGGAGGCATCCAGTCCATGTCCATCATTAACAATGCACTGGGAAGCCCCAGAGGGAGACTCATCCTATCCACAAATGATCAAGACTGGTGAGATAGATAGATTTCACTTTGATAGATATCCCTTTGGCAATGTCATAGTGATTAAAGAAGCAGCTTAGCCTTTAGATGGCTAAAGTGGCATGAGATGAGTCTGGCCCATAGATTCATTTTGATGGTCAGGAGTGTTTAGAATCAGCACAGCTCCTAATGAATATAGGAACCTGACAAGGTCATAACATGGCACTTGGATAAAATGTCTGCATCTGGCTGCAAACGTCCAGTTCTAGTCGGATCTTGAAAGCTCAGGTAATGCTGTGGAGACAGAATTTTCCATTTGGAGCACTTTCCAGATGAAACAGACAAGCCCTTATGAGATCTCCTCCTCCTCTCTTTCTTTCTTTCTGTTTTCTTTTTTCTTTAAAGCAAAGAGAAAATAATACCAGGAATTTGGAAAACATGAATTTTTAAAACCTAATAAGCTACTCTAACAATCCACACAATTCCCTTCCCTTAAAATATTCATTTAGAAATACAAGATCTGTGACGAGGGCAGGCTGGGTAAACAGGTCTGAATGCTGTTGCTGCAGGGTCTCAGCAGTACCCCCTGCTTCCAGTGCTGTCCTCAGCTACTCCTGGCTCAGCCCTGCTGTGCTTCTCCCCTGCATGTCTCCACGCGTTTGAAAATAACTGGCAGTTAATTGCACCGTGCATTCACAAGGCAGAGTCTGTAAGCTAACGTGTCCGTGGTGACTGTTGGGCAGAGAGGGAATGTACTGCACAAGCTGTCTGGAGGACTGAAGTTACCTGGGAATGGAAAGTCTAAAGCAGTTTTCAGTACTTCCAAGCCCCAGGTGTTTCTCGAGAAGTACTATTGGGAGGACTGAGCTTCCTTAGGACTTGCTTGCATCTGACAAAATCCATATTCCTTGGATTTATTTTTTTCTAGACACCTTCAGGTACGCCTTTTGCATCGCTTACCATAAGGCCACAGTATCTGCTTTAGCATTAGTATGAACAGACACTTAGACATTCTTGGGGGGGAACAAAAAATCACAGATTTTATAGAAAACACCACAAAAAGGAAAGAAAAGTAATTCTTCTGATAGTTAGACAATTTCAGGTTCTCAATACCAATTTCTTTCCTCTTTATGTTTCATTCTTGCCCCAGTAGCAAGCATGCACAGACTGAACAAACACCTGACTTGTAGCCTGCTTTTGTCTTGCCATCTTTTTTCTTTACTTGCATTCTATTGCAACCTTTTTTACCTAACATAATTATGTTCTACCTCTGCCTCCCTCCCCTTCTATTTTGGTTCCACGTAACGAGCCTTCAGACTTCTCCCTGTCTCACTCTTATACACAATGCTATCAAAGTTAAATCCCTTTTTTAATTCTTTGAATTGCTCCCGATATCGCAAGCCAGTCTTAACGAAGACTTCATTCATGGGAAGAAAAATGCAGCACCTTTTGCTCCAGGTAAATCTGCTTCTTATCTGACCAGTGCATAATTCAGCTCAGAAGACTGATACAAGAAGCTACAGACTACCCAACAAAATGGCCATGCAAAGGAAAGGTACACACTACTTACTGGAACAGAAGATTCATTCACTGCTATGAGAAATTTCGGCCTGGCTACCTAGCAAACAGACAATCAGTGACACCAGTGCTACTGGAGGCTCTGAGGAGTGCTTTAGGAAGAGAGAGGATGCAATTAAGCATAGATCACTTGGAAAATGCACCCAATTCCATAATCCATTTTGATACCAATTTGCTTTTTAGCCATCCAGAAGATGTTCAGTGCTCCCATGGACCTTGAAAGGACGTGTCTGATTGAGGAGGATCAGGTCTGGAGGAACCTACTGAAGTAACTGGCCTCTGTACATCACTAATCCTGCTTTTACATTTGCTGGGGATGAAAAGTGTTCCGGCCTTCTTGAAAACATCAGCATCTCACGAGAACTAACAAAGTGATGACATTTACTTTTTGGAAGAGGAAGAAGAAGAAGGTGGTTGTTTAATGATTGTATGCTCTCATATGCACTTCTTATCTGGGCAAATTTGTCACAACACAGTGTGGAATAAGTAGATGCTGAGTAGACCTCCTAACTAGGAGGAGTAAAAATATGCATTTCTTACTAGTCTTCCAAGCCATCTTTAAGGTCCATCTATTTTCAGACCAAGCCAACCTTCTGATCTTTAAGCCCTCAGAAGGCTGGAAAATGGTGAAGAGTCTCAGCTGATACATAGATGACTAACAGATCCGAGAGTATTCCTTTGGGACAATAAGGATAACAGTGCCTAAAGACAAAACTGTCAAGAGATAGAGGGACGTTTTGAGTGATTTTCAAGAAAGAAAAATAAATGCCATCCTGAACTCACTAGTCACCAAGTGTTCCTAGAGCACCAGGCAAGAATTTCTTTTTCTTTTTTTTTTTCTTTCAAAAAAAAAAGTTTTCTTAGAAAAATTGAAGGTGACATTGTCACCACTGGTATTACCACTATGAATAATAAGCACAGGTAAATGTACAGAACAAGAGGAAGTTATGAGGAGAGAAGACAAAGATGGAGTCATCAACTTGTACAGTAAAAGCAAGGTAAGCAGGAGAGGAAAAGAAGGGGTGTGGTGATGCTTAGATGCTCCCTACCTTCCTATTTACTGTGCCCATGTATCAGATAACAAAAACATGAGCAGTAAGACGTGCACCAAAGATGATGATAATAGCTATGATGAGTAATAGGATATAGACTTCCTCGGTATGTTGAAAAATTGAAGGCTAGCTGGGAAAAACATTGAGCATACTGGTAGAGCTGACAGCTGTTAAGAAACAGAGAGAGAAACACATATGGAAAAGTTCAGCTTTAGAGACAAAGAAAAAATCACATAGCACACCTAAAGAGATCTACTAGCATGGCCACCTACCTTTAGTGCTACTAATAATACACCTTCATCCTCATCACTACGTCCTTCTGCTACGTCCTTCTTCTTCCCTGTTACAAGTTTGGGCACCTCCATACCCATACAGGGAGCTAAAGCAACTCATTAATGCAGCAGAAACAGAAGTGTAATCTGGAAAAGAGCACAGGTCTGTATTTTCTGCTGGACCCATGAGTTGTATGAAATTTATAGTTAGTAAAGCTTCACTGTGTGTATGCAGCACTGGAGGGAATGAGGGAAGCGGTGAGCTTAGCTTTGTGCTGAGCTGCAACAGTGCTCCACTTTGCCTGGAGTTAGAGATAATGCTTGGACAAGGACCAGAAGAAGGGATTTGAAGGAAGTCAGCAAAGTGAACCTCAGCAAAGCACTGTGCGAGGCAGTGGCACTGATTTAGGAATTCTGAGCAGAGGAGCAAGCTGCAACCCAGCTGCAAGCAGGAAGGACTACTGCCTCACAGTCCCTTGGGGGGCCAAGGGCCTGAATTTAAGGATTTGCCAACAGTCTGCAAAAGGGAGAGAGAAGTGGGAACGTCTAGGTGAAACACTTGTCTGCAGCACAGCCTGCAGGCAGAGCACCAGGGAAACCTCTCAGGGAGCAAGCAGCTGAGGAGGAGGCTGCTTGGAAACAGGGTGTGCAAATGCATACCCCAGCTCTGGGTGTGAATGGACAGCTCTGATTCCAGCTCTGTTTGATGAAGTGGTGATATTTAAAAGACGTGTATTTGGCAACAGAAAGTCATGGCTACTGCCTTACAAATCACAGTTTTGAGGGCACTTTATTCTGAAGCACCAGAAGAAATCATGATTAAATGTAGAGGTGTATTCCTTAGACTGTGAATTTGTCAGAGATGCCTCAAATTCTTCTGCCTCCTGTGCTGTGATGCAGTGAAAGCTGGGTGCTTTCTAAATTGAAAATGTTGCAGAAGCTCTAGGTGCAAATGCAGCATGTGCAAAAGCCATTTTATTTAAACTGTGCTACTTAACAAAGTGGTTTCTGAAACTGTTTTTGAGCCTTCTGCAATTTTCCCTGCTTGAAATGATCAGTTTAGTATCTTCTTCCCGGGTCGTTCCAAGACTTTAAACCTCGGAACTTAGCCCAGGTCTCACCTTCGAAGGCACTGCAGACCACAGCTACAGCACAACTATGAAGTTCATTTCATACATTGGTTCAACCCACGTACTCAATTTTGGGAGGAGGTGATTTTGCACCAGAATGAGACGTACTGGGTACATACCACAGATTACTTTTCAGAGGAGTTAATCTTCTTATCCATTATCTAGAGTAATTCAGAAAGCTCAAAAATGAACTGTTCTTGAAGAAAGAATTAATGTTCAGGTAATTACAAATAACAGACACATCTGGTTATCCTAATTGTTTGGGAATGTCTCAATTATCCAAGAATGTTTTTATAGGGACACAGAGACAGTAAAAGTTTCTCACGGCAGATTGCATTCACTGATGAGAAGAAATTCAGTCGATCTAACACACTGAAGCGTGCTGAGACACAGAGAACACTTGGAGTCCTGTTGCCAGTGGGCTTTATTTGCCTCTAAAGAGGAACAGACTGTGAAGTAAGAAATGGGAAAGTCCCACAGACGAAACAGCAGCCCCTCTCTCTGCTAGCTAGTTTTTCCAGCACTCCTGTGATAATGAAGTTTTTGCGTACTGTTGGTTCAGCCAGAAAACGATAATAGGAAGCTGATTTTGTAGGCATCTGCCCCAGAGAGAGGCAACTCGAGTAAAAGCTCTTGCACTGCAGGAGCTCGGTGCAGGCATTTGGCAGCTGGTGAGTGGCAGCCCTGCCCCTGCAGAAATTCAAAGTGCCTTTTGCTCGAGGAGGATTCATTGCAGAGGAGCTCAGAAGATTCCGCAAATCCAACTTTACCTGCACTGAGCAGCAGCAGCTCACTGGGGACTCAGAGCGGAGCCCCAGAGAAGGGGTCCATTACAGTAATCAATGCAGAACCTCGCTCTGATAGCTCACGTAGCCTCCTCATGTAGACCCCAAAATTCTGTAGTTAGCCGTTGGGAATCACCTCCTCTGGCTCCAAAATATGTGTGTGCAAAACAGTGGCGGGGAAGGGAGGTGGGTTAGCACTCACACTGGGATGCCTCCAGTCATCCAGGGAGTGGTGAGGAGGCTTTCTTAACATGTTGGTCTCATAGTTCATCCATCAGGGTCACCTGAGAGTCAGGCTACCTGACTCTGCCCTTTCCCAATGAGGGATGAAAAAGAACCTCCCAGCTCCCAGCTTTCTCCTGCTCATAGCCTAACCAGCACCTTTGTGTGGAAAACACGCATGGGGTGAAATCATGCAACTGTAGCAAATGGCTAACCAAACCAGCAAGGAGTGGTGTTGCTGGGGCTCTACACAAATCCCAATGGTATTTCTCTGGAAAGGCATGCATGCTGGCTGCCTTCCCTCTACATAATGCCCGCTCCCATCCACTCCACCCTGTGGGTATCAGCAGGAGGGAACCTGATGTATGCTGATAATTATCCATTGCTGAAAAGAAGTGCTATTTCTCTTATTTTTGTAATGCAGATCAATGCACATGTCACTGCTGAAAAGCTATGTCATTTAGGATGGAGCATTAACTGCTAGGAATGGATTTTGAAGCTCCCCACTTGTGGGTGGAATATTTTCTGAAGGAGCTGAGCCTTTTGAATGCTGAATTTCATTTATCTCACTGCCTCTTTAAGAGTAGTTGGTGGAGGAGAGGGTGTTTGAAAAAGTGACAGTTTGTCATCTCCCTCTCCAGTGAGCTGGAGTTGGGGACCAAGTGGTGGCAGGGAAAAAAAAAAACAAATTGGCACAGGCAGCTTAGCATGGGACACAGAAGATTCTGATGGAGGAAAGCAACAGCCCTGCAGTGGGCTGCAAGAAAGTGAACTCCAAAGGGCAGAGAGTATTTCCCAGCAGGGTGAGGCAAGGTGCATCTGAAAGTAGAGGTATAGCAAGGCACCAAGGGGAAGAAGAGCCTGTGAAAAGGGCAGAAGCTGATGCTTCACTAAGAAGGGTGCAGACCTGTAAATCAACACACATGGAAAAACCTCCTGCCAAATGTTCTGCCTAGAAGCTATGCTCACTTGGGTTATTCAAAAAAAGTGCAATGAGACTTGCAGTGGGAGGGAAGAGTTTTCCAAGTTTCTTTCTATTCTATTCATGGGAGTGAAACAGAAACTTTTCCACAATCTTGCTGAGAAAAAAAGAGAGAAAACTCTTCCAGGGGACATTACACCCAGGAAGAGAATAGCACATAATGGTCAAAACTGGGGTTCAGCTCCGTGTACCAAGAAAAGGAAACTCAACACCCATAAGAAGGGAAACTGTCAGTTTGCGCTGATGTAACTTGGAAACACAACCCTTCCAACTGGGAATTTTTAGCAGCTTTCCCTTACACCCCCCAGGATATTCATGTCACCATCGAAATAGAATGCCATGCAGTCCTGCTGAAGTCAAGATTTTGGGAAGCCAATTGCACTGCCGGTGGGATGGTTCTGTTGTTCTGCACCCAGAGTAATACGCTGTTGTTTGATTAAAGTGCATTTACCTCACACATGCACACTTCACCTAGACATGCAGATGTACACACAGCCTACATTTAGCACATTAACAAAAATGATCCATACATTTGCATGCTTGCTGTTTGCCTGAAACAGGCATTTGCCTTACTTTACAGCGGTGATTTTTAGAGCATACGTTCACTATATAGGGCTCCCCTTTGAAAGTTCTGGACACACAGATGTTACTCTTTGAAACTGCTCAAAAATTTCAATATTCTTTTGAGCACTTGATATTTACAGTTTGATATTTAAAGCGTGCAATTTGTTATCTAAATTGCATAGCACTGTTTCAGCTTCCTGAGCGAATGACCTAACTTTTATGAACCTTTCCAGCTTCCACAGCAAAAGGTTTTGTTTAGACATGAAACACCTTTCCATGATTAGACAAATATCAGCTACTTCCAAAAACCATTGCAAGAAGGGTTACAAACATAGAGAAATATAAGGTATATTTAGAACTTCACAGTTACTCTTTCATTCGCTTGCATTGCATACGTAGTGCCCAGCTGGGTTTTCTTTTCCACTGATGCTGGTTTTATTTTGTACTTAGAAGACACGTATATAGTCTGAAACTGATCAGATCCTCGTTCATTTGAAAAGCTTATTTTAAATTGTAATTTGGAAATACATGATAAGTATAAATTTGGAAACTGAAAAACTACTTCTACATGTCGTAATAGCATCTTTTTCTTTTATGAGGTACAGAATTATGATGAACTGCCAAAGTCCTACCAAAAATCCTGATGACCATCCAGAGGAGGATTTGAAAACTGGCATTATTTCTAGACACATTTTATGTCTGTTTTCACTTCACCAGATGAGTACTTCTCTGCAACAATTTGGGGTTTCAAAACTGTCTCCTTAGGCTTCTCGATCACTACTTGTCTGTCCCCACTGACAACCTGAGCACTTAAAAATTTTGAAGCCTCCTTGGTTTATTTTAAAATTTTTCTTTTCTCATCTTCTGCCAGCAGTTACCCAGAGGGAGTGAAGAAAAAAACACCATATCCATCCTTCAAAAAGTCTAACTTCCACTCGGCTAGTTCTAATCCATTATCTAGGCCCACTAATGTGTACTACATCATCAGAGGAGCAATGCTATGATGATGTAGTACAGCCCATGTATGTGTACATCATCAGAGTTATATCTTTCTGATCTGCCTGTGGGTTTAATAAGCATTCCAGATGGCTTGCTATACCTGAAGCGAGAACGGATAATCACACAGCTCTACCCTCAAAACAATAATAAAATAAGGACACAGTAGCACAGGGGCTCGTGCCTGCCAAAAACATTCAATAGACTGTATAACACAATAGTCCAGTGTGATTGGTGAGGCACATTTATACACTAGCTATTTACAGGTGGAAGGGACCTAGTTTTAAATAAAACAGGTTACAAATACGCAGTGTTACTGTGGTTATATATTGCTGAGCAGCTGCAGTGGCTGAGACAAGCAGAGTGCTGGGCTGCACCCGGCCCACCAGCAGGCCCACTGCTGGACCCCCATATCTCACGTAGGCAAAGACACGACTTGGGATTGGCAAGAGAACAGCCTGATCTGAATAACAGCTCGGTAGTGTTTACCCGGAGCCACACAGAAAGCACATGTCTAATCAGTTATCTATTGGATTTGCAGGGTATCCATCAGCCAGGTTCCCAGTCATTAAGTACAGGAGCTGTAAGTGTCACACTGCTTTTCCTGCTTGAGTAAAATTATTTCTTGGTGGCGTTGCTCAATGCAAACAACCTGATGGACGCACACTTGGTTACTGAAGGGCCAGCACTGTGACAGCTAGTCTTGCAGCAGCAGGGTTGCTCCCAACAGGTTGTTTGCCCATCACAGATTATTACCCCATTCCATCCTCATTGCCAGGCCATGACCAGGTAAGATCTGAAGCACTACCCTTTGGGTCCCGGCAATTTGGAGAACTATCTTTGTGCCATTTAAATAGCTGTAACTTGAAAGGGCTTTTTCTTTTTTGAGAAAGGAGAAAAAAAAAAAAGTATAAAAAGTGCACGTGGAGAAAAAAAGAAAGAGGTTAAGAGACACAGCCTCCACTCTCTTATTCCTTTGAATGAGTGAGAACTGGAGGGAGGAGAAAGAAGCAAGGCAGAACTTTGATTTAGTCCCCCAGGAGTGCCCTCTCCAGCACTTGGACTCATGGGACAAGGCAGGGGAGCAGCTGCCTGCGGCTCCTCCTCAGGAGGGTGCAACCCCGCAGAGCTGCCAGGGTGAGTCCACGGGTACCTTGAAGACAAGAGAAATGTTGGCGTGGACTTCAGCAGGGACTGGATTTCAATCCAGGGTCTCAGAGAAAGATAGGTATAAGTATAGCTCTCTCTGTAGGAGGAAAAGGTAAATCGTACCGACTCTCAGCAGATTTCACACCGGGGAGAGTAGCTCATTGACATCAACCCTTTAGTGAGCTGATGGATATTTTTTTTCCCTGGCCAAACGAGTAGGTTCTAGTTTAGCTTTAACATTAAACGCTATTAAATGAAATGAATACAGCATGTTTCCATCGTACGCATTGCTGAAGCTGCTGTGACAGCTAAGAAGCTGCTAGGCATGATGTGTCAAGAAAATGTACCAGAAGAAAAGTACATGGAGCTACTGTCAAAAATACAAGCAGCATTGCAAATGGCGTTTCGGCTTCATATACTGTTGAAATGATTTTTTAATTGTGCCTGTCTACCCAGGCAGATCTTTAAGGGTTAACTGCACACAATGCAATGAATTCAATAATGATGAGTTAAAAAAGGTCTAATTAGCAAGTAACCAATTTATTATGAAAGGAAATGGTAATGAATTTAATAGCTCAAAATCATTAACAATATTTAGTTTGCTGGTACTTGTTCTCTATTATCCTCATTAATATGAACATTTAATATGTTTTAAAATGGATTTGTAATACTTTTTGTACCAGGAGGTTACACTGACAAAAAAGCGTAATTATTCTGTTAATTGTAATCCTGTCTGTTTGTGCTCCAAATAGCAGCATATTTAGGTGTTAATAAAATATATATATAAAAGTAATTAAGAGAGGGAAGTTTAAAATGTAATTAAACAACAACTCTTAAATTACAGTCTAAACCACTCTAAGGAAAAAGTTTGGGAGTGAGATCTCTGAAAAACAAGTTCCTCCTACTGAGCAAAAAATTAAGAATTGGAAGAAAAAAAGAAAAGGAAGAAGAAAAAGGAAATAGAAACGTTACTATTCTCAATCAATTACTATTCTTAGTCAGCAGAGTGACAAATCAGGGTGTCTGACAAGTGAAGGTGCTCTCTGATACTGCTCCATGAGACACTGCCCACGTGAGGTCCTGAGGAAGCCCAGAGAACCAAGAGGTCCTGTGGAAGCCCAGTCACTCAAGAAACGTTATTTCTTTGCTCGGGGTAACATGTTGGTTGTCAACGATCAACTGACCTTCTCCAGGACCTTCATCATCCCTTTGTAAACACATTCCCCTCTTGCACCCTTCCTTCCAGCAACATCTCTGGGGCCATGGAAGCAGCAGATTTGCTGCTAGCTCTGTCACCTAGGAAACTCCAGTCTCCTTTCCCTCCAAGATTCTTCTCAACAGAAATAAAAGTGGAAAGATAGACTCCAATTGGCTTATGCCTGTCACATTCAAAGTGGCCACAGCAACCTACAGAGCGATGGTCCTGGTGGAACAAACTGACCCAAGGTGCTCTTTTGACTGCAGGGAGCAGAGTCAAGTGCTGAAGGCTGTGCCCAAAGTGCTAGTCATGGCCAGCAGGGAGCAGGAAGGATTGGGTGGCTCCTGGGTGCAGAGGAGGTTCAGGCAGTGCTGGGTTCAGGTAGAAACAAAAAAGTTTATAGAGCAATAGGCATGACTAGGAAGGGCACAAAAGAACAGCCAGATACTCAGAGCTCCTAGGAAATACCAGGGTCTCCTCATCTGTGTAATCTTTCCTTCTCTGTCAGAGATAGTTACATGAGAAGGCACAGGACAGTACAGTATGGCATGATGTGGCACAGCACGGCATAAAAAGACAAGGCAAGGCAAGGCAGTGCTTGCCTTTTGTGGTACAGCTCTTTCACTTAGCCGTGAAGGAGCAACTCCTGAATCTGTTTTCATTTGCTGGATCTGTCTCTGGTGAGCTGTGTTGCTTTTTATAAAACCTACATCAACTAAAGCAAATCCTGACAAACTTTCTTTCCTGCAATGTTGGATCTCAGTTTCTCCTTAATCCACATGGAATTTCTGCAGTGCCACTACCCTCTTCCTTATTCACCTCTTCCCTACTGCATCAGTTTTTAGTGGCTGATTACAACTAGTCAGGACCCTCTTGAAAATCCTTCTCATGAAATTGAAATCAATGTTCAACCTTCCTTAACATCAGAAACTTTTGAAGCTGCTTGCTCTGTTTACAGTGCCAGCTCCTCACTGAAAGCAGCTGTTTCCATGATTTACCTGTGTGCTGATGGGCAAAGCACCAGGTCATACATGAAGGCTGTGTCCTGGCATGGATGCACCCAGGCAAGACTCCAACCACCTCTCCAGGGTGCAGTGGGGCTCCCACCACAATTCATCACAGCACCCTTCCCTGGCAATTGCCTTAGCAGCCTAATTTAGAAAGCAGTGCTAAGGATAATTATGGCGATCACAGAAGATTTCAGCATTACTTCCCTGAAATATTCAGGGTCATTCAATTCCGTTGTTTAATTTTGCACATCCTGTGGCATCTGTTGGCAGTGGAATCAAAGTCCATAGACTCACAGGCACACGGCTGCCAATGTTCGCCAATTATGGAAACACATCATTTTGTGCACATCACAGTCACTTTCATGCCCCACAAGCAGCAGCCCAGCAGCCCAGCCAAGAACCCCTATCCAGTCCACTTGGATAGCCATTCTACATCAGAAGAGAAAATTGATCCTCCTGTTTAGTTTAGTTTAGTTTTTTCCTGAGAAAAGGAACTAAAAAATTATTGAAATTAAAGCGAAGCATTTCATTTGCCCACAGATGACATTTTTCAACTTTCCATTTTACACGAAGAAGTTGTGAAGGATTCTTTTTTTTTTTTAAACTTATTACAATTTCCAATTTTTTTTTTTTTTTTTTTTTGAATTGCCAGTGAAGAGAAAAATATGTGATTTGCAGAGTTCTAAAAATAACAAGTTAAAATAGTTTCTGCCTCTCAAAGGAGGCCTCTTAGTCCCATAGTTTCTGCAGATTTTGCCTTTCAGGATGAGTATTTTAAAGAATGATATAATGTCATTTCTGTAAGTAGCGTCTCCTAATCTGCTGCCACCGTTGGAAAAATAGATTTAGAAACAGCTTGAGCAGAAGAAATACCAGCTCACCCAGCTATATTTTAAAAAAAGATAACATCTTTTAAGAAGAGGAACAGGATGTATATTCCAAAGGTGAGCAAACACTGCCAAGCATTTTTGAGAATATTTCTTTTCATTTTTTTTTTTTGGTTGTTGTTTGCCACCCTTTTGTGCTTGCCTACTGCAAACAGTTCGGCTGTGACTATTAAGGGGATGTTTATTCCTAGAAAGAAGATTTTAGAAAGAACACTCACATTTGGGCTGGGAGAGAGTGCACCATATTTCCTTCTAGATGTAAACAAATTGTGCAATTGAAACAGTGTGCTACTGCTGATATTTTCTTTCAACAAGTGCCGATCAAAATAATAATAATAATAATAATAATAATAATAATAATAATAATAATAA